>NC_069662.1:112245293-112577793 GCF_027244095.1 Hemicordylus capensis
AGTGTTGTTTTGGTTGATTAATATTCCACTGGGAGTTTAAAAAAGCAGACTAAAAAGTTGTGAATCCATATGTACTTCTTTTATATATAAAAAGAAAAGATCTAGAATAGCATCGAGCTTCTTATGTAAGCCCTTGAAGAATGGTGGTGTTGGACTACCTAACTTTATATATTACTATGAATCTTGTAGGCTATCAAATATTTGGGACTGGGTTAATGATACTGGACTAGAACATTTTGAACAGGATTGTATATATCCATCTCTTTAAAATGCTATTTTGTATTGTACTAAAAAAGATCTTGATATTATATCAGTACATCCATCTGTTAAAACAATATTTCAGGTTTGGAGGAGATATAAATATAGTTTGGCACCTGGTCTTTCTCCATATAGATCATGTCAACATAATGAACAGATCAATGATAAAACTATTTTAGGTTATATGTTCAATTCAGTTCAGTTCAATTTATTGCGATCTTTGATCAAATACACAATCCAGATCAAATAAAAGAAACCTTGAGGATAGATATCAGTATAAACACATACATGCATATATACATGTAGAATCTGTTACATAGAAGATTGAGATAAAAAAGTATAGGATAAAACAAAATTAAAAAGAAAGAACAAGGAGGGACAATTAAATTTGACCATTTCTGACACACCATGAGCGGATTTTAATCGCAGCCATACAGAATTTGGCTACCGTGTGCGAGACATAAGTGTGTTTATCAGAAAGAAATAAGTTTATATAAAATTCATCCGAATTGTCAGGGTATCTAAGAATGAGAGGAGCAATATATTTGGAACACAGCTCGCGACAGAAAGAACAATACAGAAGCACGTGGCCAGCCGTCTCAATATTCCCATTCCCACAAGGGCACAGTCTCTCCAAATAGGGAATTCTCCTATATCTACCCTCTAGTACTGCAGAGTGTAGCACATCTAGCTGAGCCAATGTTAGGGCTCTTCTGTGTGCTGGATAGATCAGGTCATACAGGTGTTTGTGAGGGCCTGGTAGCTCCAAGTCTTGTGAGGCTTGGTGCCTGGCTTAAATCTGTCTGGTGTTCCATATCAGTAATGTGCCTCTTAAGAATCACCATAGCGTTATCATAGCCCAGAGGGAGAAGATATTCCATTGACAACCCATATGATTTAAGCTTTTCAGTAATTACTGTAGATGCATCCAAACAGAAGGATGTTCATCCTTAAAAATTAGGGGGGCTAGGCCAGAAAGGGAGGTTATATGTTCAAAAGGGAGGGGGAAGGCATGGCAATTTTAAAAGATCTTGTGAAAGACAAGGAGGTTATTCCATTTGAACAAATTCGGAATCAGATGAGACAATAATTCCCCAAAATGTACCAATTCTTTCAAATAAGACATGCAATTCTAGCCTTAATTAGGAAATATAGACCACTCAGATATCCAACTAAACTTGAATTACTGCTATTTCAAACACTAATAAGGGGTGAATTGCAAATTATATACTATGCTTGTTGACTTTTATTGTAATAGACAATCTTCCTTCCAAAATAAATGGGAAAGAGATTTAAATCTCTTTTCTACATCCAATCTCAGATGAAGTATGGAAATGGATAGGAGAACATGTGGATAAGAACTTGATTTCTATGAATTTAAAAGATAACTGATTGAAAACATTACATCAAATATATTTAACATAATATAAATTGAAAATAATATATAATTTACCTCATGATAGGTGCTGGTGATGTGGAGAACTACATGCAAATTATTTACATATCTTCTGGACTTGCTGCAAAATCAAGCAATATTGGCAATTGATATTGTTCTATGTTAACCAAATAAGAGGTTATCAGTTACCAAAGGATCCTTTAAGAATTGTATTGAATTATCTAAAAGGTGTTGTAGATAAACAGGATGTTGAAATGTTTATCAACATATTAACTGCTGCAAAGCTCACCATAGCAGCCTATTGGAAAAAGAATATAAATCCCCCTATGTCTGATTGGTTTTTTAGGATATGGGATATAGCTTTGATGATAAAACTTACTTATATAAGAGACAGAGACAATCACATATATGATTCTTATTTTATTTTAAAATGGTCACTTTTTTATATTTTGGAATGATAAATTCAGTGGTGTATGGATGTTCATCATTGTTTTCATTATTTTCTTTAATATGAAATGTGAATTTATCATTGCAAAGTCTTTTTGGTTATAATTTTGGTTGGTTATAAGTTTATTTTTCAATTGATCTACATAATTTAAGGTTGAACTTAAGCTGGATCCTTCTGTATGCTTTTTATGTGTTTAGAAAATTAATAAAATGTATGTATGTATGTATATGTATGTCTGTGTCTGTCTATCTGTCTATACATAAGGTGATATTGGAACAGCTACGGCACAGAACTGACAATACGAAAATTACACAGAATGCAAAACTGGTCAAAAACAACTTAGGAATATAGTCCCAAACCTAAATATCCACATTTAAGTGTACAGTCCCAATAAAACCAAATGTGCACCTGATTGCCAAGTGCTTACCCCAGTAAAACTGCCTTAAAACATAAGAAGAGTCCTGCTGAATCAGCCTGAAGGTTTATCTAGTTCAGGATTCTGCTTCCCACAGTAACCAACCAGTCAGATGCCTAAAGGAAATCCACAACCAGAGCTTGAAGCAGAGCTGATATTTAATGTCATGCTGTTTGGCGGCTACTTGTGAATGGGCCTTCTCTGTTGCTGCCCCTGGACTTTGGAATGAGCTCCCTGTTGAGATAAGAGCCTCCCCATCTCTAGTAACTTTTAAAAAGGCACTGAAGACACATTTATTCACCCAGGCTTTTAATTAGATTTATGGTTTTAAATTTTTAATGTTGGTTTTAAATTATTTTAATGTTAATGATTTTAATGTTTGAATGATAAACAATTAAAATCATTTAAACATTAAAATCATTTAAAACCAATATTAAAAAATTGGTTTTAATTTGGTTTTGATTTTAATTGTTTTGTTTTTATTTTGATATAAACTGCCCTGAACCATTTTTGGAAGGGCAATATATCAATCAATCAATCAATCAAATAAATAAATAGCACAGCGGAGGGAGACAGTGAGGAGGTGGGGACAGAGGACACTGATGGAGGAGGAAGAGGAAAGCAAGCCAGAGACAAGCTAGGAAGTAGGCCTTAGACCAGGCATCCCCAAACTGCGGCCCTCTAGATGTTGCTGAACTACAACTCCCAGCATCCCTAGACACAATTTTTTGTGGCTGGGTATGCTGGAAGTTGTAGTTCAGCAACATCTGGAGGGCTGCAGTTTGGGGATGCCTGCCTTAGACACTCAACTTCCACCCAAGCAGCCGTAGCACCCCTGCCCCAAGAATGGTGCCCTATGCAACCACCTTGATCTGATTGGATGGGCTGGCCCTGCCTGCCAGGAGCTGTTGCTGGTGTCTCTCTTTTGTTTGCTTTTAGACTCCGGTCCCTTTTGGGGGCAGAGAATCATTTTCTCATCCCATGCCACGTAAACTGCTTTGAGAACATTTTTGTTGAAAAGCACCTTCATTAAATTATGTATCTTTACTAATAATAGTAGTTGTCTGCTCATAAATGTGGAAGTTCTGTTTAGCCATCCTCATAGCCACAGATAGATCTGTCCTCCATGAATTTGTCTAATGCTCTGTTAAAACCATCTAAGCTTGTAGCCATCACTTATGCTCAACAGGTGCTTGTACCTAGACTTTCAGGGAAATGTATTTCCAAGTTGGAAAGCAGTCATTGATATTTTCTCTTTATATGCCTTTTCAGTTCAAACCTGAAACACACAAAGCATTATTGTACACACGCCATGTTTTTGCACAGGCACACACTACCTTGTATTGCATTATATTTCAGTCTTAAATCACCAATGATGAGTAAGTGCATGTGTACCTTAAGAGCTGCTTTTTACATTCAGAAGCTGGCAATGGGGCTAGTTGGGGAGGTGGGGGGAACCAATCAATCTACAGAGAGTAGTCACTGAAGAGATGTCCTATTCCAGCAAATATCTGAAGACTAAAACACAAGGAAAATGCAAAATAAAAAATAAAAAAATGCAAGCGTATTCCAGGATTTTTTTTTTTTTTTAAAGACCAGCTATTAAGGGGCAGAATTTCACAGTGAGATGTATTAGTCTCTGCACCTGTCTTTTGAGAAGTTATGGATAGCACATTGATCAGGAGATGTAGAGATGTAGGAGTCTGAACAAAGCAATTAAAAATATTCCTTCACTAGCTAGCCTACTTAACCTAATAGACTATATCCATCTTTAAACTCTATAACATTATTCCTCTTTAATAGTATACATTATTTACAAGGGACAGTCTGGCTTTGAAAGCCAATGGGAGCCAATGGCTTAGGCCTGGAAGAAATGGGTGAAAACATCAAGGGCCCAAATTAGAAGCAGAGCAGGGCAATGTAATTTTAGGGCTGTGCAAGAAATTGTTTACTTGGAATAAAGTTTCTTTTGTTATGAAAAACTTCATTTATGTATTCATTCATGAATTCTGCTATTAATTTTGGAGCAAATGTCACCTTTTTTATTGCTCCTGTCATTTTTATAAGGGAGCCCTTTTCTCAGTGGGAGACCTTTTCTCTGATTTTAACCATTCAAAATGGGAAACAGAGCCACAGAACTCCATTAATTGGCTGTCTTTGATGGCAGCCATTTCCACCCACAGTTCTCTGGTCACAGCCTTGTTACCGGGCATTATGGAGGGAAACTACTGCAGCTGCAGAAACACAGTGGCTCACTGTCAGCAGCCACTTTTCTCCACAGTGTCCTGGAGAAATGTGCCACCTGTACCACTGTGGAGGGAAAATCACTAAATAGAGTCCTTCTGCTCCTTCCAAACTTGGTTAAAGAAAAAAGGAAGAGCCTTCAGTGACCTAAGCCTATGCTATCTCAAAGAGTGCATCCTCCAACATGTCCCCCCCTCACATAGTTAAATCTTCTGGTAGAAAGCGGCAGCTGTGGCGGGGGGAGAGAAAGCGGCGGCTGGGGGAAACAGTAAACAGGTGAGTTTACCGGCAGGCAGTAGCAGAGACTGACCAGGCAGCCAGCCGGAGAGAGAAAATGGCAGCCGGGCAGGTGGGAAGGGGGGAGAGTAAGTGGCGGCTGGGGAGGAAGCCAGGTCTAGCAGAAGCACATGCCACCTCCAACCTATGGCCTCCACTGTTAACCGGCAGGAAAGCGCACATCACCTCCAACCGGCCTATTCGTGGGGAGGATGGCTAAGCAGGCATGGAAATGGGCAGCAAAACCTCCTTCTTTTGGATCTGCCTGCTGCCCAAATGACTGATTGGGCCGTACTTGACCCATTTGAGCCTCTCCGCACCTGCGCAGAGAGCCCTAAAATGGGCTGTGAATGGGGGGCGGAGAGCTGAGGGGAGCAGAAAGGAGGAGAGGGGAGGGAGGAGGGGAGGCTGAGAATGAGGGAGGGAATGAGGGAGGGGGCTGCATACAAGGGTAGAGCTGAGGGGGTGGGGTAAGAGGGAAGAGGAGAGGAGAGGGCCAAGAATGAGGACCCGAGAACTAGGGAGCGGGCCGAGAATGAGGGAGGGGCCAAAAGGGAGGGGGGAGAGCTGAGATAGGGGGAGAAAAAAGGGAGAACTAGAGGTGCAGATGCTCTGTGCCCAAGCCAGCTAGTCTTTATTAATGCTGTTATTGATGTTCTGTTATTATTAGGATTAGTATTGTTAATTTGTTGTAGTGATCATATTTTGGATGATCTATGGATTTCATACATTGTTAAACACTTTGTGGACTCCCTGGATGCCAATAAGCAAAAATAATGGAATAGGAAGGTTGTCATTATGGACATATAATTCTATTAGACTTTCAGCCTTCCCTTTCTGAATGTTGAATTAAAGCTTAAATTAATTTATCTATTGCTGGTTCTTTTGGTCAGCCTTGTACTCTTCTGTCTGTTAATTTTATTAGAGTTTCAGGTGAGTGCAGAACTTACTGAGAAGTCAGAAATTGAAAATTAATCCTGGGGTCACTGAATACGTTTTGGTATCTTGCTTTAAAACTTCCATTAGCAGAGACAGTTGCTTGTGAGTTTTCATTTGTTTCCCAAAAGGATTGGGGTCACTTGGGGGGAATTTCTAAATCATAACTCAAAAGTGCTTTTTTCCAGAAAGAAATGCATCATGCTGAAATGAAGGTCCTACTGTGACATTTAAACCAGCAGGGGAAACTGCATGGGGAAAAAACAAAGCCTCTTCCCACTGCAGTAGGAATGTGCAAGCCAGCCATTCAAGTCAAACCTACCCAGCCAAGTCCAGCTTCAGGCTCAACCGAACCGGGTCAGTCCATTTCAGCCATCGAACCAAGCCAAACCAGTTCACGGGCTGGCTGCATGGAGGCCATTTGCATCACAAAATTGTGTGGTGACACAATGGGCCTCAGTGCATCATTGGAGTTCATGAAAATGGCCTCTGTGCATGCACAGAGGCCCGAACCAGGCTGTAATTCAGGAGGCCAGTGGGAGCCTTGGAGGAGCCCCACCCTGCCGCCCCTGATGTCTTCAGAGACTCGCCCAGACATAGAAGGTAATAAGGCCCTTTTGCTCTCTCCCCATTCAGCCTTTAGGATTACAGATTAGGGAATGCCCCCTTTATTTTTGAAGGGCATCTTCAAGATTCCCCTTTACAGGTATCCCCGAACTGGTCCACGAACCAGTTCTTAGAACCGAGGCTGGTTCAGTTTCAACTCAGACCATAGTCCCCCTTTGGGCAGGGAGCAATCCAGTTTGACCTCAGACCGGCCGGACCTGGCCAGTTCGATGGGCCAGCTCACACACCCCTACACTACAGTTCTGTTAATTCTCATACTTTTAATAGACAAAGGCCAGGATCCAAAGAGCAACTTTTGTTACAGCCAGAAGATTTTTTTTCTATCTTCAAATATAGGCCCATCATGCCAAACCACAAACTGCTTCTCAGATCTTCCTTAGTTTCAGAATCCATTTTTGTTATGTGCTGGAAGGTGGGATTGTTGCTATTTGAGAAACACAAGTACCATCAGGCATACAGTACAAGTTCTACAGCTCTCGGAATCCTGGATTGTGGATCTTGTGGTCCCTGAAAACATACTGGTCTGTTATGACAGCTGTTCGTAAGGAAGACTCTGCTTCCTTGAGAAAGACAGTCAGTATGGTGCAGTAGTTTGACAGACTAGGGAACCTTGAACCAGTTGTTTATCTCAGCAAGATCTATCTCATTGTGTGGCTAGAATGGGAGAGAGATCACATATGCTGACCTGAGCACTGTGGAGAAAGAGTATACAAATCAGATTAATAGATATGTATTTCATTACTCATCTTAAGTGGTGCAGTGGGGAAATACTTGACTAACAAGCAGAAGGTTGCCGGTTCGAATCCCTACTGGTACTATCAGGCAACAGCGATATAGGAAGATGCTGAAAGGCATCATCTCATACTGCACAGGAGGAGGCAATGGTAAACCCCTCCTGTATTCTACCAAAGAAAAACACAGGGCTCTGTGGGCGCCAGGAGTCGAAATCAACTTGATGACACACTTTACCTTCATTTCATTAGATACATTGTATGACTAAGAAGGTTATTGGCTCTTAGCATGACTCTCCTTAGGACATGGCAAGCAGGGCAACCACCCCAGACCCCGCTCTTTTAACCCTCATTAGAATTAACTGGAAGGGGGCCCCACACTGGGTGATTTGCCCCAGGCCCCACACCCACCAGGGGTGTCTCTAAGGACAGCCCTGGCTCTTGGACATGCAATGCTGTTAGAATAACCAAGACACACTGGGCAGGATCCCGACTTAAGTTTATTATTACTAACTTGCCTCATTTATTTCTCAAGTTCAGGATCATGGAAGGGGCAAAGCTCCTCCCACTTGTGGTAGCAAGCATGACTTGTCTCCTTAGCTAAGCAGGGTCCACCCTGATTGCATATGAATGGGAGACTAAAAGTGTTAGCACTGTAAGATATTCCCCTCAGGGGATGGAGCCACTCTGGGAAGAGCAGAAGGTTCCAAGTTCCCTCCCTGGCATCTCCAAGATAGGACTGAGAGACATTCCTGCCTGCAACCTTGAAGAAGCCGCTGCCAGTCTGTGAAGATAATACTGAGCTAGATAGATCAATGGTCTGACTCAGTATATGGCAGCTTCCTATGTTCCTATGTAATACCAAGGTCCCAATTCAGATTCATTCATTCATTTTTTCAAATTTGTAGACCATCTCAAACTTCATTCTCTTGGCAGTCACTCAGATCAGGCCTCCGAGGCTATTATTTACATTTAAAACTGAATACATCGGATCAAGTGACATATTAATGTCAAGTCCAATTTGCCTCTAAGATTTTGGTCAAATATGGCCATTTAGATGCCCACCAATTAAATTTTTATCACTTACATAACCAGGGATCCATAGTAGAACAATACATAGAATTTATACACATGCCTAAGTTTAAGTATGATCACATACAACGATGGAAATAATCCAAACAAATGTAATACTTTTAAGACTCCACTGATTTCAGTAGGAGAGATTTAAGCATGTGCCCAGCTAGCTTGAATGGTCTGAATGAGCATCAAATCAATGAGGAGGAGGAATGTGACTAAACTTTCTGGTTCCATCTCTAGCCTTCACACATGTTGATCGGGAATGTGTACTATGCATATACAGGTTGTGTTAGTTATTATTTCCATGTCTTGATGTAAACCGCTTTGGGAACTGTTGTTGAAAACTGGTATATAATTTATTTTCTTTATTGTTGACCTTTGTGATTATTTAAAGGAAATTACCTATACCACATTGCTTATACATGCATGTACTTTGTGGTAACAATGTATGAAACTAATCTGGGTGGTGTGGGGGGCAGTGTCAAAGGGTACAATTTTCTTTCCCCCTTCATGCATTGATTCTATTCCCCATCCAAAACATCTTGTCATCAATAGGCACACTAACAGGGCTTCTTTCATGGGCCCCTTAGTCCTGCTGCATTAGGTCTTTTGCCATAGCTAAACACATGGAGAGAGGGAGTAGTTTTCACTGTTCTCCCCACTGTCCAAAAGTACCCTTTGGTTTAGTACCCTTTTGGTCTTTGAGAGTTATGCAGCCCTCTTAATAGTAGCCTCTCTGCAAGGACGCAGCTCTTGTTCCACTCTCCTAATGCTGTGGAACATGTCAGCCAGGAAAATTCGTGCTGAAGTGAAAAATGCTCCTTTGGGCAGGCTCATTTCAGAATAGTAGTACCTCGGCATGTTAAATGGGATCAAGTTAAAAAACATCAATCATAGATTAAAAATTAAAATAAAATAAAATAAACATCAGAACAGTTCATTCTGCTTACGCTTATGTGGTGGAATTTGATTTATTATAATAATTTTATTGTGATCTTACACCTATTAACAAACCTATCATGCCCGTATTCATTCCCTTCAGCTGAGTTTCTAAGTGCCAATTGTGAAATTCTGCTTTGATGTGCTGTAAAAAAATAAAACTGAAAAATGAATAATTGGAGATTATATTGAAGAATTCTAAGTCCATCTGTAATTAGCAGCCCACTGATCTACACAGTCATTACCACACCAAAGCAGAAACAATACAGGAAAAATCAACTCTTTTGTTTTTTTTATAAATAATTATACTTAATTAATTAGGTTTGGACTACATTTGAGACAGCACTAGAGATTGGCATTCTGGACTCATATTTCAGTGTTCGGTAAATGCTTATTCATTACGCTGGTCAGGGTTCTACTGGGTATTTGATCTAAAGACCTCTCTGCAGTGCTACTTGTATGCCATTTAAACACTGAACATAAATGGTGTGTTTTAGTGAAAGCTGGACATGTAAATAAATCAGTCTACAACAGTGTTAATGACCCACATTTGAATTCCTTAAAAAGGTGTGATCCTGGGTAGTTTAGAATGGTTCAGAGTTATGTTCCAAATGTAATTAAAGCTCTGTCATTCACACTGGCCTTTTCTTAATGGATTCACTGTTCCCATTTTGTTCTCATTCTGCAGAGGCTGAAATGATGACTACCTTTTCCTTTTCCACCTGCCCACCTTTTGGTGGGACCTATTTAGCTCAATGATTTGAGAATAAAGGAGGGAGAAGGAACAATATTGTAATGCTAGCATGAGCTGGATATCTCAGTCTAGCTTCTAATGAGTGCCCTATTCTGCTGAGGACGTAGACACCTTCAAAATTATTTAGTTACTCAAGGCTGGTTCCAAGTTTCTCTGTCCCACCTCCCTTCTCAGGAAACAGACTTATAATACACCACATCAAACCAGAAGCCTGCCCTTTCCTCTAATGAAACTCTCTTTTATTACCATTAATCCATCCTCACTAGTGGTGTCCCACATAGTGAGTGGATATGAAATTGTGTTGGCACCACAGATTTGCTTGGGGGCAGGTGTATGACATTTTCAGGCACTTGCTCCAACAATATATATAATTGTCCATCTCCAAAAATTTCCATCTCTATAGGATTCTATGTCTTTGAACCTTAGCCCAGGGATAAGGCAAGGGCAAGCAATTGTCCAAGAGGACAGATATCAGTATACTCTGAGAGCTTACCAAAAAAATTGGCATTATTTTAAAGTAGAAAGGTTTCTTTAAGATACACATGTTGCATGCACTGCTTAATCCATTAGCCAAGTTGGTTTTAACTCAATAGTAACTGGGTTATATAGGTGGCATACTTTTGGTTGCAAATAACTAGGGGTGTACTTGAATAAATTTTTGTGATGCAATTCAAGCAGAATTGAATCTCAAAAACTTGAATTGATTCATCAAAAACAGCCAGCTTGGCCAGCTGCTTTGATGAATCAATTTCAAATCACTTGAATGGATTGGAGTGTTTGACTGCCATTTTGAGGCCTGTTTTTCCGGGGAAAATGTGTCTCAAAATCTCACCCTTTTCCAGGGAGAGCTGGTCTACCAATTGGGATTGGTGGGTAGACCAGCCCTCCGCTCCATACGTAGCGCATCAGCTTGCCTTGGAGGACTGGTCTACCTGCAGCACAATGCTGGTCTACTCACCAATCCCAAATGGTAGACCAGCTCTCCCCAGAAAAAGTGCCATTTTGAGGACCATTTCCCCAGCAAAACAGGCCTCAAAATGGTGGCTGAGTCAACTGAATCGATTTGGATCAAATCAGGGGTGATTCTCCTTGACCCCAAATCAGGCCCTCTATTTTGAGGGCAATTCAATTTGGGGTCGAATTTGTGAATTACCCCTGATTCAACCCAAATTGATTCAAGGTCAAATCAAATTTCACACCCCTACAAATAATATGCATACTGCTGTCAATGAGAACCCTAAAAACATCAAAACATTTTCCTCAAAACATCAGAGTCCAACAAACATTAATGAAGGTTCCTGATTTCATACCCCACAGCTTCCTATAATTTGAAATTTGATCTGGCAACTCTAACAGAGTAGGAGTATGACATATCTGCCTGACTGCTATCTGGTTGTCATTAAACTGAACTCACCACATTTCTCCTGAAAGCCAGGCTTAAGTCAGGACTTAAGAAAATCACTGAATGGTCCCCTAAGTTATTCAAAATTCCCTTTTTTACACAGCTACTGAAAGTAAAATATATCTGTCCTCTATTGTACCTGATAGCCTTTCCTAAGATTGTTCCTTGACATACACTCTACATGTACCATTGGTAGGATGCAGAATTAGTCTAGGTGGGATGCAGGGTTTTTCACAACAATGACTAAAGCCTCCTTAAAATGTTATAAAACAGAGACTGTACTCAGGTACAGCCTCTGAAAAAGAGGCAGAAGTCCGCCTGGCTGTCAATCACTCTCCCCTGCTGGGTGGTTGCCTCATGCTTATAGCCTGTAAACATATAAATGTCCATCTCAAAAAAAGTGGGCTCTTTCTTTCTATCATAGTAGGATCCATGTTCTTTGATAGAAAGAGATTGGTGGGACGTGAGATATGAAAAGTTGAGAACCACTGCTCTAGAGCAGGGATTCTCAACCTAGGGTCCATAGATGTTATTAGACTTCAAATCTCATAATGCCCAACCAAAGGCCACTGGGGCTGGGGGTCATGGGAGTTGAAGTCAAATAACAACTGGAGACCCAGCATTGAGATCCCTGCTCTAGAGTACACTTCCAGGACCTATTTTATATTTATTAAAAAGCAAAAGAGTACCAGACCACACAAAATCAACCTAGAGCTAATTTACAATTAGTTGTTGTTGTTGTTTGTTGTTATCATTACAGGTAGCTAACAAGTTGATGAACTGGTCATTTGGGTCTGATATATTGATGTCTGGAGACCAAAAGAGATAACGCATACAAATATATATGCCTATCCAAAAACATGTCAATTCTGTGCTGCAGCCTGAGCATGAAAACAAAGAACAACTTCAAGTATAGATTAAAAAGATCCCAGCTAAACAACAATTTCTTCAGAGACATTTAAACACTAAGATCAAAGCCATTGCTTAGTACAGTTATTAAATTATAGGGAACCTAGACTGTTTTTGAGTATGATATTCACAATGGAATTTCAAATTTTTTTTGCCTTGATTTGATGTGCTAAGAAGTTCTGAATTTCATATCTTTTAACTTCAGACAAGTTATTCTGAGTAAGTCACTGATTATAAAAGGCGGGGAAAGACTCAGAAGGAAGATATTACTGTACTTACTTGCAAGATAATTGTAACGTGAAACAAACAACATTCATAATGCTCCTTTGTATTTGGCATGTGTTTTCCATAGACTAAAATGAAGGGATGGGGGGAAGTGAAAGTTGCACGGATAAAATAGTATTTTAAATCTCATGTGCATTTCATAAGACACCTGAGCTGATTACTATAACTCCTCAGGTTGCACACCAAAGTTATTAATTTAGATGGAATGTGTGGAATACAAAAGAGAAGATGCGATATTTTTGGCAAAAGCTGCTATTTTGCCAAGCCTTGGGGACAATCTTTCAGAAGTAGGCAGAAAGGAATTCAGGTTAGAAGTATCCACAGCCTCTAGTAACCATGCCACACATGGACTGAAAAGACAAGATGGGGTGAGTGTGTGTTTAAACAGTAGAAACTTTAGATTTTGAGTACTAACAAAGCAAATAATATGTTAGTGTATCTTTGCCTTTAAAGTGCCCCTGAAGTGATCATTGGGACATGATGGCACTCTATGGATGGGTTCAGACATCACAGTGGCAAGTAAGTAGGAAAAAACTGCTGCTTCCCACCAAGTGTGCCTTCCTGCTGCTGCTGCCACTTCTGTGATGCCTGAATCTGCCAGTGTTGGGTGGAGAATGTCAGTAACCCACCTCAGCCTGAAATCTGGAACCAGGCATTTGAGGTGGGTTACCGACATTCTCCCCAACACTGATGGATTTAACAACATAGAAGCAGCAGGAGTAACAAGAACAAGCACTCAGCGGGGACCAGCAGTTTTCTCCTATTTACTTACCACCGAGATGTCTGAACTCACTCTTTTTATTCTTATTTTACAAACATGTTATAGGTCACAAGATGTGGGCCTTGGAAAATGTTGCCATGAGCCATATGTTGCCTGCAGTTTACTAAAAGATAACCCATTAAATAACTCCATGCCTAAGGGCTTTTTGCATGCTGCAGTCATTGGTCTTGATCCAGCTACGTTAGTCATAACTAATCCCATTGAGAGTAACAGAATGTAAGTCACAACTAATTTGTCATTTTGGTTTCACTGAGAATATGGATTGGACTATACATCACAGAACACATGTGCTTACCACATTCATGCTTGAGTTGGTTTGTGTAATAGCAAATAGGAGGAGATAAGGCTCCTGGTGGATTTGAACTATTGTAGGGAAAGGCCTTTCACAATAGCCCCCCATGGTCCCAGTCCAGATTAGGAACTCTGTGGCTGTTGTCATGGGGGAAAACTCATTTACAATACTGGGAGCTATTTTCCCTTGACAAATAGCCATGGGCTTCGGACCATGGTGACGGAATGCTTAAGCCCCCTTCCTGCTGTCACAGTCCCAATTTGTGAAGCCCCGTTATGACTGATATTTACTATTTGAAAAGAAACCCAAGCACATGCTTCCTGCAACATGGTGTAACACCCTTCGTCAAGGCTACTTTAACTTAATTACAGCCACCCACGTCAAGGCTACTGGAAACAGCTTCCCTTGAATAGTAAGTAATCTCATGCAGTGGGCTTAATATGTACAGTGACTTGCATGTACTGTAGATAACCCACATCATGTCGAAAACTTCTCAGATCACTGCCTGTCTTTTGGTGTTCGAGTGAGAGCACAGACAGTTCCTCTCAAAATTATACACATCATTCCCATCACAAAAATGTAGCGCCATGTGTACATGGACCCCCATATGTTATGATGCAATTCAGAATCCAATTTATTTTAAATGTCATATCTTCATTCCAGTTGTGTTTTAGCAGTTTACTACATTCTATTAATCATAGTTGATATGTGCATCTAGAAAATGCAAGGCGGCATAACCAGTTCTTTGAATGAACCACATCACCCAAAGCTTAACGAAACCAATATTAAAATCTATAAAGGAATTCATGCCTTTCAACAGAGAATACTTCTATTGATTCTGTTCTTTTCCTGAGCAATTTGTATATTTGTGAAGCTCCTGGTAAATATATAATCCCTAGATGTATGAACAGTATTTATGTATGTAAATTGACCATAAACCTAAGATGTGCAGAAAACAGAGATTTAACTTGACACCACAAAGTAATATGAAAAGTATTGCTTTATCATATTGCTGCCAACTACTTTCAATACCCTGATAATGTATTGTAATGTCACCACAATACAGAATAATTTAAAATCCCCAGTCATAAGGACTCCAATTATAATCTAATTCCGCTCAGATTAGCTCTGCTTTGGCAGCAACTCTCTTTCAAAAAATAATCTAAGATAATGGGTTGCAAATATAGTTTCAGTGTTAATCAGAAACAGTTTGACAGCTCAGGGAGGTACATTCTGACTGCATTTTCATTGCACTTCTAAACAGCAAGTGAAACCTCTCAGCTGCAGTGCTGCATACTGTGATACATGTTTATTCAACTCAGGGCCAGCATGGTCCACAACTCTTGCACGGATAGCAGCCAGTCACGCTTCCCGTCACGCTTCCCCTTCCCCCTCTGTTCTGCTCATGAGGCTCTCTGACCATGGTGAATGGGTCTCTCTAATCATGCGTGGTAAGGAGAAGTTGTAACTTCATTTTACAATGTTCAATAGGGCTGTGCATCACCAAAAGGATCAGGATCATATCTTGAGGGAATGCCCTCAATCTGATAGTGTGATGCACCAGTTCAATGTGCTCAGTTGAGGATGGAGAGGCAGTACAGTGTGCTCTCCTTCTCTCTTTTAACTTAGAGATATGCACAAACCGGTATGGTGGTCCTTTTACAGACCACCGAACAGGTTCAGAGGTCTGGCATTTGGCCTAGTTCAACGGGGGCGGGGGGCGGGTTTCCTTTAATAAGCAGTGAGGGTGACCATCCCACCCACCGTTTCCCCCCCCCCGCTGGTGCTGGCACCAAAACTGGTGCCGCGGGGCTGCTGTGTACCTCCTTGCAGCCCAGTTCAGCATTGGAGGAGGAGGAGGAGCAGCAGGTCACTCCCAGGAAGTTCCCAAGTACATTCTATCAGTAGAGGGCAAGCCAGAAGTTGCCAGTTTGAATCCCCTCTGGTATGTTTCCCAGACTATGGAAAACACCTATATCGGGCAGCAGTGATATAGGAAGATGCTGAAAGGCATCATCTCATACTGCACAGGAGGAGGCAATGGTAACTGGTAAACCCCTCCTGTATTCTAACAAAGACAACCATAGGGCTCTGTGGTCACCAGGAGTCGACACATACTCAATGGCACACTTTACCTTTACTTTAAAGGCAGAGATAAACAGGAAATAGAAGGAGACTCTTACTGACTATCTCTACTCCCAATGCCCCTAGTGGTCATTAGGGTTACTGGTACAAAAGGTCGATGCCACCTGAAGCTGGATCTCCCAACAAAAAATGATCATCCTCTCTGGGCAGAGGGGTAAGATCCCCACCCTCCCTCCATCAATTCAGTCATATCCAGGATGTATTGGAACTCTTATATTGGACATTATTCAATGTGGGTGCTTTTGGGCACTCTTTTTCATCGGACCTGATCTGATGAAAAATGGTCTAATAGGACCCACATATCATCACCTCAATTTGTTATACGGTGTTCAAGCAAAATTTAAAAGCATTGTGGTGTTGGGCAAATAGTCAGGTTATGATCATGAGGGGGGAAATGTTGAACGCTTGTACATGTCAGTAACTGTATCTGAGTACAGATCTGTACACAGGTACAGATCTATATACAAGTACAGTTATTGACATGTTATGCTGAATGCAGCATTTCCTATCTGCACCAAGCATTTGTGGGACCTGTACCTCAGTTAAGATGAGTACAGTCAGTCATTCACACAAACACATACACTAACGAACAGACATCTCTACACGCATACAATGTAGTGTCTAAATATGGCTAGTCACTGTAAAAATGATACAAGAAACAGAGTGGCCAAGTCCTTTCATCCTGTTCCACAGCAGCAGTGTTCCAGGCACTAGACAGCATGGTTTCAATCTGCACCTACCACTACTAGAACAGCAGGGTATTCAGGCTGTACGTTTGTATTGTATTGTACTTTTATCTGTTGTACACCACTTTGCACTTTCAGGGAAAGTGGTATATACGTTTGATAAATGATAAAATAGTAATAAATACCCATGTTTCGGGTAAGAGAGCCACCCTGAGCAGTAGTGTACTGGACACCCTAATCAATCAACCAATCAATCAATCAATTACTAAATGGTGTTTCCATGCTCAATTCAATGTGCCAGTATTGAACTTTAAAACCTTTTATGGCTTAGGGCCAAGTGATCTGAAGAACTGCCTTTTCCCACTTTAAACTGCCCACCCTATAAAATATTTCAGAGAGGCCTTCTTACATATCGCTTCAAGTTTGTAGAGAAGTGATTGTAAATCGCTGTCTTCCTCCTTAGTCCTTAACTTCTAGACACCTTGGCTGACATCCAGAAAGTTACTCAATATTACTGATTGATTGATTAAGTGCCGTCAAGTCGGTGTCAACCTTTAGTGACCACATAGATAGATTCTCTCCAGGATGATGTCTTCAGCTTGACCTTTAAAGTCTCTCAGTGGTGCATTCATTGCTATCCTAATCAAGTCCATCCACCTTGCTGCTGGTCATCATATTCTTCTTTTTCCTTCAAATTTCCCCAGCATTTTAGACTTCTCAAGGGAGCTGGGTCTTTGCATAGGGTGTCTGAAGTATGATCGTTTGAGCCTGGTCATTTGCACTGCAAGTGAAAATTCTAGATTGATTTGTTCTATGATCCATTTGTTTGTTTTCCTGGCTGTCCATGGTATCATCAAAAGTCTTCTCCAGCACCAAAGTTCAAAAGCGTCAATGCTTTTTCTGTCTTGCTTCTTCGAAGTCCAGCTTTCGCATCCATAGAGTTTCTTGGGGAAAACCATTGTCCGAACAATTCTAATCTTTGTAGATGTAGACACGTCACAGCATCTAAATATCCTTTCCAAGGCCTTTATTGCAACCCTACCAAGTGCTAGTCTGTGGCATATTTCTTGACTGCTGGATCCTTTACTGTTGATGGTCAATCCTAAAAGGCAGAAGCTATCCACCACTTCAATGCACTTCAAAGGCAGAAGCTATCCACCATTTCAATATTACTACCCTGGGGTTATTCTAAAGAACTACTTAACTTCAGTAGAACTTCCATCAAGTAATTTAGTAAGGATATCAGTCATTGGCAGATACCTGCAGGTAACTGCATGTTCAGCTGGCTGTATGGAGTCGTAATATCCATAGCCACCAGCACCGCTATATCCATAAAAATCAAATTTACAACACAGCAGCAGTAACCACTGTTGCAGAGCCAATTAATACTGATAAACCTAGGTCATTCTCACGACTATAGCAGGGGCAGGGAGGGCAGGCAGTGGGGAGGACAGGGTTGAACCTACCTTCTCCCGTGACGGTGGACAGAGTCATCTGCTGCGCACCATGTGCCCACACGATCCACACTGCCCCCGACAGCGCAGATCTCTGGAGGCCAGAAAAACAAGTCCCTTTCTCCAGGAATCCAATATGCACCATGCAAGAAGGATCGAAGGATCCCCATGAGTCAGGTGTTCTAGGTGCCTGACTCTGTGTGTGCTCAGGCTAATTGCAGCCTGAGCACCAATGACCCCAAACCTGGGGTAAAGGGCACACTCATGCCCTTTAACTCAATTAAAGGCTGGGGTAAATTCCTGGGTTTGCAGGGGAAGCAGCGCTGGGATCCACCCTACCTGGGTTGTGCTGCTTGTGTGCACAGCCTCAATGCATTTTAATGAAACACAGTCTTTGCCATTATTAAATATGTAAAATGTAAAAGGTAGAACAACAGAGTCTTTAAAATGTGCATAGGTACAGCAACAATCTCTTTAGTAAGATTTCAGATATCTTCAGATTAGGGTGGTGCTCTTCTTCATGAAAAGAACATGAAAGAAGTTCAGGGATACGGAGTTTCCAAAGTGGGCAAAGTCAAAGCTAAAATCATTACCTGCTCAACTTTGCAGAACAGGAAGCGAGAGAAAGAGGGAAACTCTTTGAATTGGCATGTCTGGCCTTTGCCATCTGACCCCTGCCTTGTTGGACCCCATTAGCAGCCACCCATTTGTGCAGAAAAAGGAAGGAGAGTGAGGTATCTTTTGATCCATTGTATTTTCTCTTTCTTTTTGAGCACTTGATGGCTAACCTTTTGTAAACCTTTTGTAAACCGCCTGGGGGTTGTTTTTAATGAAAGGCGGTATATAAATTCAACAATCAATCAATAATAAATAAATAACCTGTTTTTCTCCCACTTAGCGGCTGTTCTCACAATCAGCCAAGACTGGGCTAGGGCAGCGAACCAGCGGGAGCCAACCAGCTCCCTGCAGTGCCTCAGCAGCAAAGAGGGTAAGAAGCCGGGCTCTTAAATGAGGTTACAGGAGCAAGTGCTCCCTTAACCATGTTTATCTGACCGTGTGTCAGTGCCGGCTGCTTTCGGTGGCACTGAAGCACTGACAGGCACCCACCTATGAATGGGGAGATCCTCGCGATGCACTGCGCATTAGGGTGCACTGTGGGATTTCTGGGGGCTGAGACAAAGCGTCCTGGCCCCTGCACCTCCATGCAGCCTGGATGCAGTGGTGAACCATTTGGGCGTGTGATCTGTGTGCCCAGACAATCCTTGGAGATCCTCTGCGGGGAAAGCAAGCTTTCACAGCCTTTCCTGCTGCCCACCAGCTAGCCCTCTCACACGGGCTCTCAGATTTAGCCTTGCCATATTTTCAATGAGCAGAGGCACTGAGTCTTTAACAACTACAAAACAAATAAGTCAGTTTTTGTCCAATACTGCATTTCCATCCTGGGAAAAGCTTCACTTGTTGGTTTGTGTCTAATAATACAGCTGTCAAAAGCACTCTATACTGTATTTGGAGTGGGATAACCTTCCATATTCCTGCCACATGGTTGATTTTACCCTATGCATTGTAGATCCAAATGGCTTCTTTGTTGTTGTTTGTTTCAATACATCTGTGAAGCCAAGGGTAGTTGGAGCTTGCTATGGGGTTTAAATATTGTAATGCCTTCTCAAGTTTTGTTTATGAAATGGTACTGTGGTGCTAATTAATCATTCTAATAGCAAATCATAAAAACTTGGTTTTTGATTATAAAGTCTTGGTCCTGTTTCTCAGGAAAAGTCTGCTTCTCCAAAAGTGTTTTAGTAGCAATTCTAGATCTACCATCACACACATATAATGAGCTCACTGAGTACACATTCCCCAGATCTTTTGTACACCATAGGGTTATACTGCTGACCAGCAGATGGAGACACAGTATACTTCTTTGAAGGTGAGTTGCCAGTACAGGTAAAGTTTCCTCCTTGGCTTCACTAGTTTATTTTACGTCTTACAGGTCAGACAGGTAAGCCTGATTCGACCCCATTTTGACCAAGTGTAAACGTTCTCTATAAACCTATTCTTACAAGTTTCTTAAATTGCAATGACTGTTTTTAGTTACAATTTCAGGACTCACTTGCAAGGGATGTTCCCCCCCCCCCCATTCTTTGCAAACTAATTTCACCAGTGACCTGTGCACTTTTGCACATGATGTTTTGTGCAGCAGAGAACGATAAGCAATGCCTAACAAATCATTTGGTACAACAGCTTCTTGGGGACAAGTTTGCAATCAGTGTTTACTGAAATGCATTATTTGCGATTCAGCATTACTTTTTGAACAATTCCCCAAATGGATCCAGCTACAGGTTGCTTGCAAGTGCAAGTATTAATAATGTAAACTCTTTGTCTGTATCATTTGCATTTCCATATTCACAGTGGTTGCTCCGAATACATCCAAATCCTTGATGGGTGTAAGCCATCTGAGAATATCAGATAATTGCATGTATGTATGTTTGTATGTATGTATGTATGTATGCATGTATATGTTGCTTTTTTCAAACTCAAAGCTGTTTTTTAATAAACAATAATACATTTTCGTTACTATCAGCTCATTGGATTTTTTTAGTCATACAAATAAGTTACAGTTACAAATTATAACAATCTGAACAATAGAATGAAGCCTGACCCCTCAACATCTCTCTCCCCTCAGCTCTGTCCTATCCCATGAGTTACACTTCACCCCGCCACCAGCCTAACTCCTTGTTCAATCACACAAATACCGTATTTTTCGGACCATAAGACACACCGGACCATAAGACGCACCCAGTCTTATGGTCCGAATGCTGTCCCCCGCCGCCCCCCCACCTGATTAGGGGCCAAATCGGCCCAAGCTAACTGCTGCTGCGGCCGCCCCCGCCACCAACCTCCCCCCTGCCCGGATTAGGGGCCGAATTGGCCCAAGCTACGGTAACTGCCACCGTGGCCGCCCCCGCCGCCGACCACCCTCCCAGCTGCCCAGTCCTAACCTTCTAAGCCCAATCAGGGACCCATACCGGTAACTGGAGAAGGAGAGAGGAGCTCGCAAGCAGAGCTCCTCTCGCTCCAAAGCCTCGGCCCGAACTGGCGCTTTGGCCACAAAGGATGCCTGGGAACTCTTGCGAGCTTCTCTCTCCTTCTCCAGTTACCGGTATGGGTCCCTGATCGGGCTTAGAAGGTTAGGACTGGGCAGCTGGGAGGGCGGGCGGGCGGGCGGTCGGCAGCGGGGGCGGCCACGGCGGCCGTTACCGTAGCTTGGGCCGATTCGGCCCCTAATCCGGGCGGGCGGGCGGCAGCGAGGGCGGCCGCGGCGGCAGTTAGCTTGGGCTGATTTGGCCCCTAATCAGGGGTGGGGGCGGTGGGGGACAGCATTCGGACCATAAGACGCACCCTCATTTCCCCCCCACTTTTTTGGGGGGGAAGTGTGTCTTATGGTCTGAAAAATATGTTACTTTAAAAACCTACTACTACTACTAATATTTACATACCACTTTCAACAAAAGTTTCCAAAGAAGTTTGCATAGAGAAATAATTAAAAAAAAACTAGCTGGCCTGGGCACAGAGCATCTGTACCTCTAGTTCTCCCTCGTTCTTGGCCCCTCATTCTCAGCCCTCCCCCCCCATACTCTTCCCTCTTCTCCCCTCCAATATTTTTTTCTCTCTGGCCGGCCACCTGGCCAGATGCTTTTGCCAGCCAGCAGCCACTTTCTCTCACCCACTGGGCACTGGCACTTTCTCCCCCACAGCCACCCAGCGTTGCTGCTTTCTTTCTCCCCCCAGCTGCCGCTGCTTTCTCCCACCCACCCCCACCACTGCCACTTTTCCCCCGCTGCAGCTTTCTTTCCCCTGCCACTGCCTTCTCTCCCCTGTCACTGCCTTCTCTCCCCCTCCCTGCTGCCACTTTCTCTCCCTGCCCATTCACCTGCCCACCCCTTTGTCTTATTTTCCCCACCACCGTGGCTTTCCACTCCCTCTTTCAGCAGCTCGTTCACAAACTCTTGCGAGAGCTGCCATACATGGGATTAGCAATGTGTACGTCTAAGAGAATTCTACATATACACAAATCTGACAATTAATACATAAACACAAATCTGACAAGCAATTAAATATAAAACCAGAAAACCAAGAACACTTGCCAGGCATGATCAACCATCAGATATCAGAATAGCCTACACATTGCTTCAGCAGCCAAAAGGCAGCTGAAGTAGATAGTTTTTGCAAACACACCCACAAAATACCCATAAGAGAAGAATAATTTTTAAATTAACTAGATAAGTCATTCCCAAATCTCAGGGCAACTGGAATAAATAGTTTTTTTGTTGTAGCAGGTGTCTTAATTTCACATAATAAAGGTGTGCAGGTTAGGGCTGCACCTAGATTGCAAAAAAGTGAAATTCAAATCTCATGTGCTGCCTTCTTGTTGGCCCTACGCCTTGATGCCCCTTGTGGCAACCTGCTAAATTGCAAGCAGGCTCCTAGGCTTCTGAAACTGAGCAAGCCCACCCTAGGGGATTACTCATTGGCCTTTGCCCTGTAGCACGAAATATAAGAGAATTCCTGGGTCCTACAGGCCTTGTCTCAGTATCAAGGTTTGCTTGTATGTAGTCTTAGTCCTGGCTACTCCTTGATTTATTCTTTTGATTCTGTTTCCTGGCTTTTGTCAGACACTCTGTCTCCTGGTGACTACTCAGTTTGACCCTCAGTATGTTCCTAACTTCTGGCTTCTATCTGACCCTCTGACTCCTGATAACTACTACAACTGTGAATATTTGTGTACTACTACTGCTACTATTAATATTTATATAAAACTTCTCTTCAAGCAAAGTTCTCAAAAAAGTTTACACAGAAAAATAAATAATACATATATAAAATGATCTCCTATCCCCAAAGTGCTCACAGTCTAAAACTACTTCATCTGACCTTTGGTATGGCCCCGTTTCCTAGCTTCTGTCTTGATCCTTCTGGCTCCCAACCATCTACCGGGTGTGACCCCAGTAAGCTCATGACCCTCCCAGTTCTGGCTTTGAATTTGCACTCCCTAGTGACTATTGCCCATGGCTCAGTTGTGTGACAAAAGTGTGGATGTCAGAGTACCTCCCAAGGCAAACATCTGAAAAATTATAAGGGAGAGATAAATGAGTTTCTCTAAGAGAAATAAAATTTCTCAGGGAATGTTTAAACATCCATTGAATATAGGGGCTGACCAACTGGCATGGGCCATATAAAGAAATATATCATTTGCAAATGAGCAGTTAGTTGGTTGGTCTGTCTATGCCTGTCTACCATAGAGATTTCTATATTAGGCGGTATATAAATTCAATAAATAAATAAATAAATACCCTCAACATTCTGTCTCGCTCTCAAAATATTCAATCAATACTATAGTGTGACCAAGAAACCAAAACCAGGATTAGGCTATGCAGATGGAGAGACTGGACTATGCGGCTGCAAACAGGCTTGATGCTCATGACTGGGGTCACCAGAAGGAAGGATGAGATTCAGTCCTCTCCAGTGGTGTGTGGAATGCCACATTTTACTTCATCCCATGCCAATAAATGATTGCTATAGGGTAAAAGTAGTGATGGGTGAAGAATCTTCAGCTCAGATAGGAAGTGGATTCAGCAAACAAGCTTTTTCACAAAAGGAAGAAAAATAGCTTATCTTGTTTCTAAGCCAATTCTGAATTTTGGACCCTGTCCTTCCTACAACAACTTCAGCAGTACACTAAAGCCTGGATGCTTCATCAACATTTCTTGCACATTCTTCTTTATTTTACATGTTAATCTCACCCTTCCTCCAGGGCATTCAGATAAATGTATAAGAGTCTCTATGCTCCCATTGAGCCAGTGAGGAAGATTAGCCTGAGAAAGGGTGAGTTTTATGGCTGAATGAGTATTTGAACCTGGATCTCCCGAGGTCTAATCTGACATTCTGTCCACTACATCACACTAGCTACATGAGAACATGTATTTTGTGAAACATTTCATCCACAAAAGTGGTTTTTCCTATCTGCAAATATTGCACACGACACCAGCCTTATATGTTCAGGTGTGCATTGCTCATCTTACACTTGAATTTAATACAATACTACCCATTGCAAACCCATTGCTTATTCCTCTTGAAATCCCATAGTTGTATGTGTTGCAATGCTCACATTTCAGTGTACTTGTACTATACTCAGTAGCAGTTGTGCCATTTATTGCTACCAATGTACAGTTCAAAAGCTGTATTTCTAATTAAACATTTATGATTACTAAAAATGCTTTTAGTCAGTAGATGTGTTAGTTCATCAGGTAACCAGACAGAAGACACCCATCACAACTTTTAGAATACATATTATTAATCCAATAATATCTGATGAAGCCATTATAGTCTATCATACAAGGCCTCCTTTGCTTATCGATCAGTGACCCTATAAATAACATTAAAGGCCACACCACAATACTTGCATCAACTTTCTATGAATTCTTGCAGTCTATTAATGGAAAAGTAATGGTTGTCTATTACAATACCACAATGCTGTATTATTTTATATGAGCCCAAATCACTAATTTTAAATTCAGGTTTTGAATTTATAGAAATGTGCCATAGATAGCATGCTTTCTGCAAGCTATTAACCCAAATTGAGGCACCAAAAGAGCTTTTCATGAGACTTAATGAGTTAGAACTCTTGTCTGTCTGTTTGGGGGATTTATACTCTGTCTTTCCATTTCAAGAACATTCAAGATACCTTGCGTAAATGTGTTACATTGCATATATTCATGAGCATAGATTATATCCTGGCACCCAAACATAGATAAATATCTTGCTAAAATAGTTCACTGTGCAACACAACAGGCATCATGTGCACAATTTTGTGACATAGTAGACATCACAAAGGTGCCACTTGGGGTGTTCTGTGGCAAGTGGAAAATATCTTTCCTGCTATGTTATGTGTCAGCATGTAGATAACTGTGAGTGAGTCAGTGATTATTTATTTATTTAACATATTTTTATACCGCCCCAAACACACGTTCTCTGTGTGGTTTACAAAACAATAAAAACGACCAATAAAAAGCTTGACACATTTCAACAATTAAAATTTAAAAAGTTAAAAATATTAAAACACAATTAAAACACAATTAAGTGCCGTCAAGTCGGTATCGACTCTTAGCGACCACATAGATATAATCTCTCCAGGATGATTTCCTGGCTGTCAGATTCACTGTTGTTTGTCCTCACACAAATTGAGCAATTTGGCCTTTAAGGTCCCTTAACTTGGCCTTTAAGGTCTCTCAGTGGTGCAGTCATTGCTGTTGTAATCGAGTCCATCCACCTTGCTACTGGTCGTCCTCTTCTCTTTCCTTCAAGTTTCCCCAGCATTATGAACTTCCCAAGGGAGCTGGGTCCAGGCATAATGTTTCCAAAGTATGATAGTTTGAGTCTGGTCATTTGTGCTTAGAGTGAAAATTCTGGATTGATTTGTTCTATAATCCATTTATTTGTTTTCCTGGCTGTCCATGGTATCCTAAAAATTCTTCTCCAGCACCAAAGTTCTAAAGCAGCAATGCTATCTTGCTTCTTCTATCTTGCTTCTTCAAAGTCCAAACTCCTTCACAGTCCTTCAGACTGTATCTGATTAGTACTAAATATAAATAATGTATTATTAATATAGATGAATATTTTGTGTCCAGAATGCCTTTGACACAGAGGATCTTTTACACACACATATCTTCATTACTGTATAATGTAACTCTTCTGTGATATATTTGAGAATCGTAGCTGTTCTTGATATATCAACTCAGTATGCTTTGGCATAATAGCCAGGATTGAAAGCATTGCAGATTGCGCTCCACCATCTGGGAGTGGGGCTTTTCAGCTGCTTCTTCTCAGCAATAGTCCCCCTTGCCTTCGCAAGGTCTGGGAGCCTCCAGTGTGGTACTTCATGAAGTACAAGGTATAACTACTAGAAGGAATATCCTATCAGGTACATGGGATATGTCTGCTCTCTTTCTGCTCACAAAGGATGGAACTGTATCCCTGTCATACATCGGTTAATAACTATCTATAATCCAACACAGCTATCCTGAACAAGGTCCATGCATGTGCACCTACCAGCAGACAAAACCTTTCTTCCACGGAAAGAAATGGGCAGCTTTTGTATTGGGTGCCCCGTGTGTTCAGCTCCTGTAGCTATAGTGCACTTCTGACTCATTGTGATAGGGTATTGTTGTGCCCTGTGCTATCTGTTGTGCCTGCCCTGTACTATCTGTATCTGTTTGCCAGTTCTACATGGCCTTGGGATGCTATAGTTTGAACCTCTATGGTCATTTCCAGAATTGTTTTCAGAAGAACAACAAGACATATATACTGAATTATCTTTGTTATGCCAACTCGATCCATGCATTAATGACTTAATTTTGAAAGTTCAAAATTAACTTTTGTCTAACGTAAGGTGATGAATTAACTTGGTTTCTAGTCCCGCCACTGTGGGTCGTGGTGCATTAGATCAACAAAAGAGGTTGACCTTTACGATGCTTCCATCACAGAGTGCCTCCTAGTTCCTCAGCGGCAGTTTAGCTACAATGAAACATGCATACGGAACACACAGTGGGACACACATAGTCAAAAACTTGTTGTTGTCAATTATTTAGCATTCCCATAAACCATTAGGGGTCGTCAAAAATATCTTTAATTGATTCCATCTCTACCTACACTACTTATTATTTATTACTATAACAAACTTCTCCATGGGAACAGCTAATTGTACCTCCCCAGTGGCCACTTCAAGTGGAATAAGCATTGCACACTGCTGCCTAAGATACAGCTGAAAGGTCTTCAGCATTTGGGATTTGATTAAAACTGTATTACATGTACACATCAGCAACCACTGCCAAAACAAAACACTAATTTTAAAAAATCCTTCTGCTATAGAGCTTAATACAATCAGGGGGAAAAAATCTTTGCATGTGTTGAAAAAGGGAGGGGGAGGTTTTTATCTCCCCCTGGGAATAATTTTGTAATAGGAATAATATGGTATTCTCTTGCACAATGAGCAGGCAAAGTGTGAACTTCACCAGCTGTACAGAGAGAGAGACAGAGAGAGAGACAGATAGAGAGAGAGGCTTTTCCCTCTCTCTTGCAATGTAGCATTGCAAGCAAACTATTGCGATGTTAACTGCACATTTTTGTGTCTTGGTGTGTTGCCTTTTTTAAAATGAGGAGTGGGGGGAAGAAATGTAATTGTTAATCTGTTCTATAATAGAAAAGACAGATGTTATGTAAATAGTGAGCCACACTTGGCATGAATTGTTTTGTGAAGGAAGGTTCCATAGGCAATGCCGCAGAAAGGATGGTTTGGAAAACAGAGCATCCATTTTTTATGTTTTCAGGCATGCAGGTGAGTTAGATGAGAAGTAAAGTCAACAGAATGATTATTTCACCTAATCGTTTTGCCAAAAAATAAAATGAAATGCAAATTTAGGGGAAGGTGAACATTTTAATATCCATAGAGAAAACAAAATGGGTTTTTAAAAAAAATCATACGCAATGTATTCCGTGATTTGTGTCACACTTGAAACAATCACTTATTAATGCATAGGGAAGTAATGTTGCTATATGTTTGCCCTTGAAATGCCCTTTAAATTGTATTTATTTGTTTGCTTGTTTGCTTGTTTGTTTGTTTGTTTTTGTTTTTATTTATAAACCACCCAAAACTTATGTCTCTGGGTGGTTTCTAAAAAAAAAAAAATGTTTTAAATTTAAATTTTAAAAAAATTTTAAAATACATTTTTAAAATGTATTGGAGAAGAGAAGGGACAGAATAAAAGACTTGTTTAAAATACCTGGGAAATGGAAGTGTTATGTGGCAGAATGTCATTAACAGAGGCAACAGACTCATAGTAATCATTCCCTGCTCTGCTCTCGTGTACAGGCAGCCTCAGGAAAAAAACACTCAGGTTTGACACTTTCAGAGTCCGACATTCACTGGAGTGGTAAATGTCTCTAGCTCCAATAATGTATATGGCAAAAGTTTGCCCTTCGCCTTCATCAACATAAAGTTCACTCTTTCTTGCTGGTTCAACCATACCTAGGAAGTAAAGCCTGAAATCAGGATATTCTGAATGGATCAAGACATGGATCCATCATAAATACTAGACTTCTATCTATCTGGTCAAATGATCCTGAAGAGAAAGTGCCACCACTACTACAAAAATTACAGTGGGTATATACACAGTGGTTCATACAACACATCTCATGCAATCTCTTCAGCCGGGAAGAATTGGAAAGGTTACTTGGAATTCCATAGTCCCTTGGCCAATTCACACATGCAAACAGAAGTAATAGAAGGGTTGGAAGAAAAAGCAATATAGGCAGTTTTGTACAGCTTAGGTATGTACTGAGGCACTGTAGGACATCCTTAAGGGAGTTGTTTGAGATAACATGAAGTAGTCATAGTAGTCAAAGGAGAAAGAGAGAGAAAGAGGTATTCAGGAACCATGCAATCAGCTGTGAGGACTGGCGTACTTTCAGTTAAGACAATAGTGCCATGGTGATTTAGATCAGCAGAGGATGTAGTTTGAAAGCTCATGACATATTGCTGACAAAGCACTGTTCAAAAATGTTCTAGTGGGTATCATTAAAACCTTGAATATTTGCTACTTGTTTAGTTGAGATCATAGTGATATAATGTATCCCAAGTATAAGCCTGGTAACTTCTCTAAATCTATAAAATGATGGTTCATTCAGAGATTAAAATTTAGTTCTACATTGCCTCAATGACATACATCCCAAGTATCATACATGGAGGATGCCAGTCAGTGTGTGACTTGGTAGCAATTCCTGTGTGGTAGCTTGAAAAGCTTTGTTCCTGCTACGGAAATGTATGTTTCTGTGAACTTCTGTTGGTATGTAGCCAGACTGTTACCAGGAGTCCATTACAGGGATCCTATAGCCCTATGTCCTTGTCCAGGCCAAGCCAGGGCCTCGGCCAAGCCTGGGATTTGGGAAGACACAGACTGCCGCAGACAGTTCCTGGGGGGAAGGGCTCAGAACCTTGGATAACTCCAAGCAGGAATGCAAGAGAGTTGGGTACAACAGCACAGATGGATATTTTTCTAACGTAGGGCTGTACAACTTCTGTCCTCCCACTCTTATTGGACTATAACTCCCATAATTCCCAGCCAGAGTGGTCTAGAAGGATAATAGGCCAAAGTTGTGCAGCCCTGTTATAGCAAATGCAGAGCTGACGGTCAGTTTTTATAGTAAAGTGGACTAGCCCCACCACTTGCCTGGAAAAAGCTCTGTTGTTTAAAGAGGCCTTACTCAATTTTCTAAGCACTGGCTTCAGCAAAACTGGGGGATGTCTACTTGGGCTGGTAGGTCTTTTGCTCTGAGTCAGACAATGAAGGCAAGGCTCTGTCCTCAGTCATAGTTTGAATGTTGACTCTGGTTCTCTTGGCCCTAGTATAGGGCCCCTAGATTACAGAACTCCCTCCTGTTGGATACATGGTGGGCCCTCGTCATTGCTTTCTTTTGCCATCACATGAAAACATTTCTGTTTCATCAGGCTTTTAGAGGCTGTTGGCTATGTACTTTATTGATGATTCTGGGTCATTGATTTGACCTGTATATGTTGCCAGTGCTGTTTTATTGTATTGCATAATTTGTCATCTATGTACTTGCTGCATTTTGATTTAAATTGTTTTTAATTATTTTGTATTCCACTTTGAGTGCTTGTAGTAGAAAAGTGGTATAAATATTTCATACATACATGCATGCACGCACACACGTCTGAATGTTCAACAGATACAACAGGGCTAAGCAAAGGGTGTGTGTATGTTTCCTGAGCATTTTCATTCCCCTATTGCTTTGAAAGAATTTGTAACCAGGCTGTAACCAGGAAAGAAGTAATAAGGCTGCCAGGAAAGGCGATAAGAACAAATATTACTGATCCAGACAGTGCCAGAAGGTCTTGCCCAGGTTATATGTAATTAACAAAAGTTTCAGAACCCCAGTGAACAATAAAGGGGACAGTGGTAACAAGCTAAGTATTCTGTCCTACCTATGCTTGGGGATTTGGAGTCAGAGAGCATTTTGGTAATTCTTAGCTACTATATTAGGATAGTGAGATCTCGACGTATACCAGATTCCAACCCAATGTCATTCTATGGCTGGAGGCCGGCCTAACAAGAGCAGAGGCCAAGGTTTGGATGCATGTATTTAACCTTTGGATTAAAATCATTTTCTGTCCTAAAGGACTAGCCCTCCTTGTTTTGGAAGATGGCCTCCAATCTAGCTGGGGTAAATGACTCTATGATGTGTTGGGCAAGCATAGACTCGCCCCTCAATTTCTAATGCCTCTGGGCCTTGATGCTGCTAAAGGGTTTATAAAACAATGTATAGCAGACACTGAAAAGCAGAGCAACCTTGCACAAATTTCTGCAATAAACTTTCTTGGTAGTTTCACGAATTACCCTAAACCAGCCCACTATTAATTATCTTATCCCATAGAAGGGCTTTCTCTCACACATAATTTAGCGCATTTCCAGCCGCTGTCCTGGAGGGTAGGTACCATAAAATCCCAATTACCAGTCAAATCTGCCGAAACTGTGACTCATGTTTTTCTATACTGCTCATTTGACAGAGATATCCATCTTTCTCTTATCTCCCCCCTCTTATCAGACCTCTGTGTTAGAATGGATGGTGGATATACACGTTTTTTATTAGCTGATCACTGAGTATCTACAACACTGTGAAGCTATTCTCACAAGCAGCAGAAACCAGGCTAAGGGAGCCCAGCCTGGTTTCTGCTGCTCCAATGGGAGCTGTGTGGCTCCTGGCAGCAGCTTGGCAGCAAGCCCACTTATGGAGCCCACCACTTAACCCGGATTTTGGGTGCGAGTGTGCCCAAAAAACGGGTTAAAGGATTGTGTGTCTGCTGCGGCTGCTTGCAGCTGTGGGTAGATACACTCAGAGAGGGAGGCGGGGATCCCAGAAACACACTGTGTGCTTATGTGATGCATTACTGGGGCTCTGGAGGGCAGGGAGTCATACAGTGGCGCTTCCCTTCACCTGACCCCCAGAGCTGCCAGGCAAGGTGCAGGTGGACAGGAGAAGAGCCGTCCGCTCATTTGCGCTGCTGATCCACCCACACAGAGCCCTGGCTGCGATCATCTGTGGGGAGTTAAGTGCTTTGGGGTGTTTTGCATTACTGTATTATTTTGGGTGTTTTGCATTACTGTATTATTAAAACTTTGGAAAATGGACAGAGTGGAAGCATGGTAAGTCATGGCCACACCTTGGAAAACTGAACCTGAATTGAAGCAATTGCTTGAAAGCTTGACATTATATGTCACAAGTTAAAAAACTAAAATTGCATAATTGTAAATCACATCTTGCCACCATAGCCACTTGTATTGCCCTTCACTCCTACCCTCTTTTCAACCTGTGCCTTTTTTTTGATACCTCATTTGAGCATTTTGTTTATTAGCTGAAATTATGTGCAATGCTAGTGGGGCCCAAAGACCTTGGTGCTGCCTCAGCTGTATACACAGAAGCAGCAGCGCCATTGTCCTGACCAGTGGCTGTGCAAGCTTCATCCCCACAGTTTCTCCCATCCACCACAATGGGAGAAATCACATGACTACTGCTTGTGCAGGTGTCACTTGGGACTGTGGCTCCACAGCTTCCATGTATACATCAGCAGTGCCACTAATGTCTTCCAGCCCTGTTAGCACTGTGCATCATTTCAGCCAATATTTGTTACATATATACAACTTTCCTTCCATCAAGGTGGCATACATGGGGTTCTCAGGTAGTTACTCATCCAGACACTGACCAGACCTAGACCTGCTTAACTTCAGAAATGTGGCTGCATCATTTGCCTTCAGTTGATACAGTGCAACACATGTCCTAGCGGTGTTCATGGAATCGTTTAGAGTGATTCAGTTCAAATTTGAGCTGAATTTTAACTGAAACATTGGTTTGTGAACTGTGCAAGGGGGCTATGCTAGTAAAGGAGAATCTGGTGAGGATTCCCCTTTACAAGCACAGGTGTGTGTGTGTGTAGGATCCTTCTAAAGTATTTTAAAGGCCCTTACCGGTGTAGCGGCAGTTGTATTGTGCACCCCAGCAGCCCACCTGGCTGCACTGCATGGCTCTGATATTGACATTGACTGGTCTCCAGGCATGCATGGAGAGCAGTCAGTGTCGGTATCCGAGTCACGCCGCATGGCCGGGTAGGCTACTGGGGTGCTCTGGGGGCACTCTTCTAGGAGCAGCAGTATGGATGCCACCAGACCAGTAAGGGCCTTTAGAAGCCTTAAGACTAGTAAGGGTGTTTAGAACCAGTTCAACCCAGTCCATCTCAGACCAGGCCCAGTTTGATTTGATAATGGACAAAATTATCTCCGGTTCAGTTTGCATTGTATGGCATTGTATGGGCTCATCCTGCTGAGCATTCCAATGGTTATCTATGGATGGGAAGTATTTATCCCATGACGATTTGCTGTAGGTGGGTCTATTCAGCTGGCCACCTCAATGAGGGAAGGGCTGGGGGCATCCTTTTGCAGTTTGTTGATTTCTAACCCAGAGGCACGTTGCCAAACTCTGCCTGCACCAACAACCCGCTCATGCCAACCTTCTTGAGTCTGCATAAGGTGAAGAGTTCACTGAGGCTTCTAACCTGCAAGTTAAATAATAGAGAGGGTGCTTTTCTGTGTGACCCCAAAATATGGCTTTTGGCAACAGCAGGAGGAATGTATCAGGAGCTGAACAACATGATTCTCAATCAGATGAGTAGGGAAGATGCTCTAGAAACATTTCAATAAAGTAAAACATGATGAAAGTACTGAAGTCTAAATGTGGATTAAAAAAAGTTCTTTAGCAGCTATTTCAGTGCTGATTATTCTAAAGTAATAAATGAATAAAATAGCAAACATTACCAGAATAATTTACATTCATTGGGAATAACAGATGAATAGAATAATTCATTATTCCTACATTTTTATACTTTGCCAGTTATGACTAGCTAACTAGGGCATGATGAGGGAAGTTCCTGAAGAAGAAACTGAAGTAACAAAAAAGATACCCATACTTTGAAAAACGGTCCTAATATGACATGTTTGACAACCTTGATAGTTTTCTTCTTGTTCCTGATCTTAAAATAAGTATTATTAATATGTTTCAGCAGAACTTTACAATAAAACCTAATCTGGTTTAATTTAGATTAATTTTAGGAAGAATACACATGTTGGATCTTAACAGACATGTTGGTTCTTACAGAAGAATCAATCAATACTTGGAAGTTGGGGGTACAGCCAGCATTTGCAAAACATAGATTGATCGTCCCCATACTTAATTGTCTGCATGTGACCACAGGAGACTAAAATCCATTTTACTTGTTTTCTGGATTTCCGATTACTGCATATGTAGAAATCTGTGATGTCACTTGGCACCTGCAAAATGTTGGGGAACAAAACACCATTTTAGATTTCAGGGGGCATACACAACATTTTAAATTTCAGTAGGAGACAACATTCAGCTATTGGTGCGTAGAACCAGTGTGTAGAACAGGGGTGTTCACAAAACTGGCTGGCCCGGTTCAGTTCGAGTCTAAACTGGACCCAAACTGGACCAGGCCAGTTTGGTCTGGCACCCCCTTGAACCTCCCCTGTTTGGTTCAGTTTGGAGGGTTCACAAATAAAATAAATAAAATTTAAGAATTAGTCACTCACCCCCTCCAGTGGTCGCTGACCCTGGTCATGACCCAGGCCATGCAGAGGCCCATTGGGCATGTGCGGCAACCTCCAAAATGGCCACCGCGATGGGAGTGAGGCCCAGAACAGGCCGAAGAGTGCCTGAAATGGGCAAGAGGGGCAGGCTGGCAGAGGGAGGAGGTGCCTCTAGAGACCCCCTGCAGCCACACTAGCAACCCCCAGAGAAGGCAAGGTTGAATCTGTTCGACCTCAAATCTGTTTGCACATCCCTACTGTAGAACAGAAATGACAGATTCTTCTGAAGCTTGAACACATCTGTTCTGAACCATATGTACACATATGTACCATATGTGTTCTGAACCATATGAACCATATGTGCCAGTGAACAATTCTCTATAAAACTAAAGTCAAATTCTTGTTCCTGGGTATGTTTATGCATATAGAATAATAATGTATTCCGAGTTTGTTGTGTGTCATAAAGAAAATCCAAAACAGATAACCAGACCTTCCAACATATACACTGTAGAAATGGGATTAACTGCTGGTGTTAATTTATATTTTGTTGAGTTTGGGGTCTTTCTGGAAATGGATTGTTGCACCTCTGAAGATTTGCTGTGATTAATACAGATGCTTACTTTTGGGATGGCTATGCTCCATATCTCCCAGTCTTATGGATGTTTGCATAAGAAGACTGAAGGAGTTCAATGGGGCTTACTCTCAAGTGTGTGTCTCAAGGACTGCAGGTTTCCAGACTGATCCTGTGCATGTCTACTCAGAAGTTAAGTCCCATTGATCTTTAGGAAGCTTACTTCCTAGCAAGTATGCTTACTTCCTAAGGTTGTAGTCATTAAGAATATTAAAATCCTGCTATTTTCCCTAAAGCCATCCATATTTTCTTTAACTACAGTCAGACATTTTAGAAACTTAATAGAATTTCTGGGAAACAAGTAGCATATTTATGTACAGGTAGGTTAAAAAAAAAAATCCTTCTCCCTTTCCTCTAACTGAGAATTATTTTGTGATCCCAAAGAATGCTGATAATAGAAAAGAAGTGTTACACTAAGTTTGTTTATCACAGTTATCAGTGTCTTGTCTCTGTGTAATTTCCTGTGCTAACAGAAAGGATGCATACTATTAAAAGACAGAAAATGCATGTATTGGTGTCTCTACAACTGACTTTGCTTTTTGTTTTGAACAGTGAAGTTGCTTTAAACAATGCTATTTCCAGTATATTGCAACAAGGTACACTACTTAGCATCAATACTCTAAATATCTGGATGGTTAAGGTGGTATTTGAACCATAATGGGACAGAAAGAAAGGCCTCTGAATACCTTTTAACTGAAGTCAAGCTTTTCTCTTATTAAAAAAGGGCAAAAGTGACATGTTATATTCTGTCTGTGATAATCCTTTATGTTTTGTTGACTAGAGCTTTGCCTTTGTCCCAGTGTGGAGATCCTGTAGCGAGTGTGTGGGGTGGAGTCAGAAAGAAAAGGGAGGAAAAGGAGAAAGAGAAAATGTTCCAGGAATAAAGTCTCAGTTCAACCAACATGATTACTTCGTATTTATGAGGGAAGCAGCTATAAGACACAACATTTCTTCACTTTTAGGTAATTTAATATGTCACTCTAGTTGCTTTTTAGTCTGAGCACAATAAAAAGTCCTGAAAGTTGCATGTTGTCTCACCTCAGATAACATATTCAGTTCCTACACATATACAGTTGTGCAAAGGTGTCTATATCTTCAAACTTACTTGTTACACAGGCTTTTTAATGTGCTTTACTACAGCCGGATGGGTTTTTAAAATTTTGATTGGGTTTGTTTTAATGTTTTTATTCTACATTGTGTTTTATTTGTTTGTGTGTTAAACTATATATTACTTTTATTGTTTTACTGCTGTGAGCAGCCCCGAGCAGTATTGTACTGGAGGGGCGGGATATCAATATTTTAAATCATCATCATCATCTAGCCCTATTCAGATGTTTTGAAAAAAATAGCCTTGTACTCACAAGCACCAAAAGCGGGTTGGAAGTCTCAGTCCAGCGTGTCACTCACCCCCTCCATCTTCTCTGCTCATGGTTAAGGTGACATTCATCTGCAGAAGGAAATCACGTAACCATGACGGCAGGTGCTTCTGTGATTGGCAGCCTGGGACATTGCACCGATATTTGCACTGTTGGGACTCTGGGTATGTGTAGCTGAGGACCTGATTTAAATGTGGCTCTGGAAAAGCCTTAAATACTCACACTGTGGTGCTGCATGCATGGACCCAGTATTGCATTTTAAGCAGGCTCTCAGTCACTATGATGCCATGTCAATGTGCCAGTAGAGCATCTTCTTGGTCCACAGCTCCTTAACAGTTCACGTATGGCCACATCTTGTTCACCCAGCATCACATTTAAATGGAGTATCTGTCTTAAAATATGCACATATTTCCCCCAAAGGGCCCAACTCCGCTCTTCTTGTTATGTATGCTAGACGGTGTGGCATAATAGTTAAAGGGTTAAAAGTTTAACATGTGAAAAGGTGGAGTTAAATAAAGAAAAGGCTGCCTCCCCTGGGAGTCCTCTTCCTCTTCCGTATCATTTCCTCGAAAATGGCTGCTGGGCTCCCTTGCACAGATATTCCAACCCAATTCTTTTTAGAACTGATAGGCTCCCATAGCTGTTTTGCTAGACACTTGATGCTACACAACAGCTCCAAGATATAATATGTTTAAAAACCTGATGGATAACTGTCCGTTCTCTTATTCTCACTTAACGTCCATTGTGGCTATGTAGCCTTTGCTGCTCCAAACTTTGTAAAATATCTTCAGGGGAGACTGAAGAATGGAATCAACAACCTTTACACAAAACAGTAGAACACTTAGTACTAACACTTACTACTACTAACTATCTCAAAATGGCTGCTGCTTTAGATTTCAGTTCTCTGCTTTGAACTGTTGCCCTTCATGCACCTACTCACAGAAGACTCTGGTTCCTACTATCGCTGTAGGAACAGTGATAGAGTGATAGAATAGTGACAAGAAGGCATCCTGCCGTCCCTTAGAGAAACATTTATAATATCTACCAGGCCTTTACAACAACCCACCCCCACCCCCCGCCAGATAGTATAAGCCAGAGAACAGGTGGTAGACCACATCATTCCAAGCAGCTTATCCACATAACAGGAGTTACCAACTGAAACACAAGGGGTCCTATTGGTCTGCTTCTGGAAAGAGAATATTACTTTTTAAAGTATTCTTATCATTCTGTCTCTTTTAATGTAGTCACAGGCATCTCAGTATCCACAATCTTCTCTGAGATCTCTCTGATACGTTGTGCTGCTGCAACAATCATGTGCTGCTGTCTTGAAACTCTGTCTATGATGTAGATCTGTTCAAAACTCAACTGTATGAAGTCTTCATTTAAATACACATCCCCAGCCAATTGATAGCTTCTCAATCTATCTAGGACTGATAAATCTCCAGTTCCTTCAGGATAGAGCAGTTGGAGCTGGTCACCCAAGAAGAATAGCCTTGGAGCAATGAGGACCCAGTGCCCTTAGTGAGGCTCCTGTCCCTCCTCAGAACCCCCACTGCCACACCAGGGTGGATCTCCAGCCCCGAAGGCAATGTGCTTGCTGGGCTGCTTGGGGCCTCCTTCCCCAGGACAAGGGAAGAACAGCTTGGGTGCTTCTTCTGGAGCAGAGATCCAATAAGGGGTGGATTCTCACTGGCTCCATAAGCCTTCAGTTGGCCCCAGCCTCTGCTGGTTCAACAGATTCCATTCAGAGACCCGCTGTTTCACCTGATCTGGGTTCAGACAAAGTCCCAATATATTTGGAGGCTGCCTCAGTCTTCAGAGCAGCCCCCAGTTCAATTTGAGAATGTGGACAATCAGAGTGGTTCATTTTGGGCCAAACCACTTGAGCTCACTTTGGCTACTTCACTAGTTCTTCTCCCTCACCCCATGTTCTCCCTGAGGCAGCAATACAGCTTATCTTTGAAAAGTTCTGCAGGAGGTGGGACTATTTCCTTTTCCTGCAGTCCTTGGTAAGTCACAAGGTATTTTAGGAAGCATAGTATTCTTAGAAGTCAGGCAGACCCAAATTAACCAGCTGTTCAATTTGAGTGCAACTCAGCTGAAGCAGCTCACTTTACTTTGGTTCTGAATACGTGCCCAGTTTTTTACATTGCAAGACCACAGGTTCTGATGTAAAAGTTCAGACAGGCCAGTATCAGTTAGTGGGGGGCCCTTGGACAAAGCTCCAGGTTGCCCCCAATGGCATGCATGTCTTCTGATGGGATTTGGTTAGCTTCTCCACTGGTTCCCCCAAAGAGTGCCCAGCACCAAGAAAGCTAACTGGGTAGTAGATGCATTCTGATGGCATCATCAATGAAGCACATCCTGGTTAGCTTTTCTGGTGCCAGGCACCATGGAAGGGAGTAGCAGGTATGCACCCACTGGTGTTCCCCCATTTCCCCTAGTCAGAAGACTAATCAGGGTTAGCTTTTCCTTCAGCATCACCATTAGTGCCACAAGGGGTCCTATTGGTCTCATTTCCCCATGACACTGGGAAGGCTAATTAGGCAGTGGATGTCACCTTTCCGTTTTCCCATTTCTTCTTCATCTTCAATGTAGCCGAGGTGAGGGAAGAGGGGTTAATCACCTTTTGTGCATACACCCACCCACTGATACCATGGGATACTAAAGCAAAAATAAATAAAGAAAAAAGCCATCACCTACCTCAGGATTTTATTGTAGCAACTGCTGTAGATTTTTTATTATTATTATTATTATTATTATTATTATTATTATTATTATTATTATTATTATTATAACAGAGAGAAGGGCTCTGCAGACACAGCAGTAGTATTGATCTCATCTCCATCCGGCCTTATATGCAGTAGGTGATGTTTCTTGACCTTCTGACATTTTACATTTTATTTACAGCTAAATTTTAGCCATGAAGTCGAGGGGGGGAAATAGCCTGTGGCATTCAGGCAGTTTCCAGCTGCTTTTGTAGACCCAGATGGTTCAAATGAGAATCCATATGTCCAAGTGTTAATTCAAACTGGACAGACTATCTCAAAGGCTCTCAGGGCTCATCAGCCATTAAGAAAACATGCCACTAATGTTCAATTAGTTCAATCACTCTATAGATTTGCCAAGTCAAAGTTTAAAAAATATGGGGCACTCTAGATCTCTGGCATCTATTCTATCGACTTCAATAGAGCTATGTAGTATTCTGAATTGAGGGACAGTGTCCCTGGGACACCCTTAATATTAGCTCAGAGCTACCATATTCTGGAGAAAAGGGCAAGAGAGACAATAAGATGTTTTAATAATTAAGATTTTATTGATGATGATGAGGATGAGGATGATGATGATGATGATGATGATGATGATGATGATGATGATGTTTTCTAACCGTTCCTACCCTCTTAAGTGAGCTCTCTCCCTTAAAAGACCCCATAGCTTGAATATGGAATAGTGTATGTTCTGCTTATAATAATGGCTCCACCGTTATTACAAGCAGAACATACACTACTTTTTCCTCACTTTCCTTAATTACTTTTTGGATTTTTTAAAGATCCAACTGCTACAGTTTCACTATTTGATAATGATTTTATTGGCATCTGTAAAAGAAGGTGGATTTCAAGCAATATTTTAGGAGAGAAAAATGTCTATGTTATGTAACTAAAATAGCTAAAAAGGGAAACAGATTTTAGTTATTAATACAGAATTTTTGGAGCATGAAACAAATGAATGCCATCATGCATGAATCACCATCAGCTACTGTACATACCTTTTATTCATTGCTGCCTAAACATAATGTGACTGATTGTGGATTGCAAAGGTTTGAAAAAAGACAGACTCCTAAAAGACATAAAAATAGCATTTGACCTCTCTTCAGATATCCAAGGTATTCTCCTGAATGTTCAGTATGCGGTATTTGGCCTAGGAGAATGTGAAGTGATAAACGCAATTCCAAAATGAAATGGCAGATCCCCACTCCTTAATTATTCATAAACCATATACATTAATGGGGCTTGTGCACAATAGATTGTGCCTATCTTTTCAGAGAAGCTTTTAAAATATCTTACCCTCTGCTTTTATCTGGTAGGTTTCTTAGTGTTTAACTTTTTAGCATTTTGCTGATAACTTCTAATTTCAGTTTAAAAACTTGTTGTTTTTATTGTGATTTTAGTCTGGTCTTTTAACATTAATTTTTTATCTTATATTGTATCAATTTTATTAATGTTGCAGCCACACTGAGCAGTAGTGCACTGAAGGGATGGAAAATAATAATAATAATAATAATAATAATAATAATAATAATAATAATAATAATACAATATTTGCACAATATAAGTGGAAAATCAGACATCACCAAGACCTGGCAATGGCTTAAGAATGGCAACTTGAAGAAAGAAACAGAGGGTTTAATACTGGCTGCACAAGAACAGGCACTAAGAACAAATGCAATAAGAGCAAAAGTCAAAAAATCCACCACAAACAGCAAGTGCCGCCTTTGTAAAAAAGCAGATGGAACCGTGGACCACCTAATCAGCTGTTGTAAAAAGATCGCACAGACTGACTACAAACAAAGGCATGACAAAGTAGCAGGGATGATACACTGGAACATCTGCAAAAAATACAAGCTACCTGTAGCCAAAAATTGGTGGGACCATAAAATTGAAAAAGTTGAAGAAAATGGAGATGTAAAAATATTATGGGACTTCCGACTACAAACAGACAAACATCTGCCACACAATACACCAGATATAACTGTAGTCGAGAAGAAAGAAAAACAAGTTATAATAATCGACATAGCAATACCAGGGGATAGCAGAATAGAAGAAAAAGAAATAGAAAAAATCACCAAATACAAAGATCTACAAATGGAAATTGAAAGGCTGTGGCAGAAAAAGACCAAAATAATCCCAGTGGTAATTGGCACCCTGGGTGCAGTTCCAAAAGACCTTAAGGGGCCACAGAAATCACCATCAGCCAATTACAAAAAGCAGCTTTACTGGGAACAGCCTATATTCTGCAACGATATCTATAACAACAGCAACAACATTGACAATAAAATTCTGGCATCCCAGGTCCTTGGGAAGGACTCGATGTCTGGATAAAACAAACCAGTCAATAACACCTGTCTGACTGTGTAAAATAATAATAATAATACGATAGCTATAATAATAACAGCACTTTTTTTCCAAATTCGATTTTTATTGATTTTAACAATAATAATATTGTCATTCATTACAATATACACAAAAGTGGACTTCCCGCACACCTCTCTTCATGAATCATCGGCTATAGAGTTTACCCTTGCTATAATAATAATTCAAAACATAAATTTAAACCCTTACAAACACAATTAATCTACCCAACCTGCAGTTTTTTACTAAATTTCAAACCCTGCTGTAAAGTCCATAGTAGGGAAATTATCCCTACTAGCGGCGATAACGTTGGATCCATTGTCAGTGACAATGAATCCCCTGGAGAGGTGTGGACACCCGCCAATCCACTTCTCTATCTGGCGGTCGAGTACGGCCGCCACCTCCTCCATGGTCCATCCTCCTCGTGTCCATTGTCTCCACGTGCAGAATGGTCCACCTGTGCCGTAGTGCAGCGGGAGCCGCACCAGACCCGGATGCACCGCCCAAGGAGGACCCCTCACTCTCTGGGCCCCACCAGTGGGCTGTGAGGGCCAGGAAAGCAGCGTGCATCCCACTGACACTGGTCCAGAGGTCAGTCATGAAATGCACACTGGTGCCAGCCAGAAATGCATGCAGCCCGGCCGACACGAGCTCCCTGCACTGGCGGTACAGGGAGGGGACCACGTTCCTGCTGAACGTGGTCCTTGAGGGGATGATGTATTCGGGCACAAGGTACTGGAGTATCTGGCGGAAGCCGGAGTTCTCGACCACCTGAAACGGCTGGTCATTGGTGGAAATCATCTCCCCTATGAGGCAGGTGAGGTGATGATGATCCACACGAACAGTACGCTTGCTGCCCGACACCTGTTTCCACCGCTGGACTGGCAGTGTAGCCTGCTTTTTGGATGGTGCAGGCACACTGCCCTTGTCCGCCCCAGTGGCAGGTGCACAAGGTGCACTAGCGCTGCCAGCCTCCACATGGGTGTCGTACCCAGGTGCCTTGCATCCTTGCCACGGCTGACACAGCAGTGGACACAGCGGGCATGGTTTGGGGCATTTTCAGGGATCTCAAAATGCTCCCAGACACCGCTGCCCTTGGCCTCCTGCACCCTGGGTGCTCTCTTAGGCCTCTTTTGGCTGGGTGGCTGCAGTCCTAGGGGGGGCGGCTGCCGCAGTCTGCCCAATGCTGCCACTCAACCTGCCCCTTCCGCCCTCCATGCGAGAGGAAGGGCCCAGCTCCACTGGCAGAGGAGAGGCAGGCCTCTCCTCCACCACCTCGGCAGACCGTTCCTCGGAGTGGTGGGCTTCATGAGGGGAGGACCCACTGAGCGGCGAAAGGATAGGGGGAAGGGCCCCAAGAGGGAGGGGGAACCTGGCTGCATCGCTGCCAGCCGTAAGATCCTCACCGCCCTCTACCTGCTCTCCCACACCAACAGTCTCCTCCACCACCACTGGTGGTGCCCCAGTAGCAACTGGTGCCACCGAGGAGGGACCCGCCACAGCCCTAGTGCCTCTGCCGCGATTGCCGGCAGCAGGCTGGGGGAAATTGAGCCTGCGGACAAACCACTCAGCTGGGACAAAGAATTGTGCAATGGGGAGGACCAGGGTATCCTCAGGCTCCCCGCGTACTCTCCCTCCTCTCTGTGCCACAGCCGCTGCAGGCACAGCCCACACCTGGCCTCTCCCACCTCTGCCTGCCAACTCTCTGCGAGCCCTGCCCGCAACACGGCGCTCACGTTGGTCAGACATGTTAAACTTTTTCTAAAGGTGGGAGACTTTACGAGGAAGGCCAGAAAGGGGCAAAAAATAATTTGGAGGGGGGAGGGGCAAAAAAAGCCAATTAATTGGGAGGCGGCATAAGGGAAATTTGATGGGGAAAAGCCATTTGGGGGAAAGGGAAGACTTTCTGATGTGGGGGAAGAAAAGCCAATTGAGGTGAGGGGGAGGGGAACCTTTTGAACTTGGGGTGGGTCAGGTGTGAAGCCAATTGGGGATGGGGATGGGTGTTTTTTTTTTAATTTGGGGAAAGGGTGGACCCCTGGGTGGGTGGTTGGTGGCACGGGCAGTTAGGTGGAGTAGTTGTGGGGGGGGGCACTTTAACAAAACCCACCCACTCCACCCAAAGCAAGCAAGCAAAATACATGATAGAACATCATATATCTTCAAAACATAACAACAATGACCTGGGGTGGGGTGAGGTGGGGCGGGGAACCTGTTAAAACAAGAAGCAACCTGCAAGAAAAGCATGCAACACAACAACAATTTCTTTAGCAAGACACAACAACAGTACATCTCCAAGTGTCCCTCCCCACACCCAAATGCATTTCAAAATACAGGTGTCCCTATTTAAAACCGCCAACTAGGGAAAGGGGACAACAAAAGGTGCACACAATTGCGCATGCACACTAACCCCTCTTCTTCCGGTCCTTCTCCTGCTGCACACTGCTGGTCACAGACGCGACAGCCAGCCACCCCTGGTCTGGGACACAGACAGGGCGGTCGCACGGGGCACAGGCAGCCGGGGCAGGTCAACAATGGAGGGGCAGAAATGAGGAGACAACACTATTTGTGTTGCTCAACTCACCCCCAAGCAGAGACAAATGAAATGAAATACTTTAAGAAGAAACAAAACCAATGGCAGGGACCAGGTGAGGTCGGTGGTGGTACTGTGTGGCTGCAGCTGTGGGAAGAAGGAATGGATGAAAGAAGGAGAGAGACTAGAGAGAGAGAAGCAGAGAGAGAGAGAGAGAGAGCGCGCAGCATGGAGGGGGTGGGTGGAGGTGTGATGTAGCAGGGAGGGGGGATTGGGGGGGGACAGCAGCAGCAGTCCCAAGAAGAGACCAGGGGGGTGTTGGGGGTATCAATGTAGCAAGGGGGTGGGGTGTTAGGAGGCAGGGGGCAGCAGTCCCAAGAAGAGACCAGAGGAGGGTGTTGGGGGTATTAATGTAGCAAGGGGGTGGGGTGTTAGGAGGTAGGGGGCAGCAGTCCCAAGAAGAGACCAGAGGGGGGTGTTGGGGGTATCAATGTAGCAAGGAGGTGGGGTGTTAGGAGGCAGGGGGCAGCAGTCCCAAGAAGAGACCAGAGGGGGGTGTTGGGGGTATCAATGTAGCAAGGGGGTGGGGTGTTAAGAGGCAGGGGGGAGCAGTCCCAAGAAGAGACCAGGGGGGTGTTGGGGATATCAATTTAGCAAGGGGGTGGGGTGTTAGGAGCCAGGGGGCAATAGTCCCAAGAAGAGACCAGAAGGGGGGTGTTGGGGGTATCAGTGTAGCAAGGGGGTGGGGTGTTAGGAGGCAGGGGACTGCAGTCCCAAGAAGAGACCGGGGGTGTGTGTTGGAGGTATCAATGTAGCAAGGGGGTGGGGTGTTAGGAGGCAGGGGGCAGCAGTCCCAAGAAGAGACCGGAGGGGGGTGTTGGGGGTATCAATGTAGCAAGGAGGTGGGGTGTTAGGAGGCAGGGGGCAGCAGTCCCAAGAAGAGACCAGAAGGGGAGTGTTGGGGGTATCAATGTAGCAAGGGGGTGGGGTGTTAGGAGGCAGGGGACTGCAGTCCCAAGAAGAGACCGGGTGTGTGTGTTGGAGGTATCAATGTAGCAAGGGGGTGGGGGCAGCAGTCCCAAGAAGAGACCAGAGGGGGGACGGAGTAGGGGGTATTGATGCAGCAGGGGGGTGTTGGGAGGAAGGGGAGGGGGCAGCAACAAACAGCAAACAACAAACAAGCAACAGAGAGGGTGGGGGTGGGGAATCTGGATGGGAGGGGGGAGGGCAGTAGCAAAGGGGGCAGCAGGAGGAGTGGGTCAGGGGGCAGGACCCAAGGGGCACAAGGAAGGAAGCAATCAATCAACAGGAACCCAAGAAAATGAATGTACAGCAAAACAAACAGGCAAAAATCTCAGGAACAAAAGCAGACCCAAATAACTGGTATTTGTATTATAAATCAGCAACACAAAATCCTTAGAAAAGCCCAACTCGGGCAGGCAGCAGCAACAGAGCAGGTGGAGAATCTGGATGGGAGGGGGGAGGGCAGGAGCAAAGGGGGCAGCAGGAGCAGGCCCAGTCAAGGGACACACAAATTAATAATGCAATCAAAGCAGAAAATATATAAATCAACAGCAGCAGCAAGCAATTCAAATGAATGAATGAATGAATCCAAACAATATATAATCAATGAAATAAAAGCCAGCAAGAAAAATAGAGGGGCGGGGAGTTGCAGAGGGGCAGATGTGGCACACAGAAGAGGTGATGGTCACAGTGCAGGGAGACCAGGCCAGGCTGCAGGGCCTAGGCCCCGAGCCAGGGACTGGCCTGGCCTGGGTGGGAGGGAATGGATTAGGAAGGAGATGGGATGGCAGAAAGGACAGGGAAGCAGGCACAGGCCAGAACAATTTTTTAAAAAACTGGACAAGGTGGAACAAAAACAAAGCACAAATAATAAAACAGCACTAAATGAAACCAATCCAGATGGATGGGGGTGGGGGAGGGGAAGCCAAATGATAAAGGAGGAATGAAAGAAAAAATGGAGGATGAGGAAAGGAGGACTACAGAAGAAAAACAAAAAGAATATGGGAAAAGTTCAGAACAAAGTAAGTAAAGTAACAGAGAAGAGACAGACACAGGGCAGATGGACAAAAGAAAAGAGCACAAGGTGGTAGGACACACAGTCAAGGGACTCACAATTACAGACACCAGCAAACGAAGCAAGGTCCAGCGATGATGATCCCACAACTGCAGCCAAAGAGAATTTTCCAGGCAAGAGGCTTGGTTTAAATAGGTTTGAAACTTCCTCCTTTGGGAGCCCCCACCTTTGCACACACACACACCCCAGCCAACAGGGTGCCATCTCTCAACAGTGGCACAGCCAACAGCCTACCAGAGCGCAAGACTCATTCTGGCCAATCACAGGATCAATAGCGGAGCCAATGAAATGCCTGAAAAATAGCCTCACAAAATGGAGGCCAGGAGCAAAAGTTGAAAGAAAGGAGCCACAAAATGGAGGACACACTATTCAATAAATACATACCCTATATAGCCCTATGGCACATCCGAACCGGTACGAAGTGATCTGAACCGGTTCGGATCGAACCGGTCCGGATTCGTTCGAATTCGAACCGTCGAACCAGGGCGGTTCGAATTCAAACCGGTTCGCACATCCCTAGGGCCAGGATGCATTGTCCCGGCCTCTAGAGCCCAGTGCAGCAGGAATGCAGCACTGCTCATCTGGGAGCACAGTTTGCACTCCCAACAGCAGAACCTTGTCATCTGGAGGAAAGTTGAGTAAAACAAGCCTTTCCCCCCATCCTCCCGCCACTCCACCTGGCCATGAGAATGACCTCATAGTATAAAATATTCTTTTGATATCTGTATTCTTGTGATTTGACACACCAGACCATTGCTTCCCTTTGACACTTTAAATGCTATACCAAATCATCTGTATGTTGGGAAATTGTAACCCATTCTGTTAAACCTTATTAATTCATCAAGTCAAAGACACATGCATGAAAGCAATCAACAGTTTTTGCAGACTTAAAACTACAAAAATCATGACACAATGGTCTGCATGCTAAGCAAGGGTAACATTTGAATAGGCATAAATATATATTGCCCTTTGGGGATCTTCCCATTCCTTTTCCTATGTAAACTGCTTCATGAACATTTAAAGCTGAAAGCAGTTATATATATATATATATATATATATATATATATATATATATATATATATATATACACATACATATATATATATACACATATACATATATATATACACACATATACACATACAGACACACACACACACACACACACACACATTTATTTATTTATTTATTTATTTATTTATTTATTTATTTATTTACACAGTCAGACAGGTGTTATTGACTGGTTTGTTTTAAACAGACATCAAGTCCTTCCCAAGGACTTGGGATGGCTGCATTTTATCAATGTTGATGCTGTTATTCTAGATATCGTCGCAGAATATAGGCTGTTCCCAGTACAGTTGCTTTTTGTAATTGGCTGATGGTGATTTCTGTGGCCCCTATGGTGTTGAGGTGCTCTTCAAGTTGTTTTGGAATTGCACCTAGGGCACCAATTACCACTGGGATTATTTGGGTCTTTTTCTGCCACAGCCTTTCAATTTCAATTTGTAGATCTTTGTATTTGGTGATTTTTTCTAATTCTTTTTCTTCTATTCTGCTATCCCCTGGCATTGCTATGTCGATTATTCTAACTTGTTTTTCTTTCTTCTCGACTACAGTTATATCAGGTGTATTGTGTGGCAGATGTTTGTCTGTTTGTAGTCAGAAGTCCCATAATATTTTTACATCTCCATTTTCTTCAACTTTTTCAATTTTATGGTCCCACCAATTTTTGGCTACAGGTAGCTTGTATTTTTTGTAGATGTTCCAGTGTATCATCCCTGCTACCTTTTCATGCCTTTGTTTGTGGTCAGTCTGTGCAATCTCTTTACAACAGCTGATTAGGTGGTCCACGGTTTCATCTGCTTCTTTACAAAGGCGGCACTTGCTGTTTGTTGTGGATTTTTTGACTTTTGCTCTTATTGCATTTGTTCTTAGTGCCTGTTCTTGTGCAACCAGTATTAAACCCTCTGTTTCTTTCCTCAAGTTGCCATTCTTAAGCCATTGCCAGGTCTTGCTGATGTCTGATTTTCCACTTATATTGTGCAAATATTGACCACACAGTGGCATATTTTTCCATTTTTCTGCTCGGTTCTTGACTTGTTCTTTCTTGTAGGCCTGCTTTGTTTCATTGGTATTTAATAGTTTCTCGTTATTGACCATTTGAAGTGCATCTTCTTCACTGTCCTTGATATATTCTTCAAGGCCTCTTTTCTCCTCCTCTACTGTTTGATGGACTTGCAGCATTCCTCTTCCATCTGAGCTGCAAGGGAGATATAGCCTATCTACATCACTGCGGGGGTGCAGAGCATGATTGATGGTCATTATTTTCCTGGTCTTACGATCTAATGTCTCTAGCTCTGCCTGGGTCCAGTCTATTATTCCTGCAGTGCATCTGATAACAGGTATAGCCCAGGTGTTTATGGCTTGTATGGTGTTCCCGCCATTGAGTTTGGACTTGAAGATTTTTCTAACTCTCCTGATGTATTCACTTCCAATTTTTCTTTTAACTTCAGTGTGTGCAATGTTATCCACCTGGGGAATGCCCAAGTATTTGTAATGTTCTTTCTCTTCCAGGTTCTTGATCTTGCTTCCATTGGGCAATTCGATTCCTTCTGTTTTTGTTATTTTCCTTTGTTCATTATTAATGCAGCACACTTGTCTAGTCCAAATTCTATTGCTATATCGCTACTGAATATACGGACACTCTTTAGCAGTGATTCAGTTTCTGACTGGGGCTTTCCATACAACTTCAGATCATCCATGTACAGCAGATGGTTTATTATACCTGATGTTTTAGATGTTTGGTATCCAAGGCCTGTTTCATTTAGTATTCGTGAAAGTGGAGTCATGGTAATTAAAAACAACAGAGGGGATAGTGAGTCCCCTTGGAAAATAACTCTTCTAATGCTAACCTGTCCAAGCGTCTTGCCATTGATTGTTAACTTTGTACTCCACATGCTCACTGCTTTTTAAAATAAATATCTGAATGTTTTTGCTGACACCAGTTATTTCTAAACATTTTAGTATCCATGTGTGAGGCAATGAATCGAAGGCTTTCTTGTAATCAATTGATGCAATACTTAGATTTGTGTGTTTTTTTCTTTTGCAATTTTCTAAAATCATTTGGTCAATCAGCAGCTGGTCTTTTGTGCCTCTAGTGTTCAGGCAATTTCCTTTGTTCAATATCACCTCCTTGCAGAATGTGATTGAACTGTTTTGATAGTTATGAAGTTATGTGATTGAACTGTTTTGATAGCCTGTTATGAAGGCTTGTTAGGTGTTTAAGCCAAAAGCCATGCAGTTCATCGTTGCCTGGTGCAGTCCAATTTTTAATTTTCTTTGCTCTTTCACTTATTAATTCTGCTGTTGTTATTATTAGATCTTGCATTTGTTGGTTACATTTTTCAACCTCTTTCACCCAGCCTGCTTTTTTGTTATAATCTATTGGATTGTCCCATAATTTTCCCCAGAATTGCACTGTTTCTTCTTTATTTGGTGTTTCTATGTTTCTTGCAATTTCTCCTTCTATGCTTTGGTCTCTGATTCGACTGGAATTGGAGATTCTGCCTGTGTTGTTTAATTCTGGCTTTGTATCTGCTAATCTTCTTTGACACTGCTGTTATTTGCTGCTTTATTATTTCCAGGAGTTCTCTAATTTTCTTTGAATCTAGATGGTATTTTTGGATCAGATACTGTTTGGTGTTTTCATTCTTCAGCTTCTTGTCTCATATCTTTCAATTTACTAGCATCCGATCTAAGCCTCGAGATTTTACTTTCTAATCTAATCTTCCATTTAGGTGATGTACTACTTTCTTTTTTTTACAGGTCCACTAATCTTATATCTGAGCTCTTGTGTTGTTGTTTTTGTTGCTGTACTGTACATTAGTTGGTTTGTTTCTTGCAAATTATTGGTTGTTATTTTTGCAAGTGCAGCATTTACATCTTTTAATGCCTGAGCAAGTTGTTTTTTGGCAACTGTTTTTAGAGCTGGAAGTCGAACCCTGGTGGTTGTTTGGTTCATGTGCTCAGTTATTTTTTGCTTTAGTTCTTGTTGCTTTTCTGTTAAATGGCATTCGGGGTTTTGAGGTGAAAGCAAAGGGAAGGTTGCCTGGTTTTGATTTTGAAACAGTTCAGCAACAGTGGCACCCTCTATTTCCATCACCTCCTCCACCTGCGCTTGAGCAACTTCTTCAGTTGGTGGTAATTCTTCTTCCATATCTTGAGCCTGTGTTGCTCTTTGCAGTTCTTCCAGCTCAACTCCTGTGAATACTTTATTTCTTATTATGAATCTTCTCTGGTCTGCTAGCTTTTGTTCTGTTATTTCTGTATCTGGATGCTTCTCTTTCCAAATTTGGTACATTCTTTTAAAATAACCTCTTCTAATTGGACTAGACTTGTAATAGCAGATCATTATTACCTCATTCGCATTTTTGGTATATTTTTTCCGGTTAAGTGACGTTTCTTCCAGTAACCTTGCAGTCTCCAGCCCTGGTTGCTCAACTGAAGATCCTGAGACCTGTTGCCCACTTACCACCAGATGTCCAGGGACTCCAGCACCTGGTGCGGTCCTTGTTGATCCGGGCGATGACCTGCAGATGAGGAGAAGGCTGTCTGAACCTTCTCTTTCCTCTCACACTGTACCTACAATCCTTGTCTCCATTATCTTTTGCTAACCCATCACCTCTCTTTCCCATCCCTAACCCTTCCCTTTTCTCTAATTCATCTGACAATGTAACCCCCAGATGCTGAAGTACAATATCTAGTGTAAGTGCAGTGGAAAGCTAGATAACAATACTGTGTTGTGGATTCATGTCTTGGCTAAATGGGGGCACTGGCTGTACCTGTGGAGGGAAAGTACCTGTGGAGCATATGAGTACTTTGCTCACTGCATCTGGGCTTTTGTGAAATTCAAAGGATCAAGCCATGATTTAATATCCTGGTCTGTTAACAAACCAGAATTAGAACAAAACACAGTCCCCCAAATTCATGCATGATGGCGGCCTAACCATGCCAGAGGTTGGCGTTTCTAGTCGTTCAAATTCAGGAACCCTCAGTTCCATTTGAAAAGTGACCCAAGGTTTCAGGTCACAAACCTGAATTTGCAGGTTTGGGTGAAAACTCCGGATAGAAAGAAACAGCTTGTCATCTGGAGGCTGCCACTGTTTCTAACCGGAGTTGAGGGTAGGAAGCTCCTCCCTCTCTCTGTATCCATTTGGCTGCCACAGCTGTCCTTCATGGAGGAAGCCCATGCGGCCAGTTCTTCCCCCCTTTCAGGCTCCGGAATGTGATCATATGGGAATCCCCTCAAGAGTGCAGTGGTGGAGGGGAGGGGGAATGGGGGCAAACCTCAGGTCCATTGAATCTGCGATTTCCTGTTATGTGCAAAAGTGGCCAATGAGTAACCACAGTTTGTTATAAAGTGAAAGCAAAATGTTTCACTTCTCCTCTCATGAACCAGAGAGGAGGAGAGTGGGGTAGGGAGCCCATGGCTTTCTGAAGTTTTTCATGTAGTGTAGCCAAGTTTAGCATTAATTCTCGACCTGGCCCTGTATGCATGTCTATAAACATATTGTATTATTATCCTTCCTCATATTACTGGGATAAGAAAATATCGGTAGTCGAATACAACTCCCATTCCCTTTTAATGAAAGAGGATGACATCGTCTCCCTTCTCAAATTCTGGCACAGGTATCTTTTTCATTAGTGCATACACAGAACCTTTAATGGAGTCTAACCCTTTAGATAACCCAGACATAAGTTCATTGTCTCCATACATTGTAAATGTTACCTGGTTGGGAAACTGTATGTGAATCTAAATCTGCCTTAGATGTCAAGAACTGCCCTCTTTATTCAGGTGTATGCAGGTGCATGTATGTATGTATGTATTTAACCAAATACTCTCAAAAAGCCTAAAGAGTAGAAATGCTCTCCTCCCTATGAAAGTCACTTCCTTTTAAAATGCATAGTTTGGGTGCATAGGAACTGAGTTGATTACAGGACCCTGAGGTGAATGTTTGCCCCTTAAATTTGTGCCTGCCAAAAGGCCCAGACATCAGCTTTCTTGTGATTAAAAGCAGGGAGCTGCTAATTCAATCCCCTCAAGAGTCAGCCTCTCAGGTAACTAAAGACCAAAGTTGTGCAGGGCTTTATAATTAATGCCAACACCTTGGATCACACCACAGTACTAATTAGTAACTGGTCCAGCTGCACATTTGGAATCTGTGAAGCACGGGAAGGGTGGGGGAGTCAATTTTGTGAAGCAAGTTTCATTTTCCAGATGCACTTTTAAAACATAACATTTGCTGTTGATTAACAGCACCTTAAAATGCTGTATCTGGGATGGGTAATTTGATTTAAAAGAAAGAATGGGTATCAGAATGCTACATATGTCCTGAGATGCACCCCAGGATATACCCATGTATTCCAGGACATTCCCAAAGGCACCCATATTTGTAGAATTCTTTATAATACAAGAGACAAGGGCCATAAAACAGAGCCCTGTGTGTACATGGGACAGTGGTAGCCAGATATGGGAGTCTGAATATGAAAGGCTCTCCCTTTTCTGTTACAGCTATGATGTGCATGCTGGTGCGTAGAGGACTCCTCTGCAGGGGTATAGCAAAGTTGAAGTGGATCCTGGGATAAAATGTAAAGATGGGCCCCTGCCCTCCTCCCTGCTGGCCTTCTTCAGTGAGGCCAAGACCAAGGATGAGAGCAAAGCAAATTGTTACCCAGCCAGCAGGGGCCATACTCCCTCAGGGCTCAGGGACATTTGGACACACAGGCACGCACACACTGATCAACTGAGCTACACTCCTGCTTCTCTGGATTTGGCTAAGGTATCTAACCATAATCCTCTCTTGAGATTTACAGCTGTACAATCATAATCATACTCATCTTCAAGCCTGCCAAGACAGACAGATAGCTTTATGATTACAGTTATTGACTAGCCACAGTAGAATTCACACACACCAATATATTTTAAATTCACACTTTTCATTGAAAACCCACTGCTTTGTTGGTAAACTATACCTGTGATTGTGATGTAGAATGATAGGGACAGAATAGGATGTGGCCATAGTTCACTGGTCAAACACCTGCTTTGCATGCAGAAGGCCCAGATTCAATCCCTGACAGCTCAAGGTAGGGCTTGGGAAGACCACCTAGAGAGCCACTGAAACCCTAGAGAGCCACTGCCAGTTAGTATAGTTAATAACAGGCCTGCTCAACTTAGCCCCCTCCCCAGCTGTTTTTGGACTACAACTCCCATAATCCCCAGCCATAATGGCCAATAGCCAGGGGTTGTGGGAGTTGCAGACCAACATCTTCAGGAGGGCTGAAGTTGAGCAGGCCTGGTTAATAACAAGCTAGTTATCCCCTAGATGGGTTGACTCTGAATAAGGCAGCTTAATATGATGTACATTGTACATGGCACTTCCTGTTGAACTGTATAGTGTTCCATTCCCATCCATGATGCAGATAAGCATGAACATACTCATTTGCCATATGGGAAACTCCGTAAAGGGCTCCCCCATCATTACTGTTGTGCATTACTAGATATTTGAAACACCTTTTTGTACCAAACTAGACTACAGTCTGTCAAGAATATATTTATATATTTAGCCTTTGCAGTTTCCCCAATGCTAATAGCTCACTTATTGCACATAAACCAAAAAAGTCAGAATGAATGAAACAAGCAACACAAAAACAAAATCCTAAAACTGCACTGACTGGTTTGAGTCAATTCAACTGCTATTATCTCCCATTTAATCAAAAGAAGAAATTCTTTATCTCTGAGTAAAACATGTTCCAATAAATTTTTTACCAGGCAACGGCATGAATGAACAGGTCCTGGGGAATGTAACTGAGTGTATTAAACATTTGCTGGACCAATCCAGTCATGAACATATGTTATCTTTGTAGATTTACAACACCACTCGATTCCTTTTCTCTTCATGTGAATTTGCTATTACTGCTGCTCATCGTGAATGAGAATTTTGCTGCTGGAAGGTTTCTGTGGGTACAGAGAAACATCAATACACACAATACTCACTTATAGTCAGATATTATGCATCTGGGAAGTTGGGCAGAAATATTTCAAAGACTAAGAATGTCTTCTTGATGGAAACTACAACAGAAAATAATCCCATGGTGATATAAAAGTTTCTTTCGACCATTACCTCAATAAGATGCCTGGAAAATAATCAAACCTTCTAATAGTGTGACATGCATGTTAAATGTTCTGTCACACTCAGAGACACCATGGACAGCCAAAACAGAGATGAAGTGTAGTTCAGTAAATAGTTTGGAATTTGGCAGGCTGGGGCCTCAGATCCCTGCTTGGCTATAAAGTTATCTCTTACCATAAACATTGTCGTGAAGATGTGAGTTATGCTTATGAGCAGAGGGGGTACCTGCTGATGAGTCAGTGAGAAGGGTCAGTTCAAGGGGGGACCCTTCCAATGTCAGTTCAAGGGGGGGACCCCTCAATGCCATGCAGGAAGCAAAGACCTCCTGAGTAGGGATGTGCATGAACCGGTTTGGTGCCTCCTCTGGAAAGTGATGAACTGGCTCAGGCGCTGGCTCAATGGGGTGGGGAGAGGTTCCCTTAAAAAGCAGGTAAGGAGAACCTTCTCGTCCACACGCCGCCACTTTTCTGCTGGTGGTGCCTTCTCTCAAAATGGCCACACAGAGCTGTGGTGCTGTTCCCTGCAGCCTCCACATGATGTTGGCATGCAAATGGTGGTACGCATGCACTGCAGCCCCACAAAGCTCTTTGGAGAGCACGTGTGCCAGCCATGTGCATACTGATGCTGTGCAGAGGCTGCAGGGAACAGCGTTGCAGCCCCACACGGCCATTTGGGCAGCGGGTGCCGGTGGCAGAAAAGCAGAGGGTCGGGGATGATCAAGTAAGGTGCTCCTTAACTGATTTTTAAGGGAACCGCTCCCTGCCCCTCACAAACAGCTCATGCACATCCCTACTCCTGAGAGGGGTTGCGACACAAGCCTAGGGAGACACATGGCAGGCTGGAGTGAAAGAACTCCAGTGGGGGGGGGATCACAAACTTGATTGTGGGGGGGAATCACAAACTTGCCTTTTGCCGCATATGTTTGAGAATGGAGATTCTAGGGCTATGTGATGTGAAGCTGACCCACCAAGTGGGAGGGGAGATGTCCCAACATCTTCCGATGGAGAGGAGAGCTGGTCTTGTGGTAGAAAGCATGACTTGTCTCCATAGCTAAGCAGGGTCTGCCCTGCTTGCATATGAATGGGAGACTTGATGTGTGAGCACTGCAAGATATTCCCCTCAGGGGATGAAGCCGCTCTGGGAAGAGCAGAAGCTTTCAAGTTCTCTCCCTGGCTTCTCCAAGATAGGGCTGAGAGAGATTCCTGCCTGCAACCTTGGAGAAGCCGCTGCCAGTCTGTGAAGATAATACTGAGCTAGATAGACCAATGGTCTGACTCAGTACATGGCAGTTTCCTATGTTCCTAGATAACATGGAATGATCCTGTTTTGTAGTGCCTCTTTTAAGTGCCAAGTCTAGAGGTCTCAGAATGGAAAGGCCATGTAAGGCAACTGGAGGAACAAGTTTTTCAGTATAAACCTATGTGAACAGTTGGGCCTGTATGACTTCCTCATGGGCCTGAACAGTCCTGGCCTAGAAGACTAAGAAGTCTCCACAGCAGAACTGATCTTTCTCTTCACCAAGTTGTAGTCAATAACAACTGGGTATACCTGTTACAGGGAACACTGCAGGAGACCTGTCCACTTTTCCATATGGCGACCCTAATAGTTCTGTTCCAAACTGAATGGGGCTTACTCATGGAAGTATGGATGACATTTCTACTTTAGACAGAGCATGAAGTATTTGCAAATTCTTCTTCTTTGGGTTGGCTTTTGAAGATCAGGATAAAGCCAGTAGCGGGGGTGGGTGGGGTGGATTTAACATTAGCTATAGTTTTAGCTATTTAACTGGATTTTAATTGAATGTTTAAAGGTATGGATATATAAAATATGTTTACTTTTAAACTATTAGTTTAATCTCCCCCTTGTTTTACTCTTTTTGGCTGGAGCAACCAATATTTCAGATAGACAGATGACATGCAAAGTATGCATATATTCATAGAGACACCTCCCTCCTGTCTAAAAGTTAAAGAACTGGATCAAAAGACCTCGGTGTTTGTGCCCAAAAGTGAGAATAGTATCCAACACTACTCTTTAAGAAATGCATCGGCGTAGAGAGTTCATTTTCCAGTTGCCAGGCATAGCTAATACCCATATGGGACATTATTGATTTGTACACTAGAGAACAGTTGCTTGCTTATTAGAACTGAAGGAGAGCTCCATTCACAAGAGCTTACTCCAGGCAGGCTCCAGAGGGAAACATTGATGAATGTTCCCTAGGCGGTGTACTGGAGCCAATACAGCGTTTCCCCTTACCTTGCAACACCTCCACTCAGTCATCCTTGTGCAGCAGTGAGTACAAATCACTGAAATATCCAGAGCAACTGAATTATCTGAAAAGGAGGACCTTGCATTGTATAACATAGATCTTCACTGGAAGAAATATTTAATTGTTTACCTAAGAGGAAGTCTAAAACAGGAAGAGTTTTACAGTGTGCTGATAATCTCGTCAGTGTTTTTTAAGAGGTGCGTCAAAAGCAAATATGTAAAGGAAATAGTTTTGTCATTATTCCTGCAAGTAGAGTTGCATCATGTATATAATTACCTGCCTGCCTCAGGTACATTGCTTTAAAATCTGTCATATCAGTGAATTAATAGTGTCACTAAGAAGTCCAGAAAATTCCATTTTCCCCCCAACTATTTGTTGTTGCTGCTTGTTTTTTAAATTGCAGCAGACCTCTGGATTTGGTCTAGGGCCATATCTCTGAGAACTACAGGTGCTTATGTATATGAAAAAGAGAGAGAGATGTTTTTTGTTGGCTATGTACATTGGGAAATGTTTGGTTCTTTGGAAATGTTCTTTGTATTTCATTTAGGTGTGTCTGTTTGTTTTGAATGTCTCCCAGAAAATGCTTCTGTAGAGTCCTGCTGCACAAGGAGGCAGGTCTGTTGCTATGAAAGGCTGTCCTGTCCAGTTTTCTACTCTTATCAGGCCTTCTTATTTGGTGATTGCTGAGCCTTCCAAAGAGGCACTTGCTAGCAAAAGATTTTAGATTTTTCAGCAACCACTGGAAGTGGTCCTTTTCTATCGATGGAGGGGTGATATAGCCTAGGATTGTGGCATGCAGTGATATTTGATTGTGTTAGATAAAAGCAAGGTCAGAGGCAAGAGCTTGCTCCTCTGTCAATGCCCAGCTGGGCAGATGGGTTTTTCCTCCTACCTCATCCTGAAACAAGGGACAGAATCTGGATAGAGCAAGCTCCTCAGCTCCAGACTTTTTTTAATCTAACACACGATCAAATATCAGGAGCATGCACAGTTCTCAAACTAGGGTAGGTAGCTTCTCTTATCCTAATAATGATCATAAGAACGGCCCTTCTGTGGAATTTGGCCTGTTGACAGGATGTGAGAGCACAATCCTGTCAACATGACAAAGCATTTTTAAGTGCTACAGCCAAGCCTACTGCTGTCTATTTCAAATTTGCCATTTTATTTATTTATTTATATCTATGTAAACCACTTTGGGAACTTTTGTTGAAAAGCGATATATAAATATTTGTCATATTTGGATTCGTAAATTTAAGTGGCCTTCAGTTTTGTGGAAGGGTAGTGATCACTGATAATGCATGAAAGCAAAGCAAGAAAAGCAATCCTAAAGTAATGTCAGAGTTCACATTTCACAACTGAATTTGGAAACAAAAATGTTCAGGCAACCTGCTACTTTATGAGAAATAAACACAGAACTATTACTTTTATAAGTTTTTGGGGTTGGTTTTTTTTTTTTTTTTTTTTTTTTAAGGCTCTCAAATATCTGTATTTCAGTTCCTGGGATTTGCCGTCCTTTCCTTTTCTAAGGAATCTGTAAAAACAGCATCTGTAAAAAAGGATCTGTAAAACAGGATCTGTAAAACAGCATCTGTAAAAAAGGCATCTGTAAAAACAGCAGAGCTTTAAATATGGTTTCTACACACACAGGCACACAAAAAGAGTTTTATTGTGTCAAACATCAGGAAATGAGTAGAGGAGGTGCAAAAGAAAACAGAGAGCTACAGAATGAGATTGTTAAAGCTGATACCATGAAGTGTAACATAAAATCAGAGATGGCAGAGCAGGTGAGGGCTTTGAAATGTAGCCTTCACAATAGTGTCATCTACAGTTGAGAATCCCACAGGAAAAGAAAGCGAAAACCCACAACGCGAAACTGTGCTAAATATACACTGAACACAGACACTACTACGAGGACTACAGGAGGCCTGACTGAAGCCGTTTATATAAAATTCATTTATAATCAGCTGCACCAGATAAAATACACATACCTCCCAGAGTAAATATGCCATTACTTCCTTTTGGTAAACAACCCCCTTGCCCATGCCAGCTCCTGCCTTTGAGCTTTAAATAGGTACTATAAATCTTGGAATATTTGGCCTTTTGTGTTGTGTTATTTTGAATGATTGCAATATATTACATGAGAATGGATGGCTGAATGTTTTATACAGAAGATGTGTTCATCTGCGTCAGATAACGTTTCCAAGAGAAGAATATCCTTAATTATACCACCTGAAAAGTTATTTGCAGGAAGCTCCACACATTTCTTCCCGGGCCCTTCTGCACTCCGTAATTTATTTTACAAGCAGCACAATTCTGTCAGATTTCCTTTAGCCTGAACTCCTTAGCTCTGATTGGGTTTTTTGACCAGTTGGTTTTACTGGAGGAAATCTTGTCACCAGAGTTATTCAAATAATTTGTCCATCGGTTTTAATAGAAGTGTAAACGAAAGATGAAGAGACAGCTCTAGATAAACTTAGATAACTCTAGACAATACCTGCTTGTGAGCTACCTAGAGACATCTGGTTGGTCACTGTGGGAGACAAGATGCTGGCCTAAATAGGCTTTTGGTCTGATCCAGAGGGCCTCCTGCTCCTCCTCCTCCTCCTCCTTCTTCTAGTTTTCACAAAAATTTTACTTATCAAAAAATTCAAGGGGGATATCAGGGTTCCTCCCAAGGTGATACATGAGAATTTTCAAGTGAAAACATATTCCTAGAAGACAAATGAGATTTCTTAGAGGATTTCTGCACATCTTTGCTGTATTCTCCTAAGGGCTAGCCTGGAATCTCCAAGAATTTGCATGAATTTCCAGGTGACTCTTGAAAACAATCCTGGAGGTTTTAATAGATTGACATTGTGAGAAATACTGGGAAATGAATGTGGGGAGAAATCTCTAGGAATAGCTCCAGTAAGAGTTGGCAGCTATAGTTCTGAACCTACAGTTCTGAGCAAGATTTGAATCCCAAATCTTGCTTAACAACAGCCAGCAAAGGAGTAGAATCTCCACATTAGATACTGTAGCTCTCTTCTGACATTCTCTTCCATGCATTTGCCAAACAAATTACTCCAGCTGACCCTGCCACTATGCAGACAAGCATAAATAAAAATGAGCTCTACATACATACAACTGTATGCATGCAGTGTCTGGCCTTGTGAAACCCTATAAGAAACCCTGATAACTCAATGCTTCTGATTGTGAGTACAGACCTTACATGTTGTATATATGCAGAGCCCAGTCTCAACTGCAGCTGAACATAAGAATATAAAAAAGCCCTGCTGGATCAGGCCCAAGGCCTATCTAGTCCATCATCCTGTTTCACACAGTGGCCCACCACATGCCTCTGGGGAGCCCACAGGCAAGGGGTAGATGCATGCCCTCTCTCCCTCTGTTGCTCCCCTGCAACTGGGATTGAGAGGTATTGCGCCTCTGAGGCTAGAGGTGGCCCACAGCCACCAGATTAGTACCTATTGATAAACCTGTCCTCCATTAATTTGTCTAATCCACTTTTAAAGACATCCAAGCTGATGGCCATCACCACATCACATGGCAAAGAATCCCATAGATTACTTATGGGCTGTGTGGAAAAAGTACTTTCTCTTGTCAGTCCTAAATTTCCCGACCTTGTGAAAGAGGGAGATAAATTTCTCTCTGTCCACCCTCCCCACTCCATGCATAATTTTATACACCTTGATCGTATGTCCCTTTACTTGCCTCTTTTCTAAACTAAAGGGCCCCACATGCTGTAGTCTTGCCTCATAAGGAAGGTGCTCCAGGCCCCTGATCATCATATTTTCAATCCCTTTCCTAATGACTACTAGCATGGAATTAGCCTTTTTCACAGCTGTTGCACACTGAGTCAACACTCAATGAGCTGTCCACCACAACCCCAAGATTTCTCTCCTGACAGCTCAGATCCCATCAGCGTATATGTTAAGTCGGGGGAGGGGGGTGCCCCAATGTGCATCACTTTACCCTTGCTTACATTGAACTGTATTTGCCATTTTGTCACCCACTAAATGCCTGCCTGGAGGCAGTGATGGGCTAGAGGAGAGATGAAGCTGAAGCTTAATCCAGATAAGACGGAGGTATTTATTGTGCAGGGTCAGAACTCAGGAGATGATTTTGATATGCTAGTTCTGGATGGGGTCACAATTCCCCAGAAGGAACAGGTACACAGTCTAGGGGTGCTTTGGGACACAAACCTCTCCCTGGTGTCCCCGGTTGAGGCAGTGGCCAGAGGTACCTTTTAGCAACTTCAGCTGATACACCAGCTGCGTCCGTTTCTTGAGATAAATGACCTCAGAACAGTAGTACATCTGCTGGTCACCTCCATACTTGACTACTGCAATGCACTCTATATGGAGCTGCCTTTGTATGTAGTCCAGAAACTGCAGTTGGTCCAGAATGCAGCAGCTAGGATGGTCTTTAGGTCATCTTGGAGAGACTATATCACACCTATCTTAAAAGATCTACACTGGTTGCCGATAAGTTTCCGGGCAAAATACTTATAAAGCCCTAAACAACTTGGGCCCTGGGTATTTAAGATAATGTCTTCTTCACTATGAACCACACCACTCAATGAGATCATCAGGAGAGGTTCATCTGCAGTTGCCACTCACTTGTCTGGTGGCTACTCAGAGATGGGCCTTCTCCATTGCTGTCCCAAGGCTTTGGAACACTCTCCCTGCTGAAATAAGAGCCTCCCCATCTCTGACAACTTTTTAAAAGGCAGTCAAGACATCTAGGCTTTGTTAACCCAGGCTTTTAATTAGATACTGTTTCAAAAGTTTGATTATTTTTAATAGTTTTAACATTTTAAATTGTTGTAATGTCTTAACCTTTTTATTTGTTGTTTTTATTGGTTTGTTGTATACAAATATGTTAAATCACTCAATCAATCAGTCAAATAAGTAAGTAAGTAAGTAACAAGGCCTTGCTTTCTTCCTTGAAGTTGACAAGCTGTGGAGAAGGCAACTTCCTAAACTTTGGTCACATATGGTTCTCTACTCATTCAACCCATAAGAATGCAAGTCTTTTCTGATAAGTGATAAGTGATTCATCTCATGCTTGCTTTCATCTGTCTCACAGTCATTACCCATCCCTAGGCTTGGCATTTCATCACCCACTAAATATCCTCTCCCAAAGCCAGCATACTCCACTCATTCCCAAGCCTTGTAGCACAGAGATTGGCTCACCCTGTCTTTTCTCTCGATTTCATTCAATACTTTTGCCTATAGTGAGGTTTGCGATAGGGATGCCATGTGGAAAAGAGGATAGGTCTCCTATCCCTTTAAAAGATGCACTTTCAAAAGATACAGCTTTTCTTTCTGCTACATGACAAGCTGCACCTGCTGAAATTCCCTTTTTAAAGGGACAGGAGACCTGTCCTATTTTCCATATGGCAGCCCCAGATGTATCTCCCAGAAAAACAAGCTGAACCAATTCTGTGCAAAATCCATTTTCAGGCAACTAGGTTCCACTAAAGGTGTTCTGATTCTTCTATGCAAAAGAACACAGCACCATTAAATACAACTGGCTTTCTAAAAACAGCACTATTAATTACCACTGGCTTTTTAAAACACAGGAAATATGGTAAAAGTTGGGCTGGTATAATAACAACATGTGTTTTATTAATAATAAAACAGGGACAACTTTTGAGTTTCAGAAGACTGAAGGTTGAATCTTGGAATTTACTTTTTTAATAAGGAAAAAAATGGTGGATCATGTGAAAGCGGAAGATACCTAAGAACACAGTACCATAAACCAAAAGAATTGGAGGAATCTTCAGAAGAAGATAGAAAGAGTGAGACTTTTCCCAAACAGTTGAAGATGGAAACAGTAACTTCTGTCTCCAGCTATAGAAGAGACGTTAAGATGCAGCTGCTGACAGATGAAGGACATTAAGGCCATGTATTGCTAGTTTTCATGCTCAAGTTTATTACTGTGTTTTGAGAGGAAAAGAATGAAATTTGAATGCCAAAGATAGCATTTTTATTAAGAAAGGTCCCTTAATTTCTTACCAAACTGCATGTAAGGTGTTAATAGTGATAAAATGAAATAGAGCCTAAAACAAAAACTAGTCATTTTCCCACCGTTCAGAGATATTTGATTAAGATGTATCATCTTTTACAAATATTTACTTTGCTGCAATTGAAGACATTGCAGATTATGTGTGATGGGACTGAACTCTAATCTTTCACACTTGTCTTTGAATCTCTGTCTTCTCCTCTTGCTCACTTTCAGAAGGATGAAGGGAATAAAGAAACAATTTCACCCCTCAATAAGGTCTAGGATATGCTTCAGACGGACCTGAATTCTACCTTTAAAATTCAATTACATCATGATTAAAAAGGGGGGGAAATGTAGCATTCATGGGCTCATTATAGGCACAAAAAGGGGATGTTCACCGATACCATAGAGAATTTAAAAGATTTATTTATGATGTATTACTGTAATTTTTAATTTAGACATGCAAATTTTTTAATTTGCACTGACTGCTTTGCCTTAATGGTTTTGATTAATACTTGGAGGTAGTGTTTGTGAAAGAGATTTATACTGTGATTCATCTGCAAAATAATCAAATCATTACCAGCTAATGACAAAGCTGTGAAAAATGATATAGATATTGTGTAACTCGCAGCTACTGCAGTACATGCGAACGCACCCCGATCCTTCCAGCAAACACGGACTTGTGTTAATAACTGCTGGGAAGTTCACTTTAGGTCCACTCTAATTTGGCAACAAAAAACATTGATCTTAATAAAGCTGTCTGATAAAAGGAGTCATGATTAACATCCCTGAACTCTCCATTCAACTGAGCATGCCAAGTTTTTCCCTGTCTTTCATCGAGAAATAAGATTTCACAGACATTTTTGCTTCTGTTGCTGTCTCACCTCTGTCCTCATGTAACTTAAGGTGATCTTAAAGAAGAAATCTGCCATATAAGCTAGGCAGTGGCTATTTTCATTAAATCTTAGGAAACAGATATTTTGCCTATATAGCAATCCATTTACTCTTTAAACTGGAAAGTTTAACCTTTCTTAATCTCCCTATCATTTTTCCCCTCTAGATATTTTACTAGTGTCTGAAGGCATATGATGCAGCTGAAGCTGAGCAGGTTTCAATCTGGTTAGTGTCTGGATGGGAGACCTCTCAGGAACCTTCTGTATGGGCAATTCCAAAAGTCACAGAATCTGCCATTTTACCACTTCTTCAGTGACTCCACAAGCACAATGACTGCACTGCACAATTCTGTGACATAAGAATACTATGAGTCTATTCACATGACTGGAGACTGCACAGATGGGCGGCGGGGGGGGAGATGTGCTGAACTTACCTTCCCCCTAGACGATCTACTTGCCCTCCCCACTCTCTCCTTGGCTGCACATACAAGCAGCACTCGCGCGAACCGTGCAGCTTTCCAGAGGCCATCCCAGTCTCTGGAAATCCCACAATTAGGGGATCGTCCTGTCAGCCCAAGCAAGCAGCCCAAACAAACACATGATCCTGGCAGCCCGGTTAAGGATGCACTTGTGCCCTTAAACCCTGGCTAAAAGCTGAGTTTCAGAGTAGGTTTAGGCTGGGTGGGAGCACCAGGATCAGGTGCAATCCTGGCAATCCACTTGAGCAGCCTAACCCAGGCTGGGCTGCCCTTGCCTGGGTTAGGCTGCTTGTGAGAACAGCCTTTGTATATACCCACTTGCAAGAGGACATCTCATACTATAAGGCCATATTTTTACAAAACTCTTAAGTATTATAGATAGTATCCAAAATGTGCATAATAAGTTTTTGATGCAATAAGAAATGATGTCCAAATATTCGCACCTATTTTGCACAGTTCAGACACTATACTTAAGGGTTTTATAAAAAGCATGGCCTTATAGTAGGATATAATATATAAATAATATCAAGCTGAAAGTTTGCTTATGGCTACGATCACTGAAAAAGAGATGCCTGGTCCCACTACCCTTGGAATTGCCCTCATTGCCCTTGTTGCCCCAAGTTCCATCATGAAACAAAGCAGGATATAAATGTAATAAAACAATCCGAGTACATTGTTTTGCTGTGATCTTTCATTACCATGTTAAGAACATGGTTCATTTTCACAGGCAAGTCCTAAATTTGTGGTGTTCAAATTTACAACTGTAAAAATCTGGAGTGGCTAGGAATCAGAATTGAAATCAGTTTTTCTTCCAATTCATCTCCCACATTAGCAGCATTCATACATATCAAGAAAATCATGGAGGAGGTTCAACTGAGCTGCTTAAAGCCTCATTCTCTGAAAGGTGCACCTGAAGGTCCTTTGAAATGCATGGACTCGGGTGCACCTGATTCAGCACAGAATCTGACTCAGCACAGAATCAGGTTTTTAATAGCATGTCTGAAAATGCCCTTCACTTTAACACATACATCTGAAAGTGTGATGCTTGTCATGTTAACATCATCATCAACAACAACAACAAGAAGAAGAGAGAGACCACAGTAAGGAATATCAACACTCCTCCACCTATTGAAGGGGTTAGGGTGGCATTGCCTCACCCGATTTTTCAACAAGCATGAGTCTGTGATGATTGCATGGAATGTATGGCTTAGCTGTCCATTGCATTTATCCCTGCCACTGGTGACTCAGTCTTCAGTGGTATGGCTTCCATTCCCCTACATAGGTGGTATAGGTGTATACGTGGTGTAAAGGTGGTGTATAGGTGGTATAGGTGTATAGGTAAACATAGGGTATAGGTGGTTGTCCTTTGCAGGGCACAAGTGGGAAGTTTGCTTCCCAGAAAGACTGGCCAAAGCCAAGGAGTTTTTTCACCTACCCATTCTGTTCCTTCTTAGTGAGTCATAACTGACAGGTTATTTTGGACACAATTGGCAGGTTCAGTGCAGGCATGGGATAGGAGTAGGGTGGAGTGATTAGTGAATATCTGCGGGCAGGTTTGAGCAAAGTTGGGGAGGAAGTCTGAACCAAGGTGTAATTGCCTGACCTCCAGCGACCAGTATAGGTATGTACTGTTTGGGGATGGAGCATTAGACCTGCTGCAGTCATGTACTTTGAAAACATTAATAAAGTTTTGACAATTTATTTCATAAGCAGTTGTCCATGTGGTTATTGCCTCGTGACCTTGGGTGTGGGGGCAAAGAATGAAAAGGAAAAAGAGAGATGTATTAAGGAACAAGAGTGAAGTCACAACACTGGTGTTAGAACCACTTGCCACTGATTCACCACTAAGGGCCAAGATTCAAAGACCTACTTTAATGTGTCCTGGGCCTAGGGACTTTTCAATGTGATGGTTGATTCCACACACACACCCCCATCAAATGGCAGATTCCCATGCCATACGTTTCAAAATACATGTGTTGTGTGTAATAGTGGCTTGCTGTTCAAGAAACAGACGTATGAACCTCCCTTGGGTACATGGCGCTCTCTTGCAGTTATTTGGATTCAGGCCATGAATTTTACCATATCAGATCCCATTTTTGAAGCAGTTTTGGATATGCATGTTGCATGTCTAAAACTTTTTTTTAAAAAAATGTGCTCCAGCAGGCATTTGAACTCAATTCAGTCCTTTTATACCCAAGACGTGATCAGTGCTGATGAAGCAAAGGCTGCCAAATTATGTTGGGCACTTTGCTCATGGTCCTAATCCAGTGTCTGGATTATAGAATTGTGCTTGCATTTCTGGATGTGCAGGTTTAGTATGAAAATTGTGTTTACAGCACCTGAGTGCCTACTGTAAGAAATGTACATGTAGAAAAACTTATCATATGTGGATCCCTTTGCTGGACTGGTATTAATACCTTTCATGTTGCAGCAAAAAAAAAACCCAAAATATCCTAAAATATTGTTCCACAACAATGGGCAATAAGTAACAGTAACAGTAAAAGAGCCCTTATATTCTACAGGGCTCTTTTACAGATCCTTCTTTGTATCACCCAATTAGTTAAATATGTGTCAATGCAAAAATCTGTGCCCTGGCCCAACATTTATTGAGAAAGCTGTTTGGGAATGAAAGTAAAGTATCACAACAGATGAGCAAGTAGGATTTGGGGAAGGATGTTCTGCCACCAGAAACAGTTATATCTTGTCACATCTAATTTTAAGCATAAAATAATTATGGAGAGGAAATCATTAGTTGCATTTATAGACTAAAAAGCATTTTATTCAATTACCAAAGAGAAGTTACAGTCTAAGTTGCATCAACTAAACATTAACCACCACTTACTATTACTTACACTTTACACTAAGACTTGAGCAAAATAGATGGTGGCTTCAACCATTTGAACATTTTTCTTATCTAGAATGGGCCACAGTTGCGTACGGAAGCTTTGATTTCATGAATAAAATTGGGTTGCTCAACAGTCTTTTCCCATAAAATTATTGGCTTTTCCAAATATTACTTTTGGAGCTATAAGGAGACCGGGACTGGAATGGCTGACTAGCACCCATTATCAGAGTAACACAATAGAGAAGGTTGAAACACTAATGAACTGTACTCAGGACTTACTGCTGTGTATAGTTTTTGCACAATATAGGACTTTGTCCAAGTTCTCAGATATTTCATTGTTTTACCCAAGTTCTGAATATTATTGAAGGTCATGAATTTACGAAGAACTTTCTGCATGTTCTTTCAACATCCACATTTAACAATTATGTTAGGCAGCTTATCTGGGACCTGGCTGAACAGGAGAGGTACGCTTATGTTCAAACTTCTAAATTCTCGGCTTAACTGAAATTATTTAATTCAGTGCTTTGGGGAAAATTATCTAGTCTCATATGCTCTATGAATTGAACTGAATGAACTATGATTCTTTACTATTATTTGCAATCAAATAGACTGCACATTTAGAGTTGCCCATTTCATACACTCTTATAATAAAAGAGAGAATCTAGAACATTGCTAGAATATTCTAGAAAATCTACTAGAACACACTAGAGAATCTAGAACATTTGTGGTGCTGTGAATTTTATAAAGATGAGAGACAGATTATCATAACTGAAAATCACTTTCTCCACCCCTCATTTTGTTCTCAAATGGAAGGAACCATATCAGAATGATTGACATCTAGTTAGCAAATGTATATACTGTATGTATATAAGGGCCTTTTCAGTTATGGCCCCTCAGCTTTGGAATGCCCTCCCTGAAGATCTTTGCCATGCTCCATCCCTCAGAGTTTTAAAAAAAATCATAACAACTACATACATCTTTTTAAAGAGGCTTTTTAATGCTTCATCTTTGTTAATATCTGGTAGGATATCTGGTAATATCTTTAGTTTTTAGGTTTTTAATAACTCTCAATTTTTAGCTTTTAAAATAACTTTTAATTTGAAACACAACACTGGTTGTGGTTTTTAGCCTGACTTTTAACTTGTTCACTTAATTTAGTTAATTGTATTACTTTTATTGTACATTGTATCTATTTTATTGTTGTGAGTTGCCCCGAGCAGTAGTGTACTAGAGGGGTGGGGTATAAATATTTTAAATAAAAATAAATAAATAAATTGGTAGCAAAATAAGATATGAATGAATAGTTTTATTATTATCATTGATCAGATGTACATACAAACAAATAGTATTGCATTCTGAGAAGAATTCAATCATACAAAGTACACCAACATCGAAGCCTCTTGTAGCAGCATCTAGAAAGTAGGGCTAGAAGTTAGATGTTGGCGGTTCTTAACAGCAGCCGCACAAAATTTGGCAACATTGTAGGTAATAAAAGGTTTCTTATCTGCAAGGAGTGTGACATAAAATTCAGCGGTTCAGCCAGGGATGTGTGATAGCAGGGGAGAAATAAAAATACACCGACTATCATTATAAAAAGAGCAAAACAGCAGCACATGGCAGACACATTCAATGTCACTTGAGCCACAGGGGCAAAATCGACCGGCCAAAGGAATTTTCAAAAACCTTCCAGATGAAAATGCTGATGGTAAGGCATCTTATCTTGCTCTGAGAAACACCCTGTGATGGATCAGTAAAGAAAGGGAGAATAGGTAGCTAGCAGGTTCCCGGTTGGTCACCAAGGTGCCCTCTTATGATCTCCGAAATGGAGCTTAAATCATCCTGGTGTTCAGTGTCCAAGGTCCTCTGTTTGAGGATCTCCTTGGCTTGATTGCAATCTAATAATGACAAATATTCAGTAGAAAAGCCAAGTGATGACAATTTGCCCAACAGTGCTTGTATCCAGGTGGATTGAAACTTATTGGCCTGCATAAGAGGGATCAGTCCCAGAGAGGAAAAATAGATCTTGAGCCAATAATTAGGAATTAAAATCCATTCTTTTGTTTCCACCCTCTGTAGGCCCGTTTCCAACCTCAACGCTGCATTGGAAATATATTGAGGGGCCCTAAATACTGCTCTAATAAACTTAGATTGGATGCTCTCCAATGTCCTATAATTAGGGTAGGGGCTCAATTGTGCACCATACAAGAGTAGGGCCAATGATTCAGCAGCAAATAGCTTTAGCACTGCGGGGATAACCTCTCCACCTTTGGAGCGACTGAATCTTAATGTTGCTGATGCACTCCTTTGTGCCTGTTGGGCAATGTAGTCCACATGGGTCTTCTATGACCCAGTGGCATGAAAAACCACACCCAAATATTTAAAACTATTGACCTGCTCTATATGCCAATTAAGTCTCTTAGGCCTCTTGGCAAAGACCATCACTTTCGATTTCTGGAAATTAAGTATGTGGTGATTGTCCTTGCACTATGTAGCCAGGAGCCTAAGCACTCTCCTAAGGCCCACAGGAGTTCATGAGATGATGGCAGCATCATATAAAATAAGATAAATACTTTCTTTGTCAATAGGCAGCAAAAAAAATTTTTTTATTTTATTATTTGTGATTATTTTATGAAATGATTAAATGCAGACACTTCCTGTAGTGGCAACCAGCCATCTTGCTCTTTGTATGTAAGTGAGCTCATGCTTGCTTAACTCTTTCCCAGTGAAATCCTTGGGATTTACTTCTTTTGTTGGTTTGTGCCAATTCTATAAGAAGGGGGAACCAATCTAAAATAATCAAGGCAATGATCCCACTGGCTGTTTAAATCCCATTGGTTATTATCCCACTTTGTTCTAGATTGCAGCTTTTGTCAACTTCCTTTTATGCTGACTTTGTTATGCTATTCTTAGAACAAAGCTAACAGAAGTAGCAAGCAGAACATAAGATGAACAAGTGGAGAAGGGCACTATGTTATCATTATGCATTGTGCTGTTATTTATTGCAAAAGCAACAGACAAGAAACCTCTGTCAATCATATCCTACTAACTGTTGCCAGAAGAATAAATTAAGAGAAGCTTCCAACATACAGATTCAGAGGTATGCCCCCACCCCTCTGTGTAGACACAGAGCATGCTCACTAGACCCACCTTGCCTCATCAAGGTTGGCTTCCTTCCATATAGCCATCAGGGAGCCTGATCTGTTTCTGCTGCAATAATTCGACAGGAGATGGAGGTAGGAGAAAGGTCAGAGACTGAGTAGGCTCATGAATCATGTCTAAATATTCTTAACGAGTGCCAACTTTTAAAAGCTTACAGGGCCTCTGCACCAAAAACACACATAGATATGGAGTCTGTGTAACAGAGCTTCTTATGCATTTGTTGGTGTGTGTATATATCATAGTTCAGAAACTATTCTGGAAGACTTCCAAAACGTGCTGCTCTTAGGCTGAGGACTGACAGTAGTTTGTTTTCCAGAGAGTTTAAGGTAGCTTGAAAGAAGCATCACTGTTCATAATGGGCACACTCATCCCATGTTCACCATGGTACACACATTTTTGTATTGTTTCAAAAGCATTGCAAAAACCCGTTTGATCAGAGTCCACAGTTGCCTTACTCAGGTTTTAGAAAGCCACATGCAGTGAATGTGGGGAGATAGGAATGGTGCTGACATGTTCACTACCCTTGCTCCAGGGTCTCCCATATTCAGCACTTGTCTTCTGAGACAAGGTCCCTTATAGACCCATTCACACACTATGTTCATTCAGCACTTGTACGATCTGTACAAGTACAGTTATTTACATGTTATGCTGAATGCAGGTACAGCAGTGCACTTTCTATCTAGATCTTGCATTTGAAGGACTTGTATCCAGGTTCATTTTGAAAATGAGTCCAGGTACAATCACACAAAAACTTGTACCTGCATACAGACATCTCAACGCAGGTAGAACATAATGGCTGAATAGGGCTTGTGTGTTCTCTGGTCAACCAGGTCAACTTGTATGTTCTCTGGTCAACCTGAACAGGGCGTGTGTGTTCTCTGGTCAACTCATTCTAGAATGCAGAAAGTGTCCTCTCCTTCAGCACTTGATTCTGCAGACAAGAACTGAATGGCAGGAGAACCAGGACAGTGGCTTCAGGAGTGGACAGAGAACCAGGCCAGTGGTTTCATCAATGTGGCCGGAGTGGCTAGTGTGCACCCCTGTCCACCCTCTCCCTGCATTCACAGAGCACCGTTTTAAAGCACCTGAATGGTGCTAATGGATCAAAGTATTTGTGTACTCTATAGGAGGTTGTTTCTCAAAGAGCTTTCAGCCACATTAAAAACTGTCTGTCTGGCTTTTGAATGGCTCAGGGGTGACTCATTAATGCTCATGAGCAATGAAAGCTCATTTTTCTAGGGCTGAGCTGCCTCCTCTATCTTAAGTTTCCTGCAGTGGCAAAGAATGCAAGGCAAAAGGGATAATATTTCTTTCCAGATAATTTCAAGAGACTTGTGACACCTTAGCCTGACAGGCTTATTGTGGACTAGACTCACGTGGACTAGAACCTACTTAACTGGATGCATTAGGTTGTCAGTATGCCTAGATAGCTATAGAAATAAATACTGTAGACTGTGTGTAAGAGGTATGGCCTGTAATATTCCTATTCAAGTGTATATAAGATAAGCACCGCAAATCTATAGAAGATAAACATCCCAACTAATGAAGTGCTTGCATAATGAGCAAAACTGCACTGGCACAAGAAAATCCCATGGCTGGGCTAAAAACTAGGGATTTGCATACTTATGTAATGTGTGCAACAGTTCCCTTAAAAACAAACGAGATATACCATGGTTGTGCATTGTTACACAAGTGCAAGCATGCTTGTTGTAGTGCAACACTAGTCTTGAATGCAAGCTCCACAAGCGTTGCATTGGTGCAAAGTCCTGCTAGCTCTTCATTAGTCAGGATGTCGGTGACTCGCCATTAATAACAGCAGCAATATGATCTCCCTAGCTTTGCCATGCTAATTTAACACTGATTTGTTCAATCAGACAACTGAAGATACACGAAGGCCACAAAATGTATGCTACAATAAATCAGAATCCACAAGGCTGTTGGGTTTTTGTTTTGTTTTTTGCAACAGACTAACAAGCTATCCTTCTGAAAGCAGATCATATTAATTTCCATTTCAGAATAAGCTACTGTACTCAACTGAAAGAGGAAGAGTTAAATTTTCCCCCAAATAATGTGCCTGTATTTTATGCACACTAGCAGAAGTTTGAAGGACTTATAACTTAATGGGTTTGTGTAGAAGATTCTGGCATCACCTCAGAAAATACTTGGAAACTGTACTGTTAAATATTCTTGTAATGGTCTGAGATCTCATTCACAGACGCACAAACCCAACACATTTTTGTATGATGAAGGTCAGGATGATCTTTTATTAATCTGAGAAGAGAGCCCATCTGCAATCTTCTTATATACTGATATACGAGGACACAACAGCAAAGCTGCCAGCATGTCAGTTAGATGGGATTGCCAAGGAGCCAGATGCTAGTGTCAGAAGAACATGTTCCATAGCTTGGCATCTGGGTTGTCTTATTGCCCTCCAAGAAGGAAGAGAAGGAGGAGTGATAAGATATGCAAAAATTAATAGAATGACAAGCAGTTTCTTCCCTTGATGCCAGGGATACACACACACACACACACACACCCCTATCTCAGTTTTGAAAATACTCAGTTATGTGTTCAACAGCATCTTCCTTCTGAAACAGCCTGTTCTTAAAGTTTACAGAATCATTGTTAAATCTGTTTCTAAAAGCAGTCGGAAAGCTGAACACAAAAAAATATGTTGCAATCTAAACTGGTAAACTCCAGTGTGTAAGTGTGTGATTTATTATTATTACAGCCTAGATAGAAAGAATGCTTTGTAAGGAATGTAATTTGAAGCAAGTGTAACATTTGCTTTCATAATTGCAGGAAAAGAGAATGTTTCTGTTTCACTGCATAGTTATCACTGGCTTACACAGATATCCATCCATTTAAAAGATAAGTGTGAGGACTGCGCACGAGTCACACTACAGCCTGCTTGTGAAGGCAGGGCTGTCGATACTGAGCAGTGCATCACTGCGGTTGCGATAATGGAAATCCTGCCTACACAATTAAAACAAATAATGACAATTATGGTTTTAACATGTACAAATGTATGTTACATTGAATTGTCATAGGATTTGTGACAAATCAAAAACCCACTGCACTTTGTGACATAACTTAAATCATATTATTACTAACTGGTATTTGGACTGGACTGGATTCCCACCAAGAAGATTTTTAAGAAACTGACGTTCAGTTGTGAAGCTGCATGTAGTTGAGATTAACCTCCTTTTAACCCATATAACTGTACTGTGTATTTATTTATTTATTTACATTTATATTCTTCTCTTCCTCCAAGGAGCCCAGAGCGGAGTACATAGTAAAGTTTCTCCTCACAACAACCCTGTGAAGTAGGTTAGGCTGAGAGAGAAGTGACTGGCCCAGAGTCACCCAGCAAGTATAATGGCTGAATGGGGATTTGAACTCGGGTCTCTCCAGTCCTAGTACAAGACTCTAAACACTACACCACGCTGGTGTATGCTATGATTTTAAATTTTAAAAGCTTGATGTTATGCTTTTAAAAACAGAATTACTTCTGTAAGTATGTTGACCCTGTCTGCTTTATATTCATGATGTTTTTGCTCATCTGCTGTATTGCCTGGAAGGTAACCTTACCTGCAGCTCTAAGGGGAAAGGCCACAAAGCCATGTATTTGTGCCTAAGGGTGGGTGAGTTAATGCTACGTTACAGGTGTGTTAACCTGCTTCAGTCTCTTAATGGTTCCTCACCACTTGGTTCATTTTGTTTGAAGTAAGAATACAACTGCTCATAATAATTAAAGAGCAATATTGCCATAAAGGATAATTAAAGATCTCATGACATGGTTTTAGTTCAGTTTCATCTGTGAAGAAAGCAGAAGGAACAAATGTGGGAATACTATACTGTGATTGTATCTTGAGTATCAGAAAACTTTTGAATTTTTAGATGCAAACACTAGTGGATGTTTGAAGCCTCTTAAAGTTTTATAAATTAAATTAATGTGAATATATACAATCAATAAAGCACAACCACCCACACACACATTCACTCACTAACAACCCATCCACCCAACAGCTTTGTTGGATTTTTATAAGCTATTAATTAATGTTTGTTTGTTTTTTTGGTTGGGTTTTTTTGTCTTGGCCTTTGGCTAGGTAAAATAAAATCTGACTTGACAGATGTTGTTACGTTTTTATTTTGAAAGCACTGATTGGGCAAAACAAGGGGAAAAACAGTATCAGAACAAGTCCAAATTGAAGTGACACTTGATTTTTCACAGATGCTGCCACAATCCTAATTATGGTCTATGAAGAAAGTACTTCTCGGTGCACCCTCTTAACTTCTTGAACAGTGAATTATATTTTTAATTATTTACTCAGATATCTTTTTAATCCTTAATGGAGAAAACAAATAGTTTGTCTTGTTAAGGTCTTTAAGGAAGATTGAATAGATCTACAGATGTTTGCAGGTGCTTTCTGGTATAGAAAGGTACAGTTTCTTGTAAGTTCTCCAATCCAGTGCATATTGAAATGCATGTTGATGCATTTTAATATGTACCAATGCATGGTAGCAGTGTTCCCTCTAAGGCATGAGTGTGTGCATGCACTCACATGTTTTTTGATGTCCACTCAATTAATTTTAGATCCCACTCAGGTTGAATCAGGAAGGCCCCACTCTGAATGCAGGTGCTCACACACTGCCTTGATACTGCTGCCCAGAACAAAACTCATTCTGTACAGAGATGGAAAAAAATTAGAGAGAACACTACATGGTATATATGGTTAGTTGTGCCAGAATACAAATGAGGATGCACAATTGATGGATGTACATTTGGATGCCCAAATATTTTATATCCTGGTCTAGTCTGGTCCTGATTCAGCAAGTAATCTTAGATGAAGAACGACAAAAACATATTCATTCATTCATTCATTCATTCATTCATTCGATTTCTATTCCACCTATCCAAAAATGGCTCAGGGTGGTTTACATCGGGAAATAATAAATAAATAAGATAAGATGGATGCCTGTCCCCAAAGGGCTCACAATCTAAAAAGAAGCATGAGATGCACACCAGCAACAGTCACTGGAGGTACTGTGCTGGGGGTGGATAGGGCCAGTTACTCTCCCCCTGCTAAATAAAGAGAATCACCACATTAAAAGGTGCCTTTTTGCCAAGTTAGCATACGTTAACTTTGCCAAGTTAACATATAGCATAAAATAACACAGATAGTCATTGATTGCCTTTGCTTATTAATAAAGATCAGGTCACAATGAAAAACAATGGCTGATGTACCATGCAGGGAGCACAGTTGACATGAGCATGACCCGTGCCCCTGCATACATGTAAGCATCACCGATGGGGCTGCACTCCAGGCCAGCAGCATCATAAGTGCTCCATGCACACAGTTGCGCAATATGACATCCATTAGAAATAATGGGCGTCATGTCACACAATTATGTGCACAGAGCTTTACAATGTAGTGTTGCTGCCCTGCAGCACAACTCCATCACTGGTGCTTACACATGTGCAGGGCTGTGGGCAGTGTGATATGTCAGCCACTAAATTCTCTTCATATCTATGGCTATTAGTGCCCACCATTACACAGTTATCCAGCCTAGCAAGGAGGACCCACATCCAGAAGCCTCCTTCTGTATGTACAGCCAGTACAGAAACACATATATTTTTATGTGGATCACTTATCGGAGATTCTAATTTGTAATGGGAAAAGCAAACACATTTTGACCAAAGAAACACATTTCTAAAATATAGCTGGATTTTGGAAAGGACTTTCGGTAATGATGAAACCATAGGTGTTACTATGCAAGGTGAACTTGGCACTTCTGGAGGTAATCAAGGTGCGAATCCTTTGAGGCAGCATCTCACAGTTTCTCACTAGGCTTTATACATTCCCTGAGAGGAGCTGCTTCCTGCAGTGGAGCAATGCACAGGTGTGCCACTTCCACTTTTGTATTCATTTGGTGATGTCGACTGAAGGGCAGGCTATTGCATTATATTCATGCCTCAGCAGCAGGAAAGAATAGTCTTAACTATGGCTTTATGACTGAGTGACATGTCCTTATAAACCAAATCATAGAACAACCTCTTATCTGCCATTGGTTACACCTGTCTGAAACAAATCCAAGAGTAATGAACAGGCCCAAGGTTTTTGCAAACACAACCACACCCTAATCTAGAGCCCTGACTCAACCCTTTTAGACTACATACCTTCGTTCAGAATGCCAGCTAGCATTTCTGAAGCTGCATTCTCTTAGGCACAAAGCACTGTGTCACATGAACCTATGGCTGTGTACTCAGAAGTCCCATTAAATGCAATGTTCTTATACCTAGGTTTAGGATTGCATCTTTAGAAATCCTGTGTTGATTGTGTATAGCTTGTGGTAAGGGAGGAGAGCTGGTCTTGTGGTAGCAAGCATGACTTAGACTTAGACTTAGCTAAAGACTTAGACTTAGGCAAGACTTAGCTAAATAGGTTGCATTTGAATGGGAGACTACATGTGAGCACTGTAAGATCTTCCCCTTAGGGGATGGAGCCACTCTGGGAACAAATGATGGAGCCACTCTGGGAACATCTGCCTGCTTGAATGCAGAAGGTTCCAATTTCCCTCCCTGGCATCTCCAAGATAAGGCTGAGAGAGACTCCTGGTCCTGCCTGCAGCCTTCGAGATGCTGCTGCCAGTCTGTGTAGACAATACTGAGCTAGATGGACAGATGGTCTGACTCAGTATATGGCAGCTTCCTATGTTCCTATGTGGTGAGTTTTAATGACTACTTGCATAGGCACAGTTGGAAGGAATTGGATTCACCCAGAATTATTCAAGACAAAGCTTCAAGCAGGGCTGAACTGGAATAAATAGCACTCTGGGCAAGGAGTATCTTTTGTGCCTGCCCCCCACCCATGGTAATCAATGGAAGTTCATTTTCGTACAACTTTGAATAAAATATGAAAGACAGGTCGCCCCCACCCACCGTCAGCTCACTGCAGACAGTACACTTAACAAACAGTGAGCCACCAGGGTCACCTCAGCACCCCCTTCAGGTAGGCATCCTAGACAACTACCCAGATTGCCCACTCCTAAATCTGGACCTAGAAGCAAGGGACATTGTCAAGGAAGAAGTTAAGGTGCCGTTTTATTTCCTGGAATCCATTATGGGCCCAACAGACAATGTAAGTAAGAGCTGTTTTGTGTCTGCCCTAATGTATGGCTTTGAGCTGTAACATTCACAAAAATTTCCAAGATGCCACAGTCAATGCCTCTGTCTGAAATGTTTGTTTACCCTCCTTTGCTGTCTTGTCCTGGTTGCTCACAAGATAAGGCAAGCAAGGTTGGTCTGTAGGCTCTCAGAGAGCCTGAGTGAGTAAGATGATCTGAGGGAGTCTCAATTCCCAACTGAGCCTGTTCAGGTTTCTTGGCCCTATAACCTTCAGGCTCCACCCCTCTGCCGAGTGTAAATCCTTAAAAGATCAGTCCCCAGGCTGGAACCAAGCACTGTTGCCTCACAACCACCCCTTGCCAGATGTATTCTCTGTGTTGGTGAGAAGACACTGAAAGGCTAGAGATTCCTAATACATCTGAGTCAGAATCCTTGGCTGAGTCTGGCTCAGGGGGAACCATCGCTGGAAGTTCAAGTTTCCAGACTCCTTATTGCCCAGTTCATTCTTCCTGCCTTGGCCTGCTAGGGATTTGTCTGGCTCGTCTCCCTCAGGATCTGAGTCCTGGTTGTTGTTTGAAATCCGGGCCATGAGATTTACAACCTTAAAAGGACTTCCACAGCATTACTCCCGTCCTGTGGTACCTTTTGTTTTGCTTGCTTGTTCCACTAATATCTTTGGCATGGTCATGACTACAGAAAGCTGGAGCAGTGGAGGTTCTAAAATCCAAAAGTTAACCGCAAATCCAAAGATTTGGTCCAGCAAGACTATCTTGTTGAGGCTATGAAAGTCGTGGAAGATCTACAAGATCATATTGGACTCAAACATTGTTGAAGGGTTTTTTGACACTTGAAATATGCTATGAATATTGGTTCTGAGGTAGGAGTCCAATACTCCTAGTCAGGAGTGGTCCTTTCAAGGTGAGGTACTCACCTCAGGCAGAAGACTATTGGTACCCCAGCAGGGCCGCGAGATGCCCCTCACTGCTGCCATTGGAGCAGATCTTTGTGACTGATTCAAGGGCATGGGGGGACTGGTACACCCAGAACAGGATTGGAGGATAGGCACTGCACCTGCCCCCCTGCTGCTGAGGCTGTAACTGAGGGGGAGGAAAGAAGCATCCAGCCAGGCCAGCAAAGTGTTCACCAGCTGAACAGGCTGTGTGTCTATGTTCAGTGCCAGCAATGCCCTCTGCATTGGCATGCTGACACAGACAAAAGGGGTGGCCAGCATGGGGTAGTGTGCCGGGAGGTGGCACCCATCAAAGGGTCCACTGGTGGCCCCCCATGACCCAGGGACATTTGGTGACTATCCTTGATCTGACCCTTGCAAGTGTCTCCTCATACTCCTCAGAAAGCTTGCAAGGAAGCACGAGGAAAGAAGAGGCAGCTGCTGGCAGCCCCCTCCCTCCTTACCCTCTGTATCTCTTTCAAACTTTGAAAGAATCCATTCTTAAAGTGGGCTGGCTCTGCACCAGGTTGTGGGTCAAGGCGGCATTTGATGCCTTGCCTCCAGAGGCACTCTTACCCCTGGACTTTGGGGCCAAAATCCAGGACCTCCACAGCTCCTGGGGGACCCCAAATCCTCGTTAATCAGTCCCAGGTGGTGTGGTTGCCCAGCGGAGCATGATGATGCTTAATTTGCAGGGGAGGAGGGGGCTTCCCAAGGCCTTTAGGTCCAGGTGCCAAAATTAACTAGGTGCACCTCTGCTTGCCTCACACCATGATATCTTGGGCCACTTTTACTTCTGTAAAGTATCCTGAGCCTTAAGTGGCAAACTTGAGTAAGTATATTTTAGTTAATATATTTTGTGTGGAGACATTAGAAATAAGCCTTCTATCACTGCTGTCGGTCAGCAGGTTCAACAGATTTTATCAAATGTCTGCTGACAGCTGTAATTCTGCAACCTCCTGTGACTAATGCGGTATCCCTAATTCAGGCCAAGAATGCCGATTGCAGGTGAAGGTGACTTCAGACAGATCAGGAGCCACTCCTTCATTAAAAGCAGCACATGATCATGATGATGATGATGATGATGATGATGATGATAATAATAATACCAGGGAAGGACTCGATGTCTGGATAAAACAAACCAGTCAATAACAGCTGTCTGACTGTGTAAACAAGAAATAATACCACCTTCATCTATTATATTAAGTTCACAGCTTGCCTTGGAGGGGTCATTTGTTCATCTGAAATAATAAAGTGCAGAAACGCTTTTGCAAAAGGCTTTCCGTGTTCTGTCTACTGCCATCAGCAAAACTAGCACCTTTGACCTAAGTAGAATTGATTAAAGCTTAAGACCATAAATGCTGCCCTCATGTCATACTTAGCATTACTTATTTCATTAAGTGTCAGATTAACTGGTGATTAGTTCAATATACTTTTTAATATTATTGCTTTGCATAAAATGCCCTATAACTTTCCTACACATCAAACCATGTGATATACACCCAAATCATTACATGCCGATAGCCTGAGCCACTGGTATGAAATCATATATATGGTGCTTGATTAAAATGTGACCTCTTCAGTGCATTCGCCCCATTCTTCCTCATTTAAAATATCAGAGTCTCATAATGTGAAGCTAGGAATACAAGCCTCTCTCTTTCTCTCATATGCTGACAACCGACAGCTCAGCTTAGCCTCTATTGACTTCATCCCAACGAAGGTCAGAAGAACTGGGCCCAGTGGCACAGAGTAAGGGCTATGGGAGCCAACAGATATTTCCATTACTGAAAAGTCAAAGGAAATGTATCAGACTAAGATGCATTTCCTGCAAATGACTGCAGGTATTTAGTGTAATTTTAAAGCAGGGTTTTTCCTCTGCTGCTTCTTCCTTTCGAAAAAGACTGCACTTTTACGGAAACCTATCTGTCTCTTGAATGTGTTACTATAACGTCATTCTAGTATTTAGCTGGTAACACCGTTTGTGGGTTTTCTCTAATGAGAACTCTTCCTCTTTCTCAAGAACAAGGTTTTTTTCTTCTTCTTCTATTACAGTAACTCTAGGTTCTAAACCTATCATTTATTATGTACCACCAGGAGTAGAAAAACGGATAAAAATGGTATGAGGTTTTTTGAAAGGATTCTCATTGTTTCCTTCTTGGCATTCCTTTCACGTGGGACCCATCCTGAGGATCAACATCTCTAACATAAGGGGCTTTAAAATATTTCAGTATAATGTACTTTTATATATAGATGTCACATTTCACCATTAGCTTCAACGTCTGTATATTCAGTGTAATAATAATCTATCTGTGACCCCAGAGGACCAATCCTTTTCCACGGCAGGATCCTCCATGCCTGACATATTTATTAATCTCGTCCCAGCTCCTCCTCCCATCATTGGAGAGTGGGATCAAAGAGGAGCCACTACTGAGGCCTTTTGATGACCACAGGAAGGAGCTCCATGGTCTTTTGGTAGTAACTCCTCCCTCTTTCCACAGAGTGAGGCAGAGTTACCATCAAAAAGCCTTGGCAGTGGATCCTTTTCACTCTCACCCTCCAAGAGAGGGAATGGGGGTGGGGGATCAGGTTGATAGGCAGAGACTTCTCTGAGGGCAGAAATGAAGAAGAATCAGAATGGAAATGAAGAAGAGCCAGGATCAAGGCCCTGGGTAGTAATTCCTCCGACTGGCCAATAGCACAGGGACCTGTGAGGAAGCCCAATGACCAGCTGGGAGAAAGGGAGAAGGACCCACTGCATGGCTCAAGACATATGTGACACCTTCTTTTTCTCCTGCCCTCTCAGTCAGTGATTGGCCAACGGGAGCATCCTCTTTTTATAAGAATAAAAAGCAAGTCAATTCTTACACTGAAGGCAGTAGTGGTGAGAACTGGCTTGTGTCCCACTACCACCAGTCATAGAGTGGTCACTTGGTCCCAAGTGGGACTTCATGGGGGTGTGGGCCCTCTGACATGTGCCCAACTTGGCCCATGTGGTGTAGCCCGGGCCATGCTTCTCCTTTTGCGGATTCAGATACTCCACAGCTGCTTGCCTGGAAGAAGAGGAGGAATTGCCTTATTCAATGTGGGCACTTTCTTTGCCAGGAGAAACAGCAACAGTAGAATAGGGAGATTGCAGAGGCACTGAGAGGACATGTGAGCATCCTGCATCATATGACTACACAGCTGGGCATTCTGCTTGTGGTGAGAAAAGCACAGTGGTAGAGTCTCACAATGGCAAAGAGGAATTCTGGTTTGTGGTGGAATGGGCAGTTGCAGTTCTGGGTGCTGAGGACCAGCAATGGGGTTGGCTCAGGAAGGAACAAGTATGGAGAGTAGCTTTGGTAGACCATACAGGTAGCTGGAGATATAACACCAGAGCTGTGGTTCCAGCAGCCATCATAGGTTTCTGAAGGTTTATATGTGCTGCAGCTGACACAGGAGGCCTTCAGTTCATTAGCAGTAGCAGCTGAACCTGCTCCTGATGTTTATGCATGAGGAGACCTCTTGCTCTTACCTCCTGAGGTAAGAGGTAAGTCAGCTTCCTAAGCATAAGGGGAGGAAGGAGCATGGAAGGAGGGAATGTATTAAGTAGTAGCTCACTTACCCTTCCCTGTGCTATTTCACGCCTATTCTCCAACTGCTTCTGCTGCTGTACCCTATAGCTGAGCAGGATACCGCCTGCCCCCCATCTCAGACAACTAGCTGCTTATAATCCCATTCAGAATGGTTCATGCTCAGAAATTCTAGACACCTATCCTCTCCTGTTTCAGTAGTGTTCATAATTATTCATTGCTCCAGAGTCTTACACTAGATGGCATGTGCTACTGCTGTAATTATGCTTGATTCTCAACTACTCTGGGCCCTCTATCACACACATGTGTGTAATAGTCACACAATGATCTTTTGGGGATGGAATGTGCTTTTTGTGCACTTCAGGAGGAAGTGATTAGAAATGAAGATGGTGTAGAAAGGATTGAGAGTCCATTGCCTTGCCCCAACCGATGTCCACCTGATGGCTTCTGTTATCATTTGTCTAAATGTGTACCCCATCACTTTCCTTCTGTTTCCTTCCTCCCAAAGTGTTTTTCTCACACAAAATGGTTGCCACGCTACCACTGCAGATGTTTGCATGTCATGTGTAATTTGACCACCAGATAGTGATAGCCACCCAGAGGATGGAAAAAAGTCAGACAGAATAGCATGTGCATATGAATTGCCATCAATACCAGCATCCACTCTAGGCAGGCATCGACATTTGTCTATTGTACAAGTAGCGTGCCTGTCACTTATTTTCAACTCTTCTAAGCAAATACCCTAAATGCTGATATTCCCTGGATCACAATATGGCAAATCCAGAAAAAGTCTGAATTATATTGGGGCATGCAAGCACATATTTTTTTTCTAATCTCTTAACTTGGGGTCCCTTGTAGCTAAATTTTGGATTTACCGCAGAAATCTAGAGCTCTTGAATGCAGTGACATGTCTTGTATGGCTCCCTCTGTAGTATTTAACCCAAACATAGTGGTTAGTGGTTTCTCAGCACTCACTTTTCATTGCCTAGCTACTGTCAGTTAAAGTCAGATTCTTAACGTTAATCATAATTTCCTGTGAAAATATTGCATGAAGGTAAATATAAATTATTAAAACCAAATGCACACCAAGTGATTCATACTTTCTATTAAATAAATATTTTGTATATGATGCATTAGCAACAGTATAAAATATTTATTTCCAGAGAATATAGATATATAAATTTTAATAAAATAAAAAGGATTGTTAGCTTCCCTTAAAGATAAATAAAATGGAAAATGTGGTGAAATATATATGATGAATACATTAAGCTAATACTTCTTTTGCCCCATAAGTTGATGTGATTTTTATGGACAACTCTCATAAAAGTGCTAAACATATTTAGAAATGAAATATATTAAATAAAAATAAAATCTACTATGGGAAGTAATTGTAAATATTTAATGATATAATTAAGTCTTATTAATGTAATGTTCTTTATTTTTCAGATGAAAAATTCACAAGGATTTCATCCCCTCTCATTTTAATGAGATGGTATGTTTGTCATAATTATTATGTATTTTCATTATCATTTGATGAATATTAATAATTTACAGCAGTGCAATGGGCCTTATCCTGCTGTCAAGTATGTCATTGTAGAAAACGACCAAAAATGTAATGCCAGACAAAATGAGGTTCAAGCCACTTTACACTGGGAGGCATAAGAAAACAAAAACTGCTGATGTCAGCAAAGTCCATACAGGATGTTAATGCTTTATTTTGTTCTGATGTGTAGTGAGTTCACAAGCCCTTTACCAAGGGTCAGTCATGAATTTCAGATGTAAAGTCTCACAAGCAGATACCCACTGTTTCCAAATATCTACTGTTTCCAAATATCTTAATCCTGAGTTGTATTACTTATATGCAAATTATCTCCCTGGTCTCACTGAGGGCCAGTTTCAACATAACAATCATGGGTCTTCCTCAAGGCTTCTATAATGATTTGTCTAGATGTCTTCATATGAAAATATTGGAACATGTCACACAGTCTCTTCAAGACTGATCCTGTGAGGTAGAATCCACATTGCTGGAATATCCAGCATGGATGACATATTTACGTTACAAGGTAATATTTTGATTGTTTTGTTTGTTTGAATCATTTTTTTATATCCCGCTCTTCTCCAAGGAGCCCAGAGCAGTGTACTACATACTAAGTTTCTCCTTACAACTACCCTGTGAAGTAGGTTAGGCTGAGAGAGAAGTGACTGGCCCAGAGTCACCTAGCAAGTTTCATGGCTGATTTGAACTCAGGTCTCAGGATTTGAACTCAGATCTTCCCGGTCCTAGTCCAGCACTCTAACCACTACACCATGCTGGCTCTTTCATGGGAATGATGTGTAAACTTTCATAGGAATTGTCCCAAAAGCCTTCTTGTTGAATACAAAGATATCATAGGTAAATCCAAAGGTAAAAGCTTGAAGTAGGTTTCCAAAATTACCTAGGTGCACCTCTGTCTGTATGCAGAAGGTCCCAAGTTCAATCCCTGACAGCATCTCCAGGTAGGGCTGGGAGTAACATCTGACTAATTCTTGAGAGCCACTGCCAGTTAGAGTAGGCAATACTGAGCTAGATGGACCAATGGTTTGACTAGATATAGTGCAGCTTCTATATTCTTATGTTCTGTTGTGTCAGCAGCCTGTTAACAGTGACATAGCTTAGTCAAAATCCTAAAGTCCCTCAGCTGGCATGATTGCACTGCTAGTCCCACTGATTTCAGCAATTGCAATAAATCCAGATTATCTGGTTTAGGAAGTTCTAGAGGTTCAAGTGATTGCTCTTTTTTTTCCTTTCCCTAATACACTTTAGGAAATGACATATTAGCAATTTCTATTTTACTGTCAAAGAGATATGGAAATCTCTATAAATGGCATGAGCCGCTCAGGTAAAGAAATACATATAGAGCTGTGCAGATAATGATTTCCCCCCGATCCATTTTGAATTAGAATTGAATTCTGAAATTTGACCCTCTTTTGGCACCTTTTTTAACCAACTGAATGGTTTTTTTAAAAAAACTGAATGGTTTTTTAAACTTGCCAAATGGCTCTTGAATCATATTTGAATCAAATTTGGAAAATTCATTTTGAATTCAAATCAAATTGCCCTTTTAAGGGGTGATTCGATTTGAATTTGAATCACTTGAAACATCCAGATTCAGTCATTGATTCAAATTCAAATTGATTTGCATATCCCTAAATACAGGGATGCACATCCCTAAATACAGACAGTCCATGAACAATAAAGACAGTCAATATTATATTCCTCCTAAATTGTTTATACTCAAGAGTGCCATCAGGTCGTTATAAAGGCTTGACTTTGAGTCAGTTTTAATTATGAAAGCTAAAAATTAAAAAGTGAGTGACTGAGGGAAATAAATAGGTAATGAAGTATCATGTATTTACAAAGATGCACTTTATTAAAATGAATGTCTCCTTCCACTGTTTAATATAATTTTTGTAGGGCAGGTATACACTTGTTCTCATATAAATGCACAAGTATTAGATATATTAACATGACACTCTCTGGATCACACCCAAAGACTGAAGAATCACTTTAACCTTTTCTGTGCTTTATGCATGCTTTAGTCTCTCTCCAGCAATAAATTCTGTAGGCTGGTTCACATGAATGTTACAGTCAGAGTAGCAGGTAGGCTACCCACTTATGCATTTCCCTCTAGTGCAGGTTGCTCTTGCCAGGGTTAACCAGCGATTGTACCCAGTTTTTAACTGAGTGTGAAAGAGAGAAGAGGCCTCCTGTTCTGTTTTTATGGTTGTGAGAACCCTTATGCCTTTTCTACCCAATTATCAGCACTCAGCACACGCTCACCTGCACAGAAACCATAGAGAGCTGTGGATACAGCGGTTACCATTAATGGACATGCTACCTTACAAAGCAGACTCTATGATCCTGAGGCTCGAGCAGCTTTGGCAGGAATATGTCCACCTCCTGCTCCTTCATGACATTGGGAGGGCAGCCACTGACATAATGAAGCTTTTCCTGTCTTCTGGCAGTGCAAAGCATTCTGGGAAGGCATATGTGCCCTTAGAGGACTTTCCATGGAGAAGAAGAGCTTACAGCAGCTGAGTTCAACAATGAAATTCTTGTTAGCCGTGCTTGTGTGTTTTCTGGGTTTGCAAACCCAAATGGAGGTGCTGTTCATGCTGTTCATAGAAACTCACCTGGCCTTCAACCCACTCCCTAATGCATGGGTGAAAGGGCCTTGTATCTTTCTTTACAATGAGACACTCTTGACTTAAAGCTTTGTGATATTAGTATCGTCTATAGTTGCCTCCTCCTTCAACTAGGATCTGTGATGATGTCTTGCACTCTCTTTCCCCACTACTATTTCTGCTTTCATGCTATCAACTATATACACTTAACAAAGCAACTTTGCCTCATGAGGAAAATGGTAGGCCAGGAATGGAACCATGGGAGAGGTACTGGGATATTCCTCAGGTGCCTGGAAGCATAAGGATAGAACTCCAAGTTCCTTCTTAGTGTGGTGTTTGTTCTGGAACAGGGTACCACACTCCTCCAAGTTCCCATTCTTCTATTCACTCTGATGTGGTCCATGGGTATTCCCCAGATTATTCTAAAGGTCATCCCCCATGGCTGCACTGCCAGCTCGCCAAGCAAAATATTCAAATGAAAAAAGAGCTCAGGGTGCAACAAGAAAATTGCTAGGTAGGAGAGCAAAGTAGCAAACAATTTGAATTTGCATTTGAAGAGGTGTGAAATAGTTTAGCCACACAATAATGTAATTACTACAGCCAGGTTAATTGCCAGTTCCTCTGGCACTGTATGAGTTAAGGCGTAGGTGCTAGTCAGACAGGCATTTTATTGTGACATTAAGTGATTTAATGATAACCCAGTAGCATGTCTGGTTTGGCCAGTTCTCCTTTACCAAAGCACAGTTTAGCCTGAAGTATACTACAGACAAACTGTAGGTATCAGGAAGAACAAACCAAGGTAATCCTGTATTCATTCAAACAATACAAAGCTTCAGTTAGTCACATCATGCACGCACTCACTCACTCACTCTCTTTTTCACACACACACACACACACACACACACACACACACACACACACACACACTTACACTTTGCCATTGTACAATTTCTGGACCCTGAGTGAGACACTGGCTTTTATATGATTTGTCTGTCTGCCTTTAGCACTAGGTAAAAGGGAAAGGCAAGTCATCCATTTGACCCAAATAAATACATTGACAACTGGTACTGGAAATGTCATAAATGAAAGATGAGTCATAATAAGAATGTTTCTTGTGTCTTCTGTAGGCATGATTCAGCATGCTAGAGTAAAATATTTATTCTGCAGTCTTTGGGTACAAGTGATGCTTAAACTTATCCATTTCCTGTATGTAATGTGTATGAAAATATATCAGCTAGAATGCACATTCAGTTTTTAAAACGGCTCTCTTCTATTTTATATATACCACAATAAACACTACACACAATCTTCATATGAGAAGAGACACTTAAAGGACATCACATGGGAACAGGTTCTGCCGGGTGGCAGAGAATATTTATTTATGGTAGATTCCTGACTTTTGCAGAAAATAGCAGCTGGACAGGCAGAACGACCACCACCACCACAAAAACTGCAGTGGTGTGAGGGGGGGCATATGTCCCCCAAATTGCCACTCTGTCAGAAATTCCCAGAGCAGCAGAGGCAACTAGGCAAGGGCTGCCGCCGCCACTGGGACTTTCCAGAATATTAGGCTCAAAGTAAGAGTTCAGCTGCTCACTTCCTACATATTGGAAGGGAACACCCTTGGAGCTGGGGTTCATCTGAGGCCAAAAGTGTGGGAGATAGCCAGAAGGCAAGATGTGCTGCTTAGCATCTTTCCCCTGCAGCTCACTTCTGCTGGGGAGCTCTTTCCTACCACATTCCCTGCCTGCAACTGGGAGGAAGTGGCTTCCAGAAGGTTCTTTTCTGCCTTGCTATTGCAAGGAAGGAAAGAAAACTCCGGAAGGCACTTCATGCTAGTCCCTTGAGGAGGAAGAGGAGAATATGATATATTGTTTATGGTCAAGAGACATATGAGGAGAAAAGACAGCATGGACTGGGGAAGAGAGAGAGATGGGGAAAGGGCAGAAAAAGAGGAATGGTCAAAGAGGGAGCAGGGCATAAAGAGAAATGGAGATAGAAACAAGAAAAAAGGGGGATATGTTCTCTCTGCCATGCCTCCTTCATTCTGCTCCAAATTTTTATTGGTCACTACTTATTCCAGGCTACAAGAGCTGTTATGTTGCTTCTAAACAAACGAATGTCTACGTGAATGGCACCTGCCACACAAGAACCACACATCCAGGATGCACAATGTCAATAATAAAATCATAGGATTTTATTGAGTCAAATCTATCCACCTCAGTATTGTCTGTACTCATTGGCAGAGGCTCTCTAGGTCTTCAGTCAAGAGTCTTCCCAGCTGTACCTTGAGATGCCAGGGATTGAACTTTGGACCTTATGCAGGAGCTACAGCTCTTCCCTACAACTATTAGTCTGTCAATCTTCACCTCTAGAAGTAGAGCTACCATCATGCCAAAGTAACAATGACAATAGTGGTGAGAAATTCCAGGAATAGCTGGATCTGGTTTCTTTTAAGGAAAAGAGAGAGAGAGAGTTCCAATTTACTGGAAAAGAAGTTTTATTTATTTAACATATTTTTATACCACCCAAAACTTATGTCTCTGGGTGGTTTACAACAAAATAAAAACAGAAAAAGTAAAAAAATAGTTAAAACAAAACAAAGTTAAAACATTACAACAACTTAAAAATTTTAAGGATTAAAACCATTAAAACAATATTAATTAAAAGCCTGGGTGAACAGATGTGTCCTTTAAGACTTTTTTTAAGCTGTCAGAGATGAGGAGGTTCTTATTTCACTAGGGAGCACATTCCAAAGCCTTGGGGCAGCAGCGGAGAAGGCCCGTCAGTCTGAGTAGCCACCAGACGAGCCGGTGGCAAATGCAGACAGACCTCTCCTGATAATCTCAATGGGCAGTGGGGTTCATGATGAAGAAGACGTTCTCTTAAATACCCAGGGCCCAAGCTGTTTAGGGCTTTATAGGTTATAACCAACACCTTGTATTTTGCCCGGAAACATATCTGCAGCCAGTGTAGCTCCTTCACTACAGGAGTAATATGGTCTCTCCGAAATGACCCAGAGACCAGCCTGGATGCCACATTCTGGACCAACTGTAGTTTCCGGGCTACATACAAGGGCATACCCACATAAAGCACATTGCAGTAATCTAGTCTGGAGGTTACCAGCAGATGTACCACTGTTTTGAGGTCATTCATCTCAAGAAATGGACACAGCTGGCATATCAGCCGAAGCTGATAGAAGGCACTTCTTCTGACCACTGCCTCAAACTGGGACACCAGCGAGCGGTTTGGATCCAGAAGCATCCCTAGACTGAGTACCTGTTCCTTCTGGGGAAGTGTGGCCCCATCCAGAACAGGCAGATCAAAATTGTCTCTCGAGTTTTGGCCCCGCACAATGAGTACCTCCATCTTATCTGGATTCAGTCTCAGTTGGTTATCCCTCATCCAGCCCATCACTGACTCCAGGCAGGCATTAAGGGGGGCTTTGCCCTCTCCTGATGATGCTGACATGGAGAAATAGATTTGGATGTCATCAGCATGCTGATAGCACCCTGCACCAAATCTCCTGATGATCTCTCCCAGCGGTTTCATGTAGATATTAAACAACATAGGAGATAGTATGGAGCCTGGAGGCACACCATACAAAAGTTCAGATTTTGAAGAAGAGCAGTCTCCAAGGGACACCATCCGGAACCTGCCCGAGAAGTCGGAGCAGAATCACTGCAAAGCAGTGTCTCCCACTCCCAACCCCCTCAGATACTCCAGAAGGATACTATGGTCGATAGTATCGAAAGCCGCTGAGAGGTCCAAAAGGACCAACAGAGTCACACTTCCTCTGTCAATTCCCAACTGGAGATCATCCATCAGGCCGACCAAGGCAGTCTCCACCCCATAGCCAGCCCAGAAGCCAGTTTGAAATGGGTCATGATAATCAGTTTCCTCCAAGACTGTCTGGAGCTGGGAGGCCACCACCCTCTCAATTACTTTGTCCAGCCACAGAAGGTTGGAGACAGGCATGTAGTTGCTCAACTCAACTACCAAAAAAATGCGAAAAAATTTTTTTTGGAAATATTTGCTTTATTTACAAATACACAAGAAAAGGAACATGCACTTTCCTACAAGCCAGTAGATGCACTGTCTCACATCCAGTTCCCAGATACTCTTACCCTTTCAGGTTCCTTCAGTATCAGCTTGCTGCTTCTGCCTCAAACTGCTTCCGTTCATTCACACGCACATCATATCAGTCCTTTCTCATCATTTGACGTATGTCGTCTTCCCAGCTCCAAAATATTTCCCATTCAAAGCAGAGAGATTGCTAACCATTTCTCAACCATCTCCCAACCATCAGGCCCCATAAAGTAATCTCAGCTGCAGTGGCATGCTTACCCCTTGTCTTCGGGGCTGAAGTCCAGGGCCTCCTCACCCTCTGAGGCCCCCAAATCCTCTTTAGTCTGTCCTGAGTGGTGTGGTCACTGCCAGCCCGCAGTGCTCCAGGTGGCCGAGTGTGATTATGACCTGTGCCAGGCAGAGGTGATCTTACCCCTGGACCTCTGGGCCGAAGTCCAGGGCCTCTACAGCCCCTGGAGGCCCCCAAATCCTCTTCAGTTTGTTCCAAGTGATGTGGTCACCCAGCCGAGCATTATGATGCTTAATTTGCGGGGGGGGGACTCCAAAGGCCTTTAGGTCCAGGCTCTAAAATTACCTAGGTACACCTCTAATCAGCTGACCAGCCTGGATCTGCTTGGCAAAAGAATGGATGGACAGCAGCCCTAACAATATCTTTAGTGATATACTTCCTATTGTGCTTCCTAGTTGCTTCCGGAAGTCTTTCTGGGGAGACTTATTGTTTGTGAATCCTACCCTTCCTCCCTGAGACTGTAGAGTTCCCATCAAGTTATCAAATCACATCTTTATTGTTACGGTCATTCGACCAGCAAAACACAAAGTACAAAAGCATTACATAAAAGCGAGCTTTACATAAAAGCAAACTTGGTCAAATAAAGTAATAAACTGTTGAAACATAAAACAGAACCATAACACCCGAGTTCATCCATTACATAAAACAGTTATTGACTTCTGCTGTAAGAGGGTTCCTTAAGATTAACATAGCACAACTTTATTCAGAACTCTAAAAATGATTGTTCCCAATACGTAAAGGTAAAGTGTGCCGTCAAGTTGATTTCAACTCCTGGCGCCCACAGAGGCCTGTGGTTTTCTTCTGGTAGAATACAGGAGGGGTTTACCAATACATAGCTCATGTTAAATTCAGATTAACACATGTTAATTTCTAATTAATTTTTCAAATCAATTCCCCACCCTTGTTTGAGACTGACCTCTGACAGACATGCAACAGGGCAGTTGCATTTTTCTTTCTATCCAAACCTCTTTACATTGTTCAGACGCTGAACAGGCCTATTGTTGCCAGATTTGGCTTATTTTCAGCCAAATTTTGGGTTACGGCCCATTTGACCCACGAGTATACCCCTTAGGTTCTGGCTTTCCATGACAGTCTGTCAGGCACTGGCAAGCTCTAAACTCAGGTGTCCATGAGGTAGAAGAGATGTCTACTTGGCACTGTCTGATATACTGCTCAACAAGCCGTGGATCCAAGAAATAATTTCCAAGTAAAGGAAACTGTATTTTTATTAACATATTTAATACCAGAAGCCCTTTTAGCTGGCTGTTTCTAAAGACCTCTGTTGAGCTGCCTTGTGGTACTGAATTATTTTGTAAACATATTTTTAAATATCCATTTCCAGTCCCTCACCACCTTATCTCCCCACTCTTGGGACCGAAAGATCTTTTCTCTGACATTTTAAAGCATTAAACAGCTCCAGGGCTGAAGGAAACATTTTTTGCCTGTAATCTTTGAAAAGTTTAGTTGTCAAGGAGACACAGTTTGATGATCGGGTATGGAGGCCTAGGCAGAGTACTAAAAGACTTGTGGAAAGGAGGGGCAAAGATGCCAGTTATACCTGGAGGCAAAGCTGTTCAGCGTTCCAGAGCACCTAGCTTCCTGGCATATCTTTTGCTACACAATTATACAGCTACTCTTTGGATGGTGCCATCTTTGGAGGGAAGCATCATTAAAGCACCTTGCTCCGATGATGTATTACCCTAATAAATTACCAGTTTGAGGTGCACTCTGGAAATGTCACTCACAAGATTGCTGCTTTCCAGGGAAGACAGGGTCCAAAAGAGTAGATTAGATGTAATTACAGAATAAATGACAGCCAACAAGAAACACACTGAAGCTGCTCTCCTCACTCCAGGCGAAAAAAGGGGAGACCATTAAATGAGTCTCTTGCAGGTATGATTGCTGGTGCCAGAGTGGGGATAGGGGAGCTCATAAAATTAAACAACAACAAAAATTTAAGGGAGAAGAAAAGAGACAGCTGTTTTGTGTTTGCAACTTGTCTTAAAGTCTCACTCTACCTGCTAACTTGTCAAAATTATTTCGATGCACTCTATACCAGGGATCCTCAACGCTGGGCCCCCAGATGTTCTTGGACTTCAACTCCCATAATCCCCTGGCCCAGTGGCCTTTGGCTGGGGATTATGGGAGCTGAAGTCCAAGAACATCTGGGGGCCCAATGTTGAGGATCCCTGCTTCTAGACTACAGAAAATCCTGCTATTGCAGAACAGATGAATACAAAACTTATCCTGTGCCATTCACTATTAAGTGAGGATCATTTAGAACTGTTCCACCCACTGGATATTTCTTCTGTCTTCCAGCTGTGAAGAAGGAGGGTCCAGCACCCTGGTTCTTGTTCTTAGCAGCAGCAGGACCTGAGAACTGTTAAACTGGCACCTCACGCAACCCTTCAGCTACTGTCACCACTACCACTAGACCATTGCTTGTTTGTGGCCATGAAAAGGGATGGGGCACAAACAGTGAGAAAGGGCTACAGGGTTTGCGGGGATGAAGCCCTAAAGAGCTTACCTCCCTGTAGATTATCATTCCACCTTCTCTGGGAGGGCAATTGCCCACCCAGACAAGCACCAGCTGTTGCCAGCAGCTCCGAGGTTCAGGGTGCCAGGATGTGTTGCACCACAGCGCCCCACCACCAGAGCTCCAATGATGGACCGCACAAGTGCACGGTGCATTATGAGGATCCCCGCTCCCCTCCCTGAGTCTGCTAGCCACAGCTGCTTGCAGCCACAGCTGACAGATGATCATAACAATGTTACACACCCAGGCCCAAAAAAACCACGTGTGCTTGGATGAACTGGGGCCACTTTTATTAACTAATATTACATAACCTGCAATGAGAAATGACAATTATTATTTATTTATTTAACATATTTTTATACTGCCCAAAACTCACATCTCTGGGCGGTTTACAACAAAATTAAAATAGAAAATAAATCATTAGTTAAAAACACAAACAAGAGATTTAAAACATAATTTAAATTTTAAAAACAAAACAAAACCAATATTCTAAAACAACATTAAAACAATTAAAACAATATTAATCAAAAGCCTGGAATGCAGGTACTCCCTCTATTAGAGTGCAGGTACCCCTTCTATGGGTCAACCTCATAAGGAGGACTGCCCCAAACAGGGCAAAAGATTCAGCCAGGACAATATCCGGACATCATAACAACTGTGAGGTGTTAATCCTGTTATGGGGAGGCCAACCAGCCCCACCCATCCAGGCTGCAAAACTCTGAGTAGTGGGTGTCAGCCAGCCTTCGAGTAGGGGTGTGCACGGATCAGTTCGGAGGCCATTCTACTGGCCTCCGAACCGGTCTGGAGAAGGGGTGGTTTTGGTTTGGGAGGGTTAGGGTGGGGGGTTCCATTAAGGGCGGGGGGGCTTTACTTACCCCTCCCGCCCTTTCCCGCATTGGCGCCATAAATATTGTAAGAAATCCGGGCGGCAGGATCCCTCGCCGCCCGCTTCTATTACCAATTATGGCTCCGCTCCTCAGAATTTTAAACATCAGGGGGCGGCAGGGTGCTTCCCTGCCACCCCCTCGAAGCCCCCTGCTGCCGCTGAAGCCCCTTTAAATCTCACCCGGACCGGAGATTACGGTGGAGAAACCGCGCTCGGGCGGGCGGCAGCGAGACATCCGTCCGCCCGCCCGCTCCCTGCCTTGCCGAGTGCAAAGTGCAGGGAGCCTTCTGCGCACGCACGAAGAAGGCTTCCTAGTTCCTTCTTCTTAAGGTAAGGAGGCATCCTGCCCTCCCCGAAAGAAGCATTTATAATATAACCTCACCCTCTACAACAGCCTCCCTGCCAGATAGTATAATCTATGTCGGGCAGGAATCAAGAGGGTAGGTGGTAGGCCGCACCATTCCAAGAAACTTGTCCACATCCTCAGGAGTCACAAACTGAAACTGATCCAGGGTCATCACATAAGAGGAGCTTCTGGACACCTCGGCATCAGACTCTGTAACAAGGTAGGATGCTACTGGAATAGCTGCCCCATAATCAGTGGATATACCCCCTGTCTCCCCATCTCCAGACAGACCCAGGCACATTAAAACTGAATTCACTCAGGATTTCAAACAGAAGCTGAATTAAAATACCCACCCACCTTTACACACCCACGAAGAATACTAAGCCAAACAGCCTGGCCCTCACCCTTGTTATCCCCTGAAGTGGCTCCCTCAAAGATGCAGCCCCCTTTGGTGTCACCTCTTCGGTGGTGACCCCACTGGCAGCATGCCCGCCACCACGGGCAGTGTTCCTATAAAGGCCCAGAGCTGGGCAGAGGGTATCAGGAACTGCTGAGTCACTCACTCCTGGCCCCAGTCCTGCACACACTCCCCACAGATGTTCCACAGAGGCAGCAGGCTGAAGTCCAACAGGGGAGGCAAGGAGCAGGGAGGTAACAGCATTCATTCATTCAATTTCAGTTTCTATACCGCTCTTCCAAAAATGGCTCAGGACAGTTTACATAGAGAAATAATAAGTAAGTAAGTAAGATGGATCCCTGTCCCCAAAGGGCTCACAATCTAAAAAGAGACATAAGAGAGACACCAGCAACAGTCACTGGAGGTACTGTGCTGGGGGTGGAGAGGGCCAGTTACTCTCCCCCTGCTCAATAAAGAGAATCACCACGTTAAAAGGTGCCTCTTTGCCCAGTTAGCAGGGGTCAGCAGAAGGAGCCAACAGTAATTTGGCAACATTTAAATAAATGCTAAACCACAAAAGATAGTCTAAAAACAGTACTCAAATAAAGAAGAAAAGGCGAGAGAGAGAGAGAGAGAGAGAGAGAGAGAGAGAGAGAGAGAGAGAGAGAGAGAGAGAGAGAGAGGCCAAACCAAATTAACATTAATTAATGCTTAAGGATAACTAAGAAAATAAAACTGTATGGGCAAAATGCACAGAACGAAGCCACCCAGCCGCTGCTTGATTCGATAGACAGTCCTCAGTTGCTACTCCTATGCCACCAAGCCGAGCTATCGGACCACATCACATCACCATTTGATGATGACACATGGCACAGGAGCCAAGATGGCAGCCCCATGTCTGTCTCAAGGGCCGGGAGCACACCTGTGTCCAGAGTGGACTACACCTGTCAGTGCTCTTGCCACACTCCATGGCCACAATTGCAGAACTCCCTTGGCAGCCTGGCAACAAAGAGCTGGAAGGTGCCGTTCTCGAGACCCCCAGATCTCGAGGGTCTCGAGAACACCCCTTCTCAGATATGCCCGCCTAATAGCTCGGTTAAGAGACAGAGCAAGCCATTTAGTTGCCTTCGAGTTGGGGACCAGCAGCGAACCACTCGCTTCTTGGTCTAAAGCAATGGAGGGAGGATGGAATGTGAACCAGCCGCTTATCCAGCTGCTCCCGTGCTCCCATTGGATGGGACCACAGGATGATGACACATGGCACAGGAGCCAAGATGGCAGTCCTCATGTCTGTCTCAAGGGCTGGGAGCACACCTGTGTCCAAAGTGGACTACACCTGTCAGTGCTCTTGCCACACTCCATGGCCATACTTGCAGAACGCCCTTGGCAGCCTGGCAACAAACCACATCATCCATACTTGTACGCCCCTCTCATCCCTGCCCCAACACCCATCATCCTGCCCATTCAAGCTACAGCACAGCACAGCATGGCCAGTAATGCAGAAACAGTAGCCCAACACTCTTCTGACAGATGCCAGCAGGGAGACCTAGCCACTCATGCAACAGTTGCTTGCCTACTTGCAGGGGCAGGGGAAATGTATGTGTGCGCTTGTGTAGCATGTGAACAGGGAGAGACAGGGATGGGAAGGGTTGCACAGAAGGCCCCTGGACACCCCTTCCCAAGCATACCTTTGGTCTGACGATGCTTCCCTTTTGTGATTCTGTCTTTGACCAATGGAAGTTGTCAGCTGAAGCCCCCTCCAAAAATTGTACTCCTCATGCAAGGCATCAGGAATAGTGCAAATTAGTCAGAGGGCCAATTGATTGGTGCTGGAGCAGCGAGGACGTGCCAAATTGATGGGGAGGGAAAAACCTATGGCTGGGCATATGCCACCCTGATAAGCCAGCCAGAGAGTGATGCATCCCTGAGGGGATGCCATCCCCGCACCTCCTGCCAGCCATAACACACACAGTGGCTGGGTTTGGGGGATGGTCCCTCCCTGCCCTCCCTCTCTCATGAGGCACACCTGCCTAACTTGGATGAAGGTGGTGCCCCAGTAGGGCAGCAGGCACCACAGATGGAGCTATCCAGGATGCCATGGGATGTCATGGATTTGCCTATCCAATCCCAGGGTTAATGGCAGGTCTGTCTGATTGCACAGCCCACCTGTCAGTCTAGTCCTGGATAGCCCCTTTCTGCTTGCCCACCTCCCCTTTTCCTGCTGGGGTGATCTGGGGGTCACTGGGTTTACAAGCCAGCTGAACTGACTGTGGCATGGAAGAGCTTAAGGTGGAGGTGGAACTAAGTGCTGGTGAAGTTCTCTGAAGACTGCCAAGGATGGCTGAGTGCAGTTGGAGCTGTTTTGGCTGCCCACTCCAGCATCGGGGCCAATGGGAACATGCCTGATGACATGCCGAAGGCTTTCCATGGTGAGGGTAGTGCAAGGCTAGAGTAGGAGCTGCTGGGATCCCACCCCCCGAGTCCTAACCAATATTGTGTGGATGATGGTGCTCCAGATGGTGCACCACAGCTATGTGGCAGTGAAATCTCCAGGGCCAGAAAAGCGGCCATGAGAACACGGCCTGAGAATAGCCTAGCTCTCAATATTATAATGAAACATCCTGCGACCTCTGTTGCAGCCCCATAGACCAAGTGCTATTGGGCAGGTTTTACAAGTGTTATAGGACCAACACAGTCTCTCTGATCACTGTCTAATCTTATGTATGACCCTAGGCCTGGCTTTCTTGCTGCCTTTTCATCTGGCAAATTATGGGTAAACAAGTGATTTTTTTCACAATATAAAAATGAAATAGAACATCAATGAGCTTATTGAGACTCTGAAAATGATCAGAACCTAGTCACTTTTTTAAAAGTGGAGGTGAAAGAAACCACCTCATCTTGTTTTTCTGAGTGTTGGCAGAGTGGAATAAACTTATTCTGCTCCACCCAAATTCTAAAATCACAGAATCTGGAATGGCTCCTGAAATCACTGCAGAACTAACCCTATAACTCAAGGATTTTTAACCCTGGACCCCCAGATGTGAAGGCCATTGGGCCTGGGAAAGATGGGAGCTGTAGCCCAACAACATCTGGGGAAGGACCTCTGCTCTAACTGCTTCTGGGGAAGAACCTCTGCTCTAATTGCGTCTGAGAGTGTGATGTGGGTGTGGAGGAGGAGTTCTAGCATCATTCAGAACTGTGACAATCTCAGCCCAAATTAATAATGTGCATGTCCCTGATATTCTTGCTTTTTCTTTATTCATTAGCAGCCATGGGGATGTGATTTGGGACTGTGGTATGGATAACAGATTCCTTTTAGCCTTTGCCCCCACCACAGTCCATACTAGAAGCCCAAACTTTGAATCATCAAGTCCCACTGCCCAGCCCACAATTCTAGCTTCTACTAGTAGCCCATACGTGTCACTAGGATCAGGTCTACTTCCACATGGGGAAGATATGGAGAATAGGCACTTGTGGTAGGGGGCAGCTACCTCCTGGACTCTACCAATACTCCATTTGCCAACTCTAATTCCTGCAAAAGTTGGTGCCTCTTCCTTATTCCAGAAGCCAATCAAGAGACATGGCCTTGTGACACACAATGAAAAGAAGCATGCTGGCTCAAATATGATTAGAGCAGAGGGAAGTTTGCATACCACTAGCAAGTAATAAGCCATTTGATAGCATGAATTAAATGTAGAGGTATTGAATTTGATTCTTTTACATTCTAGCCTTTTTTCTTCAGGATGGTGATGTGTGACAATATCTGACATAACAATATATTCATTGCTCAATGCCCTATTATACTTTGCAACATCATGGTCCTTTAAAATTGAATGAATCCACTGGACTGAAAGAGTTCATAAAGTTGCATCTGAAATGCCAGCAAACTCTTCTTAGACAATACTGTTCTTTATTGCAAAAGAACACCATGAAGTCACATGTCATGTGCCTTTTTAGGCTTTTCCTTTTTATTGTTAACAACTGGACTTCAAGACTTTAAAATCTTTTTTCCTTGTCACATTGATTTTCCCCCATGTATGTTAAATGAAGTTGAAATCAACATGACCACTTTTGTTTAACTGCCAGTAATTCAACTTGCAAAGTGCATTAACATGCCAAAGCACCCCTGTTTGTTCTCTTCCACCATCAATTGATAAAAGCATGGTTCTATGTGTGAAGATGCTTGGTAGCAACTATGGGTGATGGATAAACCAAATTATTGTGGACTACCTTCCAGAGCTATTTTTAAAATGTGTTGGTTTTGGGTTTTTTACAAAGTGACCTATTTTGAGGAAATTACTCATCAAATAAGCTGAATCTAGAACAAAAGATGCCAGATGGTTAAATAACCAATACGAGAACTGAAACAAAAGTAATGTTAAAAATTGGCCATGAAATCTTATGAATTTCTTTATGGAAATACATGTACAGATTTCACAATCAATATTTCATCAGCATTTGATTCCAAAACTAGCCAGAACCCCACATATTCCAAAACACCACATATTCCAAAGGGGCTACAATTGAGTAGCAAACAATAAGTCATGCCTTACCTCTTTGATCTTGGCAACCACAGTTCCTGGGGCCCACAATATTCCCTCAAATTACCCAGGGGTGTGGTGAGTTTAAGGAACAAGTCCATTTCATTCTGCAGATGACGTCATGTGATATGCCTGTTGGCAACTGAAATGTGTGGACAAGACATAAAGAAGGCTTAAAGGTGTGAGCCTTAGGTGAGTGGCCGCTGGCTGCTAGCATCTGTCGGTTTCACAAAGAACTGTGAGCAAATGAGCCATGATGACCACAGAACGAGTCGTGTTTTTCGCACTGTGATGAAATGGTGCAGGACTACTTTTAGGCAAATTGGCTATGAACTTTTTGGAGCTGTCAATTATAAGAGGCAGTTAGAGAGTGACAGAAGTTGAAAGTGAAGTTCAGTGAGAGTGGGGATTTGGGTCTGGGTAGGAACAGTGGCGCAGTAGGGAAATGACTTGATTATCAAGCCAGAGGCTGCTGTTTCAAATCCCTGCTATTATGTTTCCCATACTATGGGAAACACCATACTATGGGAAAGACCTATATCGGGCAGCAGTGATATAGGAAGATGCTGAAAGGCATCATACTGTGCAGGATGAGGCAATGGTAAACCCCTCCTGTATTTTACCAAAGACAACCGCAGGGCTCTGTGGTTGCCAGGAGTCAAAACCGACTCAACGGCATGCTCTAGGAACAGTCTCAAAGAGGAGTTGTTCTGAGACGCAAAGGATAAAACAGTCTAACAAATACAGGACTGGGTTATTAGGACAGTCTGTAAGAAAGACTAGGTTGTGAAGTACAGTTCTGGGAAGGAACTGAGTTCAAAAGTGAAAAGCCTTATTATACATGTGTGTAAAGTAACTAAGTGCTGTGAGAAGTTCAAATCTTAATCTTTGTATCCAAGGAAAATTTCAGCCCTACTAATCAATAGTAAAACAAACAAACCTCAGATAACATATTTAAATAAATATTCTCCTTATTTTGTTTTAAAGCACATCTGACTGTGTGATTTCTGTAACAAGCCCTCCTCATGTCTGCAAAGCCATGTTATCAGGGTAAAGAAACTAACAGAGTTACAGAGGATTCATTGTATAATTGGTGGCAGTGGAAATATAAGTACACTTATACACGCCAAAGTGACATCTAAGGTGAAAAACAACTGAAAATAAATTTGACTCAGACCAAATGCCACAGCTCTGCAACAGGCTTTTAATACCTGGGGTGCAGGTATCAGGGGTGATTTGATGTAAATCAAATCAATTTAAATCATGATTTAAATCACTTTACAGAAGAACTTGATTTTAATGATTTAAATCACAATTTAAATTGGTAGTCAGAAATATCCTATTTAATCATCATTTTTAATGAAAGTACATTCTTGTTGTCTAATATAAACTTTATATATATTCAGAGACAAATGTAGGTTTCATTTTTAGAAGGTAGAGACACAGAAGAATAGGTACACGTTTCTCATAATGCTTTCTCACGCAGGCAATCAGAACTTTGCATTTCTTTGTTGCCCTGATTGCATTTCACACACATGCCTGTCTTACTCACAGGTAAAGGAACTACATTAAAACATTCCCAAATGGGGTCTCTGCTTGCTGTCATGATAGGTGTTTCCCTTCTACAATGGAGGATACAATCAGAAAACATTTCCTCAGGACTGCATGAATATGTTCTGTTCACTTTTGGTTTCACTTTGTTTTCCCCTCTCCAATCAGTTGCATTTATATCCCATTCCTTGCTCAGATCTACTTCACACACACTCCAGATCCTCTATTCATGTATTGACCTTCTTTGTCTTTGCACTTGGAGTGGCGGGGGCAAGGCCTTGACTAATTTGGGTGACCTGTACATCACCTGCAGAATAGGATTGATCAGATCTGTAATCTCTCATCCCCATATACTGCTGTTAACGTGTTCATAGAATATAATTAGAAATTATGATTAATATTCATGATGATATCTTTGACCTAGGTTCTTTTTTAATGAATTTTTATTTAATTAAAATCCAATTTAAATTTTAAAAAATCTGATTTTTTTTTAAAAATCATCAATTTTAATCAACCCTATTTTTACTACTACTGTTGTTGTTGTTTGCTGAATTAAGCTCTGGCAAAAACTGTTTTTCCCCATTCAAAACATTTATTTATTTAGTTGATTTCTATACCGTCCTTCCAAAAATGGCTCAGGGCAGTTTACACAGAGAAATAATAAATAATCCCTGTCCCCAAAGGGCTCGCAATTTAAAAGAAACATAAGATAGACACCAGCAACAGTCACTGGAGGTACTGTGCTGGGGGTGGATAGGGCCAGCTACTCACCCCCTGCTAAATAAAGAGAATGACCACGTTAAAAGGTGCCTCTTTGCCAAGTTAGCAGGGGTTATTTGCATGTTATTTTCTCAGCTTGCTCTGAGAGCAATAGACAGGCATTTTACCTGCAACTGTGGAACAGACCAGGTGACATTGCTTCTCAGTATCCTGCCCCAACCTTTGCCCAGTCAGTCCAGGCTCAGGAATTGGACTGTGATTCACAATGGTGATGCTTCTGGGATTCTCCACATCTACCATCTGTCAGCTGAAACACAGAATAAAAAACATGTCATTCACCCTATCAAAGGATTCCATTTTTTGGCCAATAAGGGAGTGGGATGCCAGGCTGTGTGTGTTAGTGGAGATGAGAACAATGAGACGGAACAGTGGGCAAAAAAGAGGGGAAATCGGCCAAATAATATAGAGTCTTATCTGAACAGTACCATATTTACTCGAATAGAAGGCAATTCTGAATTTAAGACGATGCCTTAAAAGATGGAGGTTAAATAAAGGATATATTTGTATTTACCTAAAAGAAAAAAAAGACTCAAATTCAAGATGACTCCCCTATATTTTACAGGAAAGAACTGTGGGGGGGATTCATTTCAGATTCAGGTAAATACGGCAACAGGTTCCCAGTGCAAAACTGGTGGGTTTGTTTGTTTTTTCAGTGCTTTCTCATGTAAAAATTTTGTGCCCTAAGTTTGATGCTCCACATCATTTTGCCCTGCATGTTTTTTTAAAAATATAAATAGCAGCTGCAGGGGGCTTTGAGCAAGGAGGAAGCCTGATCTGGCATTCTCACACATGGCAGCTCTGGGCATCTGCCATGGGCCCAATTTATTTATTTTATTTATTGTTAAATTTATGCCCCACCTTTCATTAAGAAAATCCCAAGGCAGCTCACAATAAAATTTTAAAACAAGATTATAAAAAGACACATTAAAATATTGAACTAAAAATATATATTTTAAAAATCTGATTTTAAAAAACTGACACACAAACATAAATCTTCCAAAGGGAAGCACTGCCGATACCTGTCCTGAGTTTCTGGGGAGAACTGGGCCAGCCAGCGATAGAGAGTAGGCCTCCTCCCCTTACAGTTGCAGTAGACATGGGTTTTTTACATTCTCAGCAGGCTAGCAGCAGCAGCAACTATTTTCTAACTAGTGTTTGTCTCCCAGTGTGTCTCCCCTCTCTGACAGTGACCCTGTAGCATCACCATTGTATTTGGAACACTGGGGGTAGGGGTGGGTGGGAGAACAGGGGAGATGGCAACTGTTGGCTACCTCACTGCTGTTGCTGTTGCTGCCACCAACTTGCCAAGAAAGAAAGAAATCCACGTCTGTTACCACAGTAAGGGGAGGAGGCCAGCCAGGTGGGAAAGGGCCCAGAAGAGATTGCTGCCTAGAGTCTTCTCAGACCTAGAGCTGGTAGCCATGGTAGGGCAAAGAATTAAAGTCTCTTCCACCATGTCACAGTCTTGCTGTGAATCAGGGACCCCCAGAGGTGCACCTAAGTAATTTTGGAGCCTGGAGCCTTTGGAGGCCCCCCAGCTGCAAGTTAAGCATCATTTTTTAACATGTAGGTTCTTGAGGGCACAAACGACACCACACAGGAAGACTAAAGAGGATTTGGAGGGGCCCCAGGAGGTGTAGAGGCCCTGGACCCCGAAGTCCAGGGGTAGAAGCGCCCCCCCTATTTACATAAAACATTAAACATTCAAAGAAACAAACATGGAGGGTCAAGTGATGTAATAAATCTCACATCCCGTTTGGCTTAATGGGAGGAAAGAATACAAACATGATGTTAATCTTATATTTCATGACAAACTATTGCCCATGACTTTGTAGTGCCATTTTTAATATCTTTGGCGGTCTTTTCCCTGTATAGAGTATCAAAAGTGGTGTGTTCTCATTCTTAATTGTTCTCCTATTTCTGAGCTAAATGAACTGAAGCCTCAGAGCATGTTTAAAATTAATTCTTAGATCTTCTCCTGACTCAATTTAGACACCTACATTAGAAATCTGATTGATATATTAACATCATTAATTACTTATTTGACCCATTCATATAGCATATCTGCATGGGCCTAATTGAAGCAGCCCACACTGAATCCTAAAACCAACTTAATGAATCAAAAATTAATTTTTGAAAAACTCATTTACTGACCTTGTGTGATGATGAATAGTATTGTTCATACCTTTTACCCTTGCATGATACTTAGACCAGCCCCATATAGCCTCTAAGCACTCTTATAGGACCCATTCTGTACAGCTAGTCAACATAACCTTTTTTCCATTTAGTTTTATTTTTCTAAAGGTAAAGTAAAGTGCATAACAGAATACGGATAGAGACAAACTATAATCACAATGAAAATCACAGAACTGGTGTTACCTTGGACTTCCACAAACTGAATGACTGTGTAGTAATGTAATACTAAGTGGGTTTTATCCGTTAGTTGTATACCATTAATTCAAAATGTTTCTGCTCTCAGAAAGTAACTAAGGCTCATCATATGAACCAGACAACAAAAAAGGCATCAAAAAGATCCATTAAAACAACATCCAATACAGAAAGAAAATGGCTGTATGGGGCATTCTTTATTCCAAGACATTTTGATATACACAATCTTTTGCAAGATTCTAAGAAATAATTATTACCCTCTCTTCTCCATATATAGTTCCACAGAATAGTAAAAAACTGTTTATACTGGATATCAATAGCTGCAGCTGATTTAAGCAGGCTGATTTCAGAGTGCTTGAGACAGCATGGGGCTGCATAGTTGTGTCTGAAAGAGCAATGTCGGCTATGCGAGTTTGAAACTCAGGATAGAAAAATTAAAAAGGGATTGTTAAATTCTTCAACTTATCTACTTTATTATAGTAGGGGAAATATGAAATATAAGCAGAAGCCTGTGGTAACTCTGCACAAGTGTTTTAATATTAGAATTTTAACGTGTGTGCTTGCACACACAAATCTTCTTTTTATTTACATTTCAGGCAGTATTGCTTAGTATTTTAAATAAGGATCTGTTCCAGAATCTCATTAACAGAGTACCATCAGGTATCCCTACCTGCATGTCAGCAAAATTATCTCAAGTAGGTTTCCAGTGAATTTTCTGGTCTAACTTGTGAGGATGACGTTTTTTATGTGGAATGATCATAGAGTTCTGGTTTTCACTGGTTCCTAAAGAGAATGTTAGGGACAGAGACATAAAGGAGAAGTTTCCATAGTTTATTTCAATTCTAAAAGGCTACTTTGCTTCACACTACAATTGTCAGAACTGACTGAATCCCTTGACTTAAATAGATTAATCCATTTAGGAATCCTAAAAACAATAAAAGGGAACCTACACCTACTCAACTGGTAAGTATAACTAGAAAATTTACAATTAGGAAAGAAAAGATAGAGAGGAAGGAGAAAGGGCTGGACAAAGAATGAGAAAGCAGGTGAGCTTCAGCCTGCTGACAAGAAAAATGGGCCATAACCCAGAATTTGGCTTTTAAAAAGCCAAATCTGGCAATGTCAGGGTAAACTTGGCCAATATGTGATTGCATACCTCCATTCCGGAGGAGATGCGAATCCAAAGCCGGGTGTGAAAAACTTCCAGGCTTGAACTGCCAGTGATACAAGTGGGAACTGAAAACAAAATATTGAGTGGAGGAGGGAGGCTTAACTCAAATTGCTTGACTTCAGAAAATTGATTCTGAAAAATCATGTAGCTCATCTAGGTACATCCGAAGATTTGAGGGATGTGTGTAGAAACCATAAGAATACATAGCAAATCCTCTCTCTCTCTCTGCTCTCTCTCTCTCATACACACACACACACACATTTGCTACATCCTACACAGAGGATGTAGCAAACAACATGCCCTATCTCTCTGCAGAAAAAAAGAAAAGAAAGTGAAAGATAATTTTGATGCATTTTATAGGGAGTCAAAATGTTACCTCTGAAAAAGCAAAACTTAATACAAGGCCAAGGATAAATTGCAGAAAGCTTTATCATTCCATTGCACACACTTGGAGAAAATGGTTACTATAGGTCTTAGAATTAAAGGAGACAGGATAGTTGTAGGCTAAAGAGAAAGCAAATTATTTACAGAGCTTCAGTTAAATCCAAATTTCAAATAAACCAAAGCTATTTACAAATGCAAGAAATTGCAAGGAAGCAGTAACTTGCCATACATGCTAGCACTACAAGTGAAATTTCACTAGCCAATTCAGCTCAACTACATATTACACAAAGTTCCATGTTATTTTCTCTCCTTTCTTTCCTTCTTAAAAACAAAACAAAATCAGCCATACAAAGCTTGGGGTGGGAGGAATTCCAAGCAAATTGTTAATTGAGAATTCCAAGCAAATGTTAATTGAGACATAGACATTGTAAAAGAAAAGGATAAAAGAAAAGGATCAAATAGCAGGGCATTCAGGGCAAAATGGCAACTTCAAAAGTAAAACAAAAAAATTAAAATTTAGTATTGTTTGTTGTTAAAGTAATTCAAGTAATTAGTTTACTCAAGTAAAGTAATGCTGTTGTTGGTTGTTGTTAAAGTAATTCAAATTCAAAGTTCATCACTAACAAAGACAAATGTTTTGAGTTTCAGGGGGTGCCACAGTTCACATTAGTGCTTTTCAGACCAAGAGTGAGCAGATAAACCTAATTTTACCTGATTTTCAATCCCTCTCTCTGGTAATTTCCTTCTTCCATTCCATTTTCCTTCTGCTGACAAGAGAGGATTTTTCTTGGCTTAATTGCAGATATTAGAGCATGCACACATCATCCAAATCTTATTCATGTCTACTTAGAAAGAAGTTGTACTCTGTGCAATTGTACTTTTGTCCATGGAGACAAATGTCCCTGGGCACCTCCGCAGGAGCTCCAACTAGAGCCCTTCCACCCCTGTCTCCTAAGAAAAGGGCAAGGCAGGGACCCATCTTCTCATTTTCCCCAGCCTTGTTATGCCCTGCCTATTCCTGTCCCTGTGTAACATGTACATAAGATTGGTTCAGTTCCTGTTGTATCAATTGCACCCTCACAGCATGTGCTGACATCTGATCATTTTTTAAACCAGGCTGCATGTTCAGGGTCTTCTCACCTCCCATTCCACATTAATCCAGTCCTCATTGCTAGTATCCTCCTCGCTCCAGTAGAAGCCTTTCTTTGGGCTTGTGGTGCTTATTGTTTTCTGTAGTATTTACAAGCAGAGGGCTAGACTGACAGGGGTGGGGACGTTGGGTTTGTGGTTTTTTTGGAACAGGAATAAAGCTAATAAAATAAACAAAAAGAAAATGCATGGCTTTTAGAAAGGCAGCTACCTTACACCCAGTCCAACCATTTGTCTATATATTTCTGTGTCATCTACACTGATTCATAGCAGCAATCTGGTATTTCAGAGGGGTATTTCCCAGTCCCAGCAGTGGAGATGATGGGGAATGAACCTGAGACCTTCTGTATGCAAAACAGATGCTCTTCCACTGAGCTTCTGTTCTGAGCTTTCCACAGTCCTTCCTCAACTGATATGAATAAGGAGCCACTCTATACGAAATCATATTACTGGTCCACCTAGCTCAGTATTGTCTACATGTACTGACAGCAGCCTTCAAGGTTCCACACATAGGAGCCTTGCCTAACCTTACCTGCAGGTGCTAGGGACTGGGGGACTTACTACATGTAAAACAGGTGGTGTTCTACCGCTGAGCTAGAGCACCTCATCCCCTTCTTTTAGATCAGTTGACGATGATGATAAGATAGATAAATACAACATACAGAAAGAAGGTGCAGTAGAATCTTCAGCTACAGTAGAGTCTTCAGCTACAGTAGAGTCTACAGCTACAGCTTCTGAAGGCTCCAGTAAGCCTTCAGAAAGAGCCTCTTCAGATGATATGCCTGAGTCATTCCTGCCTAGATACAATTAGGGACGTGAACAAGCATATCCTACTCTTCTCTCCACTCCCAATTTTAATAACTGTGAGAACTGCCCCATCAATGCAATCTTCATCGATGCAATCTTCATCAATACAATCTTCAGCCCCTGGTGGCACAGTGGTAAAACTGCCGCCCTGTAACCAGAAGGTTACAAGTTCGATCCTGACCAGGGGCTCAAGGTTGACTCAGCCTTCCATCCTTCCGAGGTCGGTAAAATGAGTACCCAGAATGTTGGGGGCAATGTGCTAAATCATTGTAAACCGCTTAGAGAGCTCCGGCTATAAAGCGGTATATAAATGTAAGTGCTATTGCTATTGATATATTGCTATTATTGTAAAAAGTATAGCCCTCAACCATGCATATGAGCCTATGTGCATACAGTTTGTATGCTGCAGACATGCAGATATACATGTATGTATGTGTATGGCAAGATTTCCTGGTGTGATCATACATTCCCAGTACACACATTCTGTCATCTGAATAGTCTCTTGGTCTTCAGTGGGGTTATACATGCCTCCGATTATATAATTTAGTTCTGAGCTGATGGCATGATTTAAAAAAAATTAATCCTGGCTGATTGTATGTTAGTTCAGATTGATCTCCAGCCTTCTCCTTTTTGAAATAGAAATCTTGTGAAACTTCTCCAACAGAAGTTGGTTCAATAAAAAGTACTACCTTACCCACTTTGTCTCTGGCACATTTAATACACTTATATATAAATCAAAGTCAAACTTGTTGCTGTGGATGCTTTTCTTTTTTTTTATCCCGCAGTGCTGCAGATTTTATCAATAAATCAGTGAGGCTTGCAGCAGAATTAAGGCCTTGTGTGCCCAGGGAAAAGGTTGAAAGGACACAGCGGGAAAGTTTTGCCTGTTTTCTTCCATGGTTCACAGGTATACTCATAATTTTTCAGTGAATCTGGTTACACCATAACATCTACATGTGCATTAAAGCACTTAAACTTTGGGCTAGTAGAGTAAGTTTGAGCATGTGTATTCTAGTGACATTTTTCCTGGACTTGTGATATTTTTGTGGCTACCCGCTAGTGAATTTTATATACTTTCTGGCTTACAACTGTTGCCAAACTCAGTATTGCCTAGGTGTTTTGAATCAAAATGTCAAAAGATAAAGGACACTTTGGAGCATTAACATGTACAGATTTCTGTGACACTAGTGTACTCTGAAATAAAGGGAATCCATGACCTATTAAGGAATTACTGCCTTCTGGAGTAAGGAAAATGTGCTTTGAAAATGAAGTAAACCTTTAAAAGAAGGGACATCTGGTAATGTGCTATCTGATAGATGGTGTCTTATCCAGACCGCTCTGAAAGGAAAACATTCATTGCATGCAATGGGAAATGTGAGCACGGTGCATGGAATACTTCCTCTCAAAGGAGAGAATGGTAAATCTGTGTATTCAGGGTGGTCTGGGTTACACCGATTGATGCAAACTCCTTTTTGTCCTGTATTATATAGTAGATATACAAGTAGTAGAATTAGTTGCACCTCGATAGGAAATGGTTATGACTCACTGTTAATCGTAAGCCTTATGTTACAATTGGATAACAGTATCCTGTGTTGCTATAATACACTTTTCATACAGATATACTAACAGATAGAATGTCATTCATCTGATGAAATGGCAGGTATCTTGGCACAATAAATGAGTTAGACTCAAAGGTGCCAGAACACTTTTTGTCTACCAGCCTGGTGTTAGTTATGTGTATATTGTTACATTTGTACTAGAGAAATAATTGCAAATATACCCGACAAAGTGATATTTGTATGTAAAGGCTATTTATTCTTTACTGTAGTTCATCCAATCTGCTGTGAAAGAGCCCCTTTGTTATGTTCAGGTTCTTTGTCTTAGGTGTTTTCATCCAGCCTAAGAAGAAATATATCCTTATCTGTGCTTAACCACTTTAACACAAACTGTAATCTTTTCACTTTTATCTGTATTGTTGTTGTGTGGGGCAAGTTAAGGGGAGGAAATACATCATATAGTATGAGCAGAAATAAATCGGTTGCAAATGCATTAATCTACAACAGTGAACCTCTTTAAGTATGTTTCGTGCGGGTTTCAAATCTCTCCATTGTTTGTCAGAGCCATAAACAGCCGATCGTGTTAGAGAAAGAGCCTGCTCTTTTTTTTAATCGCAAGAAAGCAGATTAATAGGTATGCTTTTAATGTAGTCAATTTTCTATCATGTCACTTCAAAGAACACACAGGATTTAGGGGGAAAACATAATGAAAAGACTTGCTTCTTGAGTTTTAAGCTGCAAAGGTGCAGCTATGAAGTTTGCACATCTTAAAGTGACATTTTATTATCCCATCTTGTACATTTATCAACTACTGAATACATTAGCATAGAAGCACATGCCTGGCTACTTTAATATCTTTTAGAAAATGAAAGTGACACTCAAATTGGTGGGTGTCTGTGGGTTGTTTTTGGTGATATATTTTGTACTGAGTTTCTACTATCTGAGTGAAACATGAACATATAGCACAACAGATATACCTGATAATTAAGAACCAGTGAGGAGCATCCCAAGTGATGCACACACAATAATACTAATGAGATCTATTTCACTACCCCCTATTCCTTGCTGCAACCCTGTGATCCCAGCAAAAAGCCATTACTGACAGTTAAGAGACCCTCAGCAACAACATCTTATGTTGCCCAGTGGGCTGCAGGAGGAGGAGGTGGAATCTTTGTAGCTGTAGCTACCAGCAATCCTTGTCTGTAGCTACCAGCAACCTTAATGATCCTCTTATTATGTAAGTACATAAGAAAAGCCTTGCTGGATCAGGTTCAAGGCCCATCTAGTTTAGCATCTTCTTAAACAAAATGATTTACCAAATGAGGAGGGGACAGGAAAAATGGCTTCTACTGGTGATGTTGTGCCAGCACCATTCTACATGCTACCCAGTTTGATGTTGTGGTTCGTGTGTCATCCTAGAGATCACCTTCTTAGAGAGTGTCTTCTTCTGCATGATCCCCACCGCACATTAAAGTCATCTGAGGAGGTCCATCTCCTGTTACCACCGGTTCGTCTGGTGGCAACTCAGAGGCAGGCCTTCTCTGTAGCTGCTCCTGGGCTGTGGAATGCACTCCCAGCAGAAATCCACAATTTGAATTCTTTACTGGCCTTCAGGAGAGCCCTTAAAACCTATCTGTTTGGCCTGGACTTCCAGGGTTTTTAAATAGTTGTAATTGGTTTTAATGTTATAACCTGTTTTTCTGTGTTTTTTAATTGTTGTGATTGTTTAATTACTGTTTTATGATGTTTTAATTGTTAATTGTTTTATACTGTTTTATAATTTTTGTTTTAATAGTTAACTGATTTTAATGGTTTTGTTTTAATTGTAAACTGCCCTGAGCCATTTCGAAAGGGCGGTATAAAAATCAAATCAATAAATAAACAAACAAACACGGTTGAAATCAGTTCATGAAGTTTACTGGATTATCAGGGCACACCACTGTCACTCAGCCTAATCAACCTAACAGGATTGTTGCAAGGGGAAACTATGTACAGTGCTGTAAGGAAGGGCAGGATATAAATGTCATAAATATTTTTTCAGTTTTTCTCTTCAGAGTGCATGCAAGCAGTGATGCATGTGAATATTTTGAAGAACTGAAGCCCAAGTTGTTCATGCTTCAAAAGTGATGCAAGATTCATGTGTTTTGGGAATAAGGTTGCCTACTTTTAATTACCAAAATTATACCTGAAACACATATAATTTCCCAAAATTATACCTGTTTCCATGGTATGATAAAGGCCTGTGCAACTTACGATGCATCAAACTGAACAGAGCTCACTAACCATGCATTTACTTCCTGTTTTCCAGATTTCCACATTAATGATGTTAAAGAATGGGTGGTAATGACTTCTTTTGCCAACACTGGTTGGCATTTTTTAGCTAATTATGTCATTCTTATATACTGAGGCAAGATGTATGTGACAACTGCCATTTGGAATTACCAATGTGTCACTGTTAAGTTGCTTGCATGGCTCACAGTTATGAACATAATGTGATAACTATATTTTTACTGAACTCATGATGAGATTATCAAAATGAATTTTCTAACATGGTGTTCACTTGTAGTTTGTATTGTACTGGTAGAAAAAAACCCTTGACCATTCAAATACTGAGGAAATATTGTCAGGTAACTGTTTAAGAGCTGACCTATTGGAACAAGAACAAAACTCAATAAAACTGTGCTAATGATAACATAACTATCTCCTAAAGACTCTATAGTTCACTCTAACCTAAACACTTTACAGAGCACCATGTCTGATCACATGGAGGCCACTTTACTCCATAGCCTGATCCAGATGTTATCAAAAAGCTTCACTGTAGCCATATACAGCGGGGTGAAGGGCGAGGTAGTTCCATCCCTGCCACATCATTCATCTGCATGCCCTGCCACTCACAATTATGATGGGGCTTGTCTGAAGAGCCCTCCCCATAATGGCGGGCACATCCTGGATGTATCCATGTGCTCTTTCTAAAGTCTGAATAAACACTAAATTTATTTAATTCTATTCTTTTCTATAAGCATATTTGTAATAATTAACAAGAAATCCTGGTTGGAACTAATCTGCCTATTTTCTTTTCACTATACTCTTAATTGATAATTGCCATCTTCAGAAGTTAACCCACTTGCACCTCAAATGTGGAGCAGATGACATCATCATAAACTACAAGGTTGAGGTTTATCCCTACAATGGTACCAAATTTCATGCAAATAAGTTAGGCAGTTCACGAGTTAGCCCACTTGCACCTCAAACATTCACATGTCTGCCATCTTGAATTGGAGTGCATGACATCATCACAAACTATGCTGTTGAGGTGTCCCTATATGTCCCTACAACTGTTCTAAATTTGGTTCAGTTCATCTAGACAGTTTATAAGTTAGCCTACTAGTACCTCAAATGTTCACGAGTCCGTCGTCTTGAACTGGGTTGGAGGTTATCACAAACTATGCTGTTGAAGTATCCCTATATGTGCTTACAGCTGTTCCAGATTTGGTTCAAATTGGTTAGGCAGCTCTGTTATGGATAGCACTCCGTTGTGGGTGGACGTCTGATCTTAAGTTAGCAAAAGGATCCAAGCAGGTTTCTCTTCTGAGCCAAGAGAAAGCATTTTGGGTTGTTTATGCACAGCCCTGTTTTTTCTGAGAACAACAACTGTTGTGCACTCTGTGCCTGGCCTTGACCTCTCTCCTCCCAGTCAAAGAAAGGCCAAGCTTGGAGCATGACCATGAAATTGCTTATCAGAAGCCTGAACAGTGTTCTCAGGACAGAGTGGAAAGATCTGGAGTGATTGCCAGAGGGATTCTTTCTTGGAAGGTGATTTTTGTGCAAGCTGTCCCTGTGCTTTAGGAGAGAGGGACTATTTTTTATTCCAAAGCTTGCTTTTTGTATTTTCTTTTGGTTCTGTAGTTTGTATTTGCTACTTTCTTTGAAACTTAATACTCTATGTGTGTGACTTGACCTTAGGTCAATGTTTGATTATTGCTTCTGTTATCCTTTTTTTATTATTGTAATAAAAGAGATATGAGGAGAGAAAAGACTTCTTCATTTTATTAGGGATGTGCAAACAGATTCAAATTCGAACCAGTTCAGTTTGAGAATTCAAACTCAAACCAAAAAGGGCATTGAATTGGCAATGCCAGTCTGAATTTGAACAAGACAGAGCCTGGTTCTGTTGGAACCAGCTTGAACCAGTTCAAAGATTTCAGCCTCCCAAACAGGGTTGGTGTGGTAGGCACCCATGGGTGCCAACTACCACCCAAACCCCGAAGCAATCAGATACTCCTGTGATTTTTAATGATTTTTTGGAGATTTTTCAATTTTTTGCATTTTACCATAGGGTATAATGGGGACTCAATGCAATGAATAGGAATTTATCTTTCCTCCCCCCAGGAACTCTGAGGTTACACAGAGTTCATTAGGTCCCACACTGTTCTTTATTTTTTAATGGGGGATAAATTCCTATTAATTGCATTGAGACAGGCTAAAATCTTTAAAAAGTTACAAAACAAATACCAGGAACCCCATTGGCTTGGGGCTGCTGGGGGGAGTTGTTTGGTGCCTTTCCCCCAAACCCGCTTTGGTGCCCAGGACCCCCCAGAGGGGCATCCTCCAATCCCCATTATTCCCTATGGGGGAAATGCAAAAAATTGAAAAATCTTTTTTTAAAAAAATCGTTAAGAATTGCAGGAGTGTCTGATTGCTTTGGAGTTCAGTGGGTGGTGGGCAACCCTGGGTCCTACCACCTACCCTGGTTTTGTGCCCCTGGGTGCTCTGCATAGGCAATAATGGGCCAGTTCGATTATTCCCTGTGGGGAAAATGCAAAAAAATGTTTTTTAAAAATCTTCCAAAAAAAGCATTAAAAGCCACTGGAGGGTCCAATTGTGTTGGGGTTTTAATAGGCACCCCTTGGTGCCTACCACCAACCCAGTTTTGTGCCCCTAGATGCTCTGCATAGGGAATAATGGGCCACTTCAAGTCCCCATTATACCCTATGTAGAACCTCTTAGAACTGCTTTGAGTTGGGTTTGAATACAAACTGAACCCTGGGGCAGGGGGTGGCATGGATCAAGCAAAACCAAGCCTAACCACCCTGGTTCGAATTGGGTTCAAATTCAAACCAAACAGGCCAAACCAGGTCCATGCACACTCCTACTTTACCTGTCTGGACAATCCTTGGCCTGGCTTAGCCCAGGACCAGAGGCATTCACTTTGTGGGTGAGATGCATGCTTGGATAAGGTATATGCTCCTGGCTGGTTCTCCCCCTCAGGAGTGTTATATACGTAAGAGTTTACAAGTTAGTCCACTTGCCCCTCAAACATTCACACGTCTGCCATCTTGAACTGGAGTGGATGACATCATTACAAAATGAGGTGTCCCTATGTGAAACTCACTACAACTGCACAAAATTTGGTCCAAATTGGTTAGGCAGTCCACAAGTTAGCCCACTTGTGACTCAAGCATCCATGCATCTGCAATTATGAATGGGACAGACTACATCATTATAAACTGCGCCATTGGAGGCCCCCACTATGTTAAATTTACTGTTCAGTCAGGGACAGACCTTCCAAATCAAAGCCAGTCTTGAATTATAGTCAGAACAACAATCAGAACATCCACTACAATGCCATATCACCATAAAATGAAATAAAACCATCAACCGGCCATAACAGGAAGAGGAGGGGAAAAGAAATAAAATCCAAAGAGATCTCATGAATGGAACAGCCTACTCAGTGCCATCTTGGCTCCCCCTCCCCCGAACAGACATAGAAACCCTCCTGGTGTCCCTAAGTGTCCCTACAGCTGTAGCAAATTTGCTTGAAATTGGTTAGGCGGTTCACAAGTTAGCCCACTTGTGCCTCAAACGTTTACGCATCCACTATTTTGAATGGGGGTGGATGACATCATCACAAACTATGCCATTGAGGTGTCCCTACAACTGTATCCAGTGTGGTTCATATTGGTCCAGGCATTGCAAAATTTATAGTGGGAGACACACACACTGATACATGGAGCAAGGAGCAACCCTTCCCAAGCAAGGAGGGTTTTAGGCTGGCCTGGAAAGGGGGTGGAGAATGGGGAAGGAGGGGCAGGGGGAGGAGCATGCTCCTCAGCTGGCCTTCCCATCTCTGGGGCTGCTGGGGAAAGATAGTGGTTGCAGCAGCAGCAGGGAGACACCCTCCCCCAAGGTAGAACCTGAAGAGAAGTGCCCCCAAGTGTTCAGGGGTGGAAATAAGGAGGTGTGGCAGAGCATACCCTTCAAACGCAACCCTCCCATAGTCATCACACCTACCAGGTAACCATCTCTCTCCATCTTGCACTGTGGTTGTCACCTCCTCCTCCTCCTTGCACATTCCCCCCCTTCTGTACTGACGTTAGGGGGAAAGGTAGCCCCCTCGCTCTCACTGCATGTCCCTGCCTGCCATTCCTGCCTCCTCTCAGCTCGCCTGCTTGCTTACTGGCCTGCTTAGCTGCCTACACCACTCCTCCTCCTGGGGGATCTCCAGTTCACATGGGGGAGTCAAAATATGGGGGAAATGGCATCTGGGATGGGACAACAATTTCCCCCTGGAAATATGGGACGTCCTGGGTAATCTGGGCAATCTAATGCTGGCATCCCTACACACAGAGAATGCTGGGTGATCTCATAAGCTTACTTTCCTTAAACAAAGTAGGTTAAAAATACAAAGAGATGCAAACAAATCTCCTGCTGAAATGTATATGCGACACCTGCTAGTGATTTATTACTGTTGGATTTGCTAGCCAGGAAACACTTAAGGGGTTATGCTTCACAACCAGTTTTCTAAAGGTGAAAAGGTAGAACACCTTTTTACCATAGCAGATATGTAAAAAGTAGCTTCAAGTGGAAACAAGTTTAAACGCCCACCTTTACTTGTTGTGCCACGGGGAGACTCTTTCCCAGGTTGTTGGTGGAAATTTGGAAAGCTTCTGACAGACTCTGACAATACCCGTCTGACTAATAGAGCAATATGCAGAATAATATCCATTGATCTTTCTGTGTGTTGATGACTAAGAAAGATTACACTTAATCCTTTTAATAGCAAACTCAGTGGTTGAGTGCCAGTTAATTTAGAAGTGAAACAAGGCCACCTCCAAGGAAGATCATGGTTTCAAGGGGCTTCCTAGGTAGTATTGTGCCATAATGTAGAATGGCCTATAGAGGTATTGTTCTATAACATTTGCTTATTGTTAGTTTGCCCTGCTGGGGCTTCCTTAGTTCGTTCGTAATACTACTACTCTGAGTCAGCCCTCTTTGGTTTTGGGTTTTTTTTTAGCTGTATGCTTGGCGACTATTCTTCGGAACCTTGTTTGTAGTTTCCTTTGTCAAGAAATTCCAGGTACTCAGAAATATATACATATGTAAATTTAAAAAACAAGAGTTAAAAAAAAAATGTCCCTGTGCGCATTCAGAACCTTGAGATTTCAGGGCCTATGAACTCTTGTCACATACACCTTTCCATTTTCCAGAACCAGAAACCCCCATTACTATATAGTGGTAAAAATGCTTTCACTTGGGTTGGCAGCAGCCCTAGAACTGGCCCTCGAGCACTGACCCTAGCAGCAGTTAAATGCCTCAAGGGTTTGGAAAAGAAACAGAGTTTCCTCTGCACATTGCCGTGAGACTCCTGTTTCAATATGGAGTCTTAGGCAGAGGACTCAGAAGGATTTTAGGGCCTGGGGACACATGGCAAAATTTTGTTGTAGATCCTCTTTGTTTAAACATATTGAACAAGATTTATTTGCTGAAGATGTTCTGTAAACGTCCTGGCATGAGTTGTGAATTGATTGTTGATTATAGCGCTCTTGCCACGCCCTTCTCCTTTCACTTAGAATAAAGGTCTTTAGTGTAGCACTGCTATTATTTAAAGAGTCAGACCTCTAGGATGGAAAATACCTAAGTACATTACTGGGGAACTGTAGCAATACAAGTACCAGCTATAATGAGTTGCACGTTTTAACTTCTATCATTAAAAAGCTAAAACTTCATGTTAAGAACTAGCAAAATATGCAAGATTTAGCTGGAACATGCAATGGTTACATTTTGTGTGTGTGATCCCATCAGATTATCCTATGGGATATCAAGTACCCACTGGGGCCACAGGGGAGTATCTAGGGGTAGGGCAGGCAGGTCACGTGCCCCGGGCGCCACTTGAAGGGGGGGGCCATTTTTAAAAATTATTTTTTTAAAAAAATGGCCACTGAAAACAAAATGGCCACTGTGCATGCTCAAATGGCCTCTGTGAGGCCCCCATGCCAGGCCTCGCAGAGGCCATTTGAGCATGTGTGGCAGCCATTTTGTTTTCAGCGGAGATATATCTATATCTATATCTATCTATCTATCTATATATAAATATATAGCCACCACACATGCTCAAATGGTCCCTGCAAAGCCCTAGAGGCCAGCGATGGGAGCGGGAACCTTTGCAGACCCACCCCACAGCCTTTAGGGGCTACAGGTATTTTTTTAAAAAAAATTAATATAAGTCACTGTACACATATTCAGTTTGGCACTATGTACAGAGAATCAGGGCTTGTGAATAATGAGCTGAAGCTTATGAGCTAGGATTGTATTCATTTGCTCTTTGCTTCTTGTTATAAGTGAGTTAAATGTGATGTCTTAATAATATGGCTATTAATGGTGAGTTTGTCTTTCAATCAGTGTGAAATTAGTATTAATTAGCCTTAGTATTAAGGCCCACTGGGAGTTTCTTGCTCTCTTTCTCTCATTTTAACTGTCTTTCTGAAATACTAGAATATATTCCAAGCAGTGACACAGTTTACTCTGCATATCTTTTAATTATTTTCAAAGTAAATAGGGAATAATCAAATTCTCCATTTCTTTTAAAAACTTATGTAATAGTGATGCTACAATGCATAGTAGAGAATTAGACATTAGTTTTCCAAGTATACCTCCACATAGTATTTGGGTATTTCATGAGCCCCAGCATACTGAAATTTGTAGTTTTCTAAATTGTTTTTGAAAAATTAAAAGATTAACGAGCTTAACTTGTATTTTTCAGCTGATATTATGGTAACGTTATCTGAAAGATGGGTGTTGGATGTTTGGACAAGGGGCGCAATTTCAGTGCTTGCCCTAGGAGCTATTTTCTCTAGATACGCCTCTGTGGGGCCATTCACATGATCTACTGGGCAGGTGGGGGAAAGGCTTCCCAAACCTTGCCTTCCCTCAGATGATCATTCATTGCTTGGTGCTCAACCGTCTCATCTGCTTCTTTGCATAATCAACACTTACTGTCTTTCAATTGGTCTAATCAACTTTTGCTTTTATAACATTTGCTGCAAAAATGAGACCTTCCATTTCTTTCTTCAATGTCCCTTTCTTTAACCACTGCCATGTTGTGCTATTGTTGACTTGTGATCATATGTCATTAAAGAACTGACCATGCAATGGTTTGTTGTGCCATTTTTCTTGTCAATTCATCATCTGCTGTTTTTGTATTTATCCTTTGATTCCTTTATTTTCAACAGACCTGTCTTACTCACTTCCCGTAGCATTTCTTTTTGGCTTTCACTGATGTATTCTGCCAATGCTCGGTTTTCTTCTTCAACAGACTGTCTGTTGTCGTTGTTGTTGTTAAACCCATTTGTTTAAATTTCTCACACCAGCACCCAAGCATCTGGCTAGCTTGCCCTTATTATTCTTGCCTATCCCATTACTCAACTCATTCAGCTGCTAGTCAGAGTGGCCAACACTGAGCTCTATGGACAAATAATCCAATAAAGGTTCCTATATAATTTACAGTTTTCTGGGGAAAGGGGGGACAATAATGTGACTAATGTCATGCCTACAGGAGAGCTGGTCTTGTGGTAGCAAGCATGACTTGTCCCCTTAGCTAAGCAGGGTCCACCCTGGTTGCATATGAATAGGAGACTTGATGTGCAAGCACGGTAAGATATTCCCCTCAGGGGATGGAGCCGGTCTGGGAAGAGCTGAAGGTTCCAAGTCCCCCCCCCCCCGGCATCTCCAAGGTTGGGCTGAGAGAGATTCCTGCCTGCAACCTTGGAGAAGCCACTGCTAGTCTGTGTAGACAACACTGAGCTAGATGGACCTATGGTCTGACTCCGTATATGGCAGCTTCCTATGTTCCTGTGTAGTTGGTCCTTTAACACAATGTAGTGCACTGCCTGCCATTTAACTAGGGATGGGCCTGGACCGGTCTGGACCTGGGTGGTTCGGTTCAGGGTGGGGGGTAGCTTTAAGAGCAGCGGGAGGGTTTACTTACCCCTCCCGCCGCTTTCCCACTCTGGCGCCGTAATGTTAAGAGTAATTGGGGTGGCAGGATACCTCCCTGCTGCCCCTTCCCCGCTGTTGCTCTTAAAAACTCACAGTAGTCCTTTGCACGTGCGCATGTCAGAGATGTGGAGCGCACGCACAAAGTGCGCGCGCACAAAGGACTACTGGGAGTTTTTAAGAGCAACAGCGGGGAAGGGGCAGCAGGGAGGTATCCTGCCACCCCAATTACTCTTAACATTACGGTGCCAGAGTGGGAAAGCAGTGGGAGGGGTAAGTAAACCCTCCCGCCGCTCTTAAAGCTACCCCCCACCCCAGTGCCGGACCGCAGTTGGCGGTTCCGTGCACACCCCTACATTTAACACACTGCAGCTGCTGGCATATTGTGACCTAATTTAGGATAATGACTTTTTAAAATATATATAACCAGGATAAACACCTTTTGGCTTTGTCTACTGCAAAATACCTTAACGTAGCATATAGCAGGTGGAACAGAGCCTCCAGCAACATGTAATAGCAGGTTGGGAGCTTGGGCAATGATGCTTGGTCTAGCCTTCCTCCAAGGAGCTTGTCCAATGCATATGATTTTCCCCCTCCCTCACATACACACCATTTTATCCTTACAACAACCCTGTGAAATTGGCTAGACTGACAGGGTGTACCTGGTCAGACATACCGTGTTCAGACAGTAAACTTGATGGCTGGGTAGACATTTGACCTCAAGTCTCCTAAGACCTATTTTCATATTGGAAATGTTGCCAGTCTCCTCCTCCTGGAATTATATATTTTGTTTATACACTTATTAGTTGCTTTATAGCTGAATAAGCTGTCAAGAAAAGAATGCATATATTCCTCTCATACCAAATAACAGGGGTTAATCTTCTTCTTCTCCAGCCTCAGGTGGAATGGTTGGCTATGAAAAGGGCCAAGAAGACCCTGCCCATCTGGCTCTCCTAGAAGATGGAACTCAAGGAGCCAGCAACAGATTAGGGAGAAGCGTTTCTAGGTCAGAGGTTGTGTTTCTTCAGCCTGATACCTCTAATTCTAGAAATGAAGCACTGCTAAGGTTAGTATCAAAAGTCTCAAACATTCAAAAAAATGTTCTACAGTCTCAATTTATTTGGGAGACATAATAAAAGAGTAGAGTGGTACTGTTCATTCTTTCTGGCTAGTATCAAACTCCCAGATTAGATTTTTTTTTAACTTTATTTTTTTAACCTAGGTGAAGTGAGGATAAAAAGATAAGGTGTGTCATCAAGTCGATTTCAACTCCTGTTGCCCACAGAGCCCTGTAGTTTTCTAGAGGGGTTTACCATTGCCTCCGCCTGCTCAGTATGAGATGAAGCCTTTCAGCATCTTCCTATATCGCTGCTGCCCAATACAGTTCTTTCTGTTTAGATTTCGCCTCTTGCGGGGGGGGGGGGTAGCAAACAGAGGCGGAGGGACTGTCTGAAGAGGAAGCCCTTGTACTCATTTCCTTAGATTCTTTTACTTTCCTTATGAGGTCTGACCTGGTGATTAGTATCAATAATGGCATTCCTGAACCAGGCCTGCCACTTTGGAGGGCCTGCCTTAAGTAGACTAGAGGAAGCTAAAGTAGAGCCTGATTTGGCAGCAACTCCCTCAGCACCAACATTTTCTGATCTCTCCCCCCCCCCCAAAGTCCTCTTTTTGCCCCTGAGAAGACCCCTTTACCTCCCTTAGGGATGGCTGGGTCTTGCTCTGAGTGGAGTCTGTCTCATCGCCGATATAGTAGCAGAGGGGATTCAAACCGGCAACCTTCTGCATGTTAGTCAAGTATTTCCCCGCCGTACCACTTAAGGTGAGTATATGAAGTGATTAAATTGTTATAAAGAGATTCTTATGACACATAGATTGAGTTAATATTTTGTCTATTTTTGAGAGACCTCGTGCACACCTCATTTTTCATCATGCAATTTAAATAAGAGGCTATCCACATGCTTAACAGAAGAAACAGTCTGTCAGAATCAGTTAAAGTGGAAGACATCTTGGGACTATAGCACGAGGTCCTTTGTAGAGTCAGTCTTCATCTTGTCCTCAATTTCCTTTTCCCATCAATCAAAATAAATGAGTAAATAGTGTTCTTAAAAACATTCATTGTAAGCATAAGGTCTGTAGACTTGTCTTCAAATACTTCTAGCATGCTTCTTCAAGAATTCTGTGCATTTTCCTCAATATGGAGGAGATTAATGAAGTCTTGAAGTATGTAATAGAATATCCACAAATATTAGGGTTGCATTCTCTTGTATGGCCTCTGGCTAATCACATAGGAGCATAGGAAGCTGCCATATACTGAGTCAGACCGTTGGTTTATCTAGCTCAGTATTGTCTTCACAGACTGGCAGCGGCTTCTCCAAGGTTGCAGGCAGGAATCTCTCTCAGCTAGGTAAAACATTCAGGGAAACCCACTCACATTTCTTAAAAGAGTGTGTGGTAGCCAAAAGAGTGTGGCAGGGAGTAAGCAAGCTGTTAGAGTGGCCTGATTTGGAAAAACAGACTTGGGAAGAACGAACATCGGGTTTGAGCGATAGAACCTCCTTTTGAGGTCCCAGAAAGAAACCTTCAAGGAAACGGGACAGAATGGGTGCCCTCATACTAGGGAATTAGAACGTTCCCCTTCTCGTAATCAGGTTAGTAAACCTGTATGTCATTTATGCAATGCTCCTGCATAGGAATAGGGAGGGAAGACGTGACCAAGAGGTTCACGCAGATGAGACAGTAAATCTCTTCTGGAAAAGCTTGTATGGTTATGTGCAAAAAGACAAGAGTATCTCTTCTAAACAGCAATGGGACAAATTGTGGAAATGGACGTCGGACGTAACCCCCCCCCCGATTACCTGATGTGCCTTGAAATCCCCCACCCCCGAGTTACAGTACTACCTGCATATACTTCATAACCTTCTGGGTTTCCAAATCATTGTGTGTAAATCTTTGTAGATATATCATGTACAAACAACCACTTTGTATATAATTGTGCTTTGGCAACGTACTGTATGCTTTGGTAGTTTGTTGGTTCAATAAAAAAATCTTGTCCTATTAAAAAATAATAATCTTGTCCTATCTTGGAGAGCCAGGGAAGGAACTTGAAGCCTTCTGCTCTTCCCAGAGTGGCTCCATCCCCTGAGGGGAATATCTCACAGTGCTCACACATCAAGTCTCCCTTTCATATGCAACCAGGGTGGAACCTGCTTAGCTAAGGGGACAAGTCATGCTTGCTACCACAGGACCAGCTCTCCTACCAGATTTGCATGGGAGCCTCTCTTGTATAAGACACCTAGTATAACACTGACAGCAGTGGGAAACTGAAGGCCATTCTTCCAATTTATGAAATGTTATGCTGGCTATTTAACCGCCACCTTAAGTGGCGCAGCGGAGAAATGCTTGACTAACAAGCAGAAGGTTGCCGGTTCAAATTCCCGCTGGTATGTTTCCCAGACTATGGGAAATATCTATATCAGGCAGCAGCAATACAGGAAGAAGCTGAAAGGCATCATCTCACACTGTGTGGGAGGAGGCAATGGTAAACCCCTCCTGTACTCTACAAAAGAAAACCACAGGGCTCTGTGGGCTCCAGAAGTTGAAATTGACTTGATGGCACACTTTATTTACGCTGGATATTTGGATTTAAGGTGATTTGGTATGCAAGTAAATTGCCTTTGTTCAATGGCTACAGTTTGTGCAGATAAACCTATGCAAAAACCAAGCAATGGAAACATGGCAAAGCCTTAATCAATGAGTTTAGAAATGTTCTACATATTCAGTAGGGATGTCCTACTGTAGGGTTAGAGTCACTTTCCCCCATACATAAGAATATGGAAATACTTTATACTGAAATGTATTAATAAAGGAATTAATAAAAAATAAAATATTATAAAATAAAATAGAGCTTATCAGTTCATGCACACTTCTGTGTTTATCAGATCATACGGCTTTGGTTCATTTCCCATGTCCAAAGAACTTAACTGAGCATGGGATCATAGGCTTAATTGTTTTGTGAATGGAACTATTCAAAAGAAGTCGTAACCATTTAAAAATTATTATAGGTTGCCCTTGACATTGATGGCATGGGTGTCATGGTGTTTTTTTTAGTGGAATTCCAAGCAAATATGTAGGGGGGAAATCACGACCAACCAAACTATCAACAAATAAAACTAGAAAGCCAACTTTTACTGCTGCTTGAAGGGAAAAAAATGCAACTGAACATCTGATAGTGATCAGAAGATTGAGCATCTCACTAAGATTTCACTCTTATAATTATGTATCTCAGTTATCTCAAGGTTAAAAAATAACTTTAAATCTTTACCTTATTAAGCAAATCTTATTAGGATGTTGACAAATATGCATAAGTCTTAGTTGCATTTCATTAAACATCACGACAGCCTTATTCGTGTCTTCTGCTTATACTGTGATATAGTGGACTGGAATTAATTACATCTTAAGAAAGAGAACAAAGGTGGTGTTTGAGAAGTGGACTCCAGAATACAAACAGCTTTCCTGAGTTTACCTTTCTGTATGCCAAAAGCAAAGCCAGAGAGAGATTCCTGGGGACTAAACCTTTCCCTTCAAGATCATAAGGAGATGGGACCCCCAAATGGGAAGATTTTGATACTGGATTTCCTGGGTCCATTCCTTCTTATACATTTAAGTTTGGGTTCAGACGTCTTAAGTCTAGGCTTACCCAAAATGGAACTATAAGCATGACAGTGCCCAGGCACATCAGAAACCATGGAATCTATAGGCCACTTAGTTTAACACCTGCTCAAAGTTAGTTGGTAGAGAGCATTTTTAAATATTTCTAGCATTTCAAAAAACAAGACTTGCTAAGGAAGTATTGACTCACTGCTCATGAATCTAGGGAAAGAGAAAGGAACAATGGGAGTCCTCAAGTAAGTCCTATTCCCACCTGGTCCAATTCAGGTACTATGAAATGGAATGCCTTTAATGTTCAACAACAAATATAGTTGCCCTGAATTATATTGGGGTGGACTGGGAGAGTCTGCTCATCACTAGTGTATGCATAAATTTAAAATTAAGAGAGAAAGATATTTTATTTTTGGCTGTTCCTGGTTAGGGATGTGCGAACAGGTTTGATGTTGAAAGTGTTCAACATTGAACTGGTTTGGTTCGACGGTCTGGGGTACAACTGAACCACCCCTTGTTTGGCCTGAGCCTGGACTGAACCCCCCATTCTCTGGGGGTGTTCTCTGAGGTGGCAGGGGGTTACAAGGAGGTTCCCCCTCCCCCCTGCCAGCCTCCCTTTTGTCTGAAACCAGCCCGTTTGGCCATTCTTCAGCAAGCTCAGGCCTCTCCCCCCAGTGCGCCAGGCATTTTGGAGGCCGTTGTGCCTATGCATTGGACCTCTATGTGGCCTGGGTCCCAGAAGAATTGCTGAATGGACTGGTTTTGGACAAAAGGGAGGCCGGCAGGGGAGGGGGGACCTCTGCAGAACCCCCTGCCGCCACCTTGGAGAACACCCTCAGAGGGGGTACATTTTAAAAAAACACCCTAAATTTTTTTTTTAGGTTCGTGAAACACCTCCCCCCCCAGCCAAACTGAACTGGGGGCAGGGATCAAGGGGGTGCTGGACCAAACTGGCCTGGTCCAGTTCAGGTCCGGTTTGGACTTAAACCAGACTGGACCAGCCAGTTCCATGCACACCCCTATTCCTGATATGTTGAGTACTATTGCCAGCTTTTTACTGGAGACAAATTCCATTAAACATAACAGGGCTATGTTCTCACAATCACAGTGTTCCTGGTTAAAGAGATATCGATCCTGGTTAAATGTGGTCAACCACAGCCGTTTGATCAGGATTGCTCAGGAAATCTGTGTTCTCACAACCAGCTCCATTGGGCTCAGCAATCCTGGCTAACTCTTTTACCCAGAATCACTATTTCCAATTTTATTTGGAAATTATGCTGTCAAATTTAAAACCTATAATTTCAGATAATGTGGCAAAGTTCTGCTTTGTGGCATCAATGCTCCGTAAAGACTGTATTAGTTATTTGAATAGTTTGTAATTTTCTAAACTTTGGATTTTCTTGAATTTTGTTATTAATATTATTAATTGTTATCAATTGTTAATCTGGTCTGTGACCGTAATAAACTAACTACTACTACTACTGCTAGGAGGGAAATGGCAAAATTAACATAGAATTCTGCATAACAGGGATGGGATTTTAGTGTTTTTTATGTTTGTTAATTTCTATTATATATTATAATAGTCATTTCTGGATATCCATCCCAAGTCTTTGAGTAATGGAAAGTTATAAATTAAGAAATAGCTTGTAGCTGAGATTTTTAATTAGCTTTTTTATCCAAAGTCCACTGAGATAAATGAAGTCTCTCCTTAAATTCAGAGGTTGCTCATTCAAGTTCTTAGAGCAGATGGACTCTTCATTATGTTATAATTTATCACTTCGTTTGCAATACTGTCATGCATTTGATTTGTAGGAAAAGCCTGACCTTAGAGTCATTAATTCCAATAGTGGTTGTCTCAAATGCAATGAAAGTAGTCCAAATTGGCGCAACATAGGGGCAATTTAGGGGCCATTTCATGGCATGTAATTTCCATGAAACACGCAGAAGCAAGATGATGTCAAGATGTAAAGTGAAAAACACATACTTGCTGTCTTGTCCTATGTTTCCATAGGTATCCTCACCTTTATTTGTATGCCATTTTTCCCTTTGTATATAAATACCCTTGGAGTAGCTTATGGCAAATAAAAGGACAAAATACCACATTTATATAGAGAACTGATACAGAATCAGAAAGTGAACCCGTAGTGGTTCATATACACCTATGAACTATTATATTCTACTAAAATCATCATCATCATAAAGCAAAACACATAAGACACCATTCAAAAAATTCACAAAGCTATGGTTTTGTGGACTAGAAACATCATTAGAACCAGAACTGTGATATCACTGAAGTATCTAGTGATGTAATGCCTGTCCTGGTTGGTTACAGATACGGAAGAAAATGATATCTGTCTAAAAACCAACATTTGGTGCAAGTCTGAGGATATCTATTTCATTGATATCCTGAGCCCTTTCTCACGATCCTGTGAGTGGGCTTGAGAGCAAACGGCGGGGAAGGCTGCAGCAGCTTCGCTTCCCTGCAGACAATCTAGAAGAGTTGCTGGGCATGCAGATTGTGCACCCAGATGAGCTGCTGCTGGCCTAGGCAGTGCGGAGGTTCAGGGGCTGGGACACATCATCCCAGCTCCCAGAAATCCCACAATGCACTGCACAAGTGTGTGGTGCATTGTGGGGACCCCCCCAATGATGGCTAGGAGCCCAGTCCTGTGTCAGTGCCCGCTGGGAGCTGACACACAAGGTGTTAGCCCAGTTTAAGGGTGCACTCGTGCCCTTAACTTTGGCTAACCAGCAGTCTCCCTAGGTGAGTTTGCCACCCATGTGTCGCCAGGAGCCATGAGGCTCCTGGAGGTTCTCACGGGTAGCTAAGCCCAGGCTTAGCTACCCTAGTCTGGTCTCATGAGAACAGCCTCTCTGTCTCTTCTGTTACAGAACTCAAGGCGATGAAGTGATTCTTGCAATTGCTGCAGGAGGCTACCCCATTTTGCAGAGAGGAAGCCCAAAAATGCTTACCTCCCTGCGGACAATCACTGCCTCCTCTATGGGTGGCCAGATCAGCCACCTACATGACTACAGGCTCCGTCACAGAGCCGGTAGGGGCATTTGGGATCGGGGGACACTTGGCCCCCAGAAGTCCCAGGATGCCCCATGTGAGTGCACAGAGCATTTTGGGGAGACCCCTGTGTCGGGAGGCTGCTTGTAACCTCCTGGTCAGGAGTCTACTCATGTGTCACCATGGCACAGAGCTGCACGGCAGTAGCACACAAGCAGCAAAATGGGGTTAGCGGAGAGCTCACTCCGCTAACCTCGTTTAAGGGAGGGAACTTAAGTGGGCTAACCACCAGGAGCTGTACAACTCCCGGCGGTTCCCATGACCACAGGAAAGTGGGCTGGGCTCCCTTAGCCCACTTTCCTGTGTTCGTGAGACTAGTCTCAGTGACTACCATCCTTACTCATGAGGTGCACAGGCAGCTCCGCAGCGATATGACAGAAGCCTGTGCACAACTCTTGCAGTTTTCCTATGTGCTGTTGTAGTCAGAGGGTGAAGACTTCTCCAGAAGTGTTCCTTAGGATCCGCAGCATTTTTCGTCTCTTACAGAGTGCTAGGAATACTTCACCCGCTGGTGCAACAGCACTCATGTAAGAAGGCTGAGGGAGTTGCAACAGGCTCACATTGCATCCCCACAGAGCCTCCTAATGCATGTGCTTTGTTAGGACATCAGCCAGGGGTCCCAGGACATCTCCAGATACTTTCCAGTCCTAGACTTTGCTTTGCAAGTCTAGATCACCACACCTTCAGACATATCCTGCAACTTCCCAATATCATGGTTGTTTTTTTAGCATCCAAACATTCAACTCCAAGAGTTTAGTTTTAGTCCTTCATTGATGGTCTCCTGCCAGCATCTGAAAATGTTTCCATTTAGGCAGGCCTCCTTCTGCTTGATTCCCACCCACCCCCCTTTTCTTTGATCTCCCTCTGATATTTGGGGTTGTGCTATAATAGCATAGTGGAGAAATAACTTGATTATCAAACCAGAGGTTGATGGCTCGAATCCCCACTGGTATGTTCCCCAGAAACACCTATATTGGGCAGCAGCGATATAAGAAGATGCTGAATGGGAGATACTGAAGATACTGCGTGGCAGATGACAATGGTAAACCCCTCCTGTATTCTACCAAAGACAACCACAGGGCTCTGTGGTCGCCAGGAGTCGAAACCGACTCAACAGCACATTTTACCTTCATGGTGGGTTTTTCTAATTTAATGTTGCTAATTTAATTTTGCTCAGTCCTTTCATTGCAATCTATACCGTGTATTTCTTCTTTATGGTAAGTCGCCTTTGAGTTCTTCGTACAAAAATGAAATGGCAAGATAAACATCCTGAAATAAACAACCACCTGTAGTGAGTGTATCAGTCAAATAGTGAAGCCGCATGGAAATATAAGGAAAGAAATAGCTCATTAGGATATATTTATAGCATGCACTTTGGATTCTGGATGAATTTTAAGTAATGATAGTGTAGGAAAAAAGCCATCCTCTGATTCCTACAGCCACAAGTTTAAAAGCCTACATGCAGAACTCCAGACTGATATATACGTACAGATTGTTAAATATCAATGCAAAACAGCACAGACGGTGAGGAACAAGTATTTAGCAGTGTAGAGCTTGCCAGAATTCCTATATGGCTTTATTATGGCCCACGTTAGTAACACTAAGCAGCCACTCTACACAGGTGTAATTTAGTGCATGGTTGCCACAGAGAACTGTGAAGTTTTCTGATACTAGATACCTCCATTATAACAAACACTTCTGCTAAAAATACCCTCATGCTGATCCTCTGTGAAATGTTCTGTAGTTTTTGGTGTGTGTGTGTGTGTGTGTGTGTGTGTTTTTTTTTTAATGGCCATAGCTTTACCTGAAGCTGATGTAATGGTGCGTTTCTTTTGTTCTTCCTTTCTTTTTTCATCCTGAAGGATAGAAGTGGTTGCAAAAAAAAAAAAAAAAAGTCCTTCTAAACTAACTTTTTTTTAAACGCATACACACAGTGGCCTGAGCCTTTGTAGTTAACACATTTCAAAGCATGTCAGATTCCCATGAAAATTAATATCCTGCTATTGCAAGAGAAAGCAAAAACTGTTACACTATGATCCATTCTGTTCCCGGACACTCTAATTTAGCTTATGATAGATTGTGTTATTTTTATCATATATAGAGTTTTGAAATCAAATAATGAAGCTCTGAATGTTGTGATTCAGACTCATACCAGGTCATTTGAACACCCATTCTGACTTTGAATATGATTAATGTAAACTAGCATGTATGAATATGTGGCACTTTTAATACATTTATATATTTAAAATATTTACAGCCTGCCTTTCCTTCTCATAATGAGAGGCTCGGAGTAGATAACATCAGCAAAAGTTTAAATGTGATCATACAACAATTTGTTTTCTTCCTTTTCAGATTTGTGTTTTTAACCAGGATTTAAATCACGACAGCTGCAGTTCATCTTATGGTATGTGTTAGATGATAGTTTTAGTTTGTTTATATTGAATTGGTTTTAGACGCATTTTGTACATGACTTTATATTGATTTTACCTTTGTAAACCACCTTGAATATGTTGTGGGGAAATGGGACATACATTAATACAAATCAAAACAATACAACAACAATCAGCAGAAAAATTTGAGAGCCAGCCTGACACCATAAGGGAAGGACCATCTAAATCTCCCAGGCAGGAGGATAAATAATGCTATGTGAAACCTCAGAGAAGGCTTTCTCCTGTGTTACGATGAGCTGCACTTCTTCCAGGGGCAGGACATAGGGCAGAGCCTCCCCTGATGACCTATGTGGATGGGCAGGATCATATAAGGGTGATAACCAAGCAGTGTAAAAGCTCTACCTTTATAAGGTAACAACCAGCTGGTGCCTGATTATGCAAGACTTAAGGATCCCTTCCTTCTCTACATCTCAAAAGATGGAGACTTAGGTACAGGGGTAGCAATGGGAAGAACACAAACATTTAAATCTGGTTGCCAAGTGTCTTTTGCAGGGCTAGGGAGGGTCTGAAACGATGTGGCCCATATTTAAAAGCATTTAAACAAAATGATTAGCCTTAAACATCTCTGAATAGCATAAGAGCAAGTCAGGTTTTTTTACCCCAAGGGTTATCAGGACCTATCCTCAACTAGTAAAATCACACTGGAACAGATGTTCTGCCTTTTATTTATCATATTTTTATACCACCTGGTATGTACATTCTCTAGGCGGTGTACAAATTTTAATATTAAAAATCTTAGATTAAATACATAAAACACTATAAAAACACTATAAAATAAATTATTAAAATTATTAAAACAAATCCTAATTAAAAGCTTGGGAGAACAGGAGAGTCTTGAGGGTCTTCCTGAAAACAAACAGAGAAGGAGATGCTCACATTTCAGCAGGGAGCATATTCCAAAGCCCTGGGGCAACCACAGAGACAGCCTGGTCCTGAGTTGCCACCAAACAAGCTACTGGCAACCGTAACTGGACCTCTCCAGATCGTAAAAGGCGGCAGGGTTCATGACAAAGGAGGCACTCTCTTAAATAGCTTTTCTATCCCTTTCACACAATCATGATCATAAAGTGGAATTAGCTGGGGAGGAACAAAATGGCCTAGATTTAGGTTTGTGGTTAGATTATCATAATAGTTAGCAAAAAACCCAGGATAATGAGCAAAAAGCTAGGTCTCAAAATGTTCAGGTCACTTAGATTTGTAACTACGTACTATGTCACTTGATGCATTTTTGTTTCTGGAATTCCACATTATGGTGGCGTTAGCTAGGAGTGCTTTTTATTATTATTTATATTTCCTATCCCACTCCAAGGTGCTCAGAGCAGCAGATGTGATTGTCTCCCCACCCCAAGCCCACTCACTCTGTCCTCAACACAACCCTGTGGATAGCCTGAGAGATATGGATTGGCCCAGGGTTACCCAATTATCCCAGCTAGGTGAGCAAAGAGACATCCTTTAAACTGGTGATTGTCTAATGTATTTAGAGAATCTGTGATTTCGCACAGGAAGAGAAATCATCCTATCCAACCCCAGAAGAGCATCCTTCCAGTGGTTGTTGCTGGTGTCTACTTTAGAGTGTGAACCCTTTGGACAGGGAATCATCTTACTATTCATTAATTATTTTTCTATGTAAACTGTTTTGAGAACTTCTTATATTCTGTGATACCCTTTAAAAAGGAATATATATATATATTGATTTGGGTCTTCCTAGTCCTACATTAACTACTGCACCACCCTGGTTTTCAATACACCACACTGGTTTTTCACTGACTTTTTGTAGTGTGAAGACTCCATTTTTCAGATGCAGACTTGCTTTCTGCCATCATAAACTCAAGGCAAAACTACTGTACTGTGTTTTGCTTTGGGCTACCCTTAATGGCCATCTTCAATTTTCAGCTATTAACAGAATGTAGCATCTGTTTCCTTAATGGGGCTAGATCATCAAGAGTACATTATTCCATTGCCTGTCCTAGTTCTCCATACTCTTCTTTGCAAAATTTAAGGTGCTGTTTTTAAAAATTCAAAGTTCTTAACTGTTTGGACCCAGCATCCATAAGAAACTACATCTTCCCAACGTTATCTAAATTACACCTAAGAGCACCATCTGTGCACCATCTTGAAATAGCAAGGAAATCTAAGCAAGTACTCCCAGTGTCCACCAGAGGCACTGTTACATACAAACCTGGGGGCCCAGGTCCATGTGCCCACTCTTAGAGGGCTGCATGATGTTTCCCAAGGGAAAAGAGGGCTCCTTTTATATTTCTGGAATGGCCTGGCCTAGAGTTCTGAAATTGTTCACAGATGTAGGCCAGGTTATCAGGACTCCATGTATTTATTTTGAAGAGGATTGGTCAATTTATTGATTTTTGATTATTTCTTTGATTATTATTTTTTAAAAGTCCATAGTGGCTTGCTTCATGGCAGAAGATAACAAAAACCTCTGGAACTGAAGCCCCCTCTTGGACTATCATTCCACCCCCATGTGGAGGAATCTGCCCATTGCCTTAAAAAGGGGTAAACATCACCCCATTTTTACCTCACTTTATATTTCCAGAATGGATTGACCTAGAGTTCTGAAATTGGGCTCAGTTGTAGGAAAGGTTAGCAGGACACTGTATTATCAATCTGTTGATTTTTAATGATTTTTAAATAATTTTTAAAAAACAGAAAAAGTTATATAATTGATTTGTTTCATAGCAGAAAATTACAAAAATCCCTGGAACTGAAGATGCTCCCCACCTTGGACCATCATTCCACTCCCATGTGAAGGATCCTGCCCTTTGCCTTCATAACAAAGTGCAACATCTCCCCCCCACCGACTTTGCCCAACCTTTTACATTGCCAGAATAGCTGGGTTTAGATTTCTGAAATTGGGCACACATGTAGCCCAAGACAGCATGACTCTGTGAGGCTCTCCACATGAGCAGTGTGGAGAGCCGGATGGAGTTTGGCGGGGAGTGTGAGCCCGCTCTCCTCGCAGACGATCATACAGCCCTCTCTGGGCAGCTGGATCTGCCACTCACACGATAGCCGGCTCCATCACAGAGCCGGTTGGGGCTGCGGGGACCAGGGGCCGCCCATCCCCTGGATGCCCTGTGCTAGTGTGCGGGGCATTCTGGGGATCCCACTGACACTGGGAGGCTTGCTGCAGCCTCCTGGTCATGGGTCTCCTCACAAGTCGGCACAGAGCCTTGCCACGGTGACTCACAATCACAAAAATGGGGTTAGCAGAGCATTCACTCCACTAACCTCATTTTAGAGGAGGGATATTTAGGTGGGCTAGCCACTGGGCTGGTCCACAAGCCCGGTGGTTCCCACGACTGCTGGAAAGTGGGCTGGGCTCCCTTAGCCTGCTTTCCAGTGGTCGTGAGAATAGCCTCTATGTATTTTTATTTCAAGGAAATAGGTCAATAAACAATTCCCCCCCACAAATGCTCAAGTTAGTTTGCGATCCAAAAGGTATGCATTAGAACTATGAAGCATAAGTTGTGGTTTAAATTTATTTTCCTTATGAATGCACTATATGTCCAACTTGGTTTTGTGTTTGAACTGTGGAGCAAGGGACAAAGTTGTGTTCAAGTTAGTCTGTGGTCAAGAAGCTGAGTAAATCCATTGGAGCTTTCATAGTCTTTTTTTCTTTTTCTTTTTGCCAAATGCACTCTGGCCCAGATCTGTGGGTTTGTGGTGAATGATTAAGAAGATGTATGGATCCTCTGGGGGGCTGTGCAGTCTTCCCTCCCCCTTTCCAAATGCACTCTGGCCCAGACCTGTGGATTTATGGTGAAATGTATACAGTATATACAGAGAGGATGCTTATTTTGATATCTTTATTTTGATATCCCTGATATCTTTCAGAAGTATTGTAAGGCCTTTTTTATTTGTAGCCAACTTCTGGGAGCTAGGGAGGGTGTTCTCATGCACCTGGGCTTGGCTGCCTGTGAGAACCATGGGGATCTTTGTCAATCCTGGCAGTGCTGTGGTGCTAAACCAAGCACTGCAGCTGAGCTCCAGGATTGTGTGTCAGCACAAGCTGCTTGCAACCTGTGCTTGCAACTCGGATCAGGGACTGTCATGACATATAGCCCTCTGTCAGCAGAAGTTGGCCTGTGGATCCACAAGAAGCCTTCAGTGTCCCTGCACTGCAGCCTTCTTTGCACAGCCAGGCAGGTTTTATTTTCAGTACAATGAGGGGGGACATCCTCAAACACTTAGTGGGGGTATATGAACATAAGGTCCCACCTCAAGTACTGGATTCTGACTCTTAAAGCAGAATTTCTTCCTCAAGGCAGGCCCCACCTCCCAATCAATTTAATCATCATCATTATCATTATCCCCCAGTGAGGCACTACCTTGGCGTGGTTGTGGGGCTTGCGTGCTCTGAGGAAGGTGAGAGCTATGCCAGAGGTCCAACCATACTGGACAGGTCTCACCAGAGAAGCCAGACAAAGAGTGCCTCTCCCATCAACAATATGGTGAGACGTAACTTTAATAAATCTATACTGGATTGGTCGTCGCCCAGGTCAACAAGGACCGCACCAGGTGCTGGAGTCCCTGGACATCTGGTGGCAAGTGGGCAACAGGATTCAGGATCTTCAGTTGAGCAACCAGGGCTGAAGACAGCAAAGTTACTGGAAGAAACGTCACGTAACTGAAAAAAATATACGAAAAATGCCAACAAGGAAATAATGATCTGCTATTACAAGTCTAATCCAACTAGAAGAGGTTATTTAAAAAGAATGTACCAAATTTGGAAAGAGAAGCATCCAGATACAGAAATAACAGAACAAAGGCTAGCAGACCAGAGAAGATTCATAATAAGAAATAAAGTATTCACAGGAGTTGAGCTGGAAGAACTGCAAAGAGCAACACAGGCTCAAGATATGGAAGAAGAATTACCACCAACTGAAGCAGTTGCTCAAGCGCAGGTGGAGGAGGTGTTGGAAACAGAAGATGCCACTGTGGCTGAACTGTTTCAAAATCAAAACCAGGCAACCTCCCCTTTGCCTTCACCTCAAAAACCCAAATGCTGTTTAACAGAAAAGCAACAAGAACTAAAGCAAAAAATAACTGAGCACATGAACCAAGCAACCACCAGGGTTCGACTTCCAGCTCTAAAAACAATTGCCAAAAAACAACTTGCTCAGGCATTAAAAGATGTCAATGCTGCACTTGCAGAAATAACAACCAAGAAATTGCAAGAAACATACCAACTAATGTACAGTGCAGCAACAATAACAACACAAGTGCTCGGATATAAGATCAATGGACCTGTAAAAAAGAAAGTAGTACATCACCTAAATGGAAGATTAGATTAGAAAATAAAATCTCCAGGCTTAGTAAATTGTAAGATATGAAAGACAAAAGCTGAAGAATGAAGACAGCAAACAGTATCTGATCCAAAAATACTACCTAGATTCAAGGAAAATTAGAGAAGTCCTGGAAATAATAAAGCAGCAAATAACAGCAGTGTCAAAGAAGATTAGCAGATATGAAGCCAGAACTACACAACACAGGCAGAATCTCCAATTGCAGTTGAATCAGAGACGTTTCTACCAAAGCATAGAAGGAGAAACTGCAAGAAACATAGAAACACCAAATAAAGAAGAAACAGTGCGATTCTGGGGGAAATTATGGGACAATCCAATAGATTATAATAAAAAAGCAGGCTGGATGAAAGCGGTCAAAAAATGTAACCAACAAATGCAAGATCTAATAATAACACAAGAATTAATAAGTGAAAGAGCAAAGAAAATTAAAAATTGGACTGCTCCAGGTGACGATGAACTGCATGGCTTTTGGCTTAAACACCTAACAAGCCTTCATAAACAACTATCAAAACAGTTCAATCACATTTTGCAAGGAGGTGATATTGAACAATGGCTAACAACTGGGAAAACTCATCTCATCATGAAAGACCCAGCAAAAGGTGCAGTTCCAAGTAATTAGAGACCGATAACCTGTCTGCCAACCATGTTCAAATTATTAACTGGAATAATAGCAGATGAAGTGATGCAACACTTATTAACTAACAAACAGCTTCCAGTTGAACAGAAAGGAAATTGCCCGAACACCAGAGGAACAAAAGACCAGCTGCTGATTGACAAAATGATTTTAGAAAATTGCAAGAGAAGAAAAACCAATCTAAGTGTTGCATGGATTGACTACAAGAAAGCCTTCGATTCATTGCCTCACACATGGATACTAAAATGTTTAGAAACAACTGGTGTCAGCAAAAACATTCAGATATTTATAAAAAAGCAATGAGCATGTGGAGTACACAGTTAACAATCAATGGCGGGACACTTGGACAGGTTAGCATTAGAAGAGGCATTTTCCAAGGGGACTCACTATCCCCTCTGTTGTTTGTAATCGCCATGACCCCACTTTCACAAATACTAAACAAAACAGGCCTTGGATACCACACATCTAAAACATCAAGTAAAATAAATCATCTGCTGTACATGGACGATCTGAAGTTGTATGGAAAGTCCCAGTCAGAAATCGAATCACTGCTGAACACTGTCCGTATATTCAGTAGCGATATAGCAATGGAGTTTGGCCTAGACAAGTGTGCTGCATTAATAATGAACAGAGGGAAAATAACAAAAACAGAAGGAATAGAACTGCCCAATGGAAGCAAGATCAAGAAGCTGGAAGAGAAAGAACATTACAAATGCTTGGGCATTCTCCAGGCTGATAACATTGCACACACTGAAGTTAAAAGAAAAATGGGAAGTGAATACATCAGGAGAGTTAGAAAAATCCTCAAGTCCAAACTCAATGGCGGGAACACCATACAAGCTATAAACACCTGGGCTATACTTGTTATCAGATACACTGCAGGAATAATAGACTGGACCGAGGCAGAGCTAGAGACGCTAGATCGTAAGACCAGGAAAATCATGACCATCAATCATGCTCTGCACCCCCGCAGTGATGTAGATAGGCTATATCTCCCTCGCAGCTCAGGTGGAAGAGGAATGCTACAAGTCCATCAAACAGCAGATGAGGAGAAAAGAGGCCTTGAAGAATATATCAAGGACAGTGAAGAAGATGCACTTCAAATGGTCAATAATGCAAAACTATTCAACACCAATGAAACAAAGCAGGCCTATAAGAAAGAACAAGTCAAGAACCGAGGAGAAAAATGGAAAAATAAGCCACTGCATGGTCAATATTTGCACAATATAAGTGGAAAATCAGACATCAGCAAGACCTGGCAATGGCTTAAGAATGGCAACTTGAAGAAAGAAACAGAGGATTTAATACTGGCTGCGCAAGATCAGGCACTAAGAACAAATGCAATAAGAGCAAAAGTCGAAAAATCAACCACAAACAGCAAGTGCCGCCTTTGTAAAGAAGCAGATGAAACCGTGGACCACCTAATCAGCTGTTGTAAAAGGATCGCACAGACTGACTACAAACAAAGGCATGACAAAGTAGCAGGGACAATACACTGGAACATCTGCAAAAAATACAAGCTACCTGTAGCCAAAAATTGGTGGGACCATAAAATTGAAAAAGTGGAAGAAAATGAAGATGTAAAAATATTATGGGACTTCCGACTACAAACAGACAAACATCTGCCACACAATACACCAGATATAACTGTAGTCGAGAAGAAAGAAAAATAAGTCAAAATAATCGACATAGCAATACCAGGGGATAGCAGAATAGAAGAAAAAGAATTAGAAAAAATCACCAAATACAAAGATCTACAAATGGAAATTGAAAGGCTGTGGCAGAAAAAGACCAAAATAATCCCAGAGGTAATTGGCGCCCTGGGTGCAGTCCCAAAAGACCTTGAAGAGCACCTCAACACCATAGGGGCCACAGAAATCACCATCAGCCAATTACAAAAAACAGCTTTAGTGGGAACAACCTATATTCTGCAACGATATCTATAACAATTGACAATAAAATTCAGCCATCCCAGGTCCTTGGGAAGGACTCGATGTCTGGATAAAACAAACCAGTCAATAACACCTGTCTGACTGTGTGAACAAGAAATAGTAATAGAATTTATATACCGCCTAGTATAAAAATTTCTAGCCGGTGTACAGAATTAAAAACATAAAACACAACACATTTAAAACCCATAGAAAGATAAAATCATAATAGATAAAAACACGTTAATAACACATTTAATTTTTTTTAATTATAGCATTATTTACTTAGAATAGTCTATACCATCCAAATCTTTCTGGGCATTGTTCAATAAAACAACACTAACTTCCCCTGCTAACTGAACAAAGAGGCACCTTTTAAAAGTGGTGATTATCTTTATTTAGCAGGGGAAGAGCAACTGACCCTATCCATTCCCAGCACAGCATCCCTTCAGTGGCTGCTGCTGGTTATCTTCTGTTTCTTTTTTAGATTGCAAATCCATTGGGGACAGGGAGCCATTTTATTTATATCTATGTAAAACGCTTTGGGGACTTTTGTTGAAAAGTGGTATATAAATATCTGTCATATTAGTCTATATGTTGTAACACAGATTAAAACAAAAAAGTAAACTTTCCCCACATCACTACATCTCCACTTTAGGAAAGGTTGCAGCTGCTATATTCCTAGTATCAGGGTTTCTTAACCTTGGGCCCCCAGATGTTGTTGGACTACAACTCCCATCATCCTCAGCCACAAAGCCCATTTCTGAGGATGATGGGAGTTGTAGTCCAACAACATCTGGGGACCCAAGGTTAAGAAACCCTGCTTAATATTATATAGTTGCTAAAGCTGCAAGAACCCCTCCAGAAAATAAAAATGTAGCAATCTTATTTCCGATGAATGATACCATACCTGTCATTCTGTGCTAGGATTTAGCAGTCAGGGCAGGCTTTAAATGGCTGCAGAGGGCTCTTGAGAAATCAGTCATCCATTATTAGCAGCAGTTGAAAACAAAGTGCAGCTGAGGACCCCTGAAAAAGCTATGGGGAGATAGGCTGGCTGCTTGGAACCAGCCTTTGTATTTGTATTTCTTTATAAACTAGAGATTTAATTTATGAAATGCTAAGTCTTGAGAACAATTAATGGTTAATTTTAAATCTGCCTATATTTAAATAAGTTTCCAGATGAGCAATTCCCAGGGCTCTTCCCTCCCTTGGGGGAGATGGTAAACAGAGTATACTTACCAGTTGCTATTGTATAGCATGAATTCCCCAATGACTTGTCAGCATAAATAGCAGATTCCCTTCCAGGGCAAACAGCAGCTTCAGGCAGGTGATTTTTGTCAGGGAGGGGACCCTTCCCCGCTTTGCTGCAGTCCCTGTTGCTCTTTAAAGAGAAATAAAATTAAAATGGAATTGCAAACATGTATTAGCCTCATTTGTAGCATAACCTTTCGCCTTAGCCCTATACTTTTTCAATGTAAATTGCTTTGAGAAATTTTCTGTTGAAAAGCAGTAGATAAATAATAATGGTGACATAGGAACATAGGAAGCTGCCATATAGTGAATCAGACCATTGGTCTATCTAGCTCAGTATTGTCTACACAGACTGGCAGTGGTTTCTCCAAAGTTGCAGTCAGGAATCTCTCTCAGCCCTATCTTGGAGATGCCAGGGAGGGAACTTGGAACCTAGATGCTCTTCCCAGAGCGGCTCCATCACCTAAGGGATATCTTACAGTCCTAGTCTCCCATTCATATGCAACCAGGGCAGACCCTGCTTAGCTAAGGAGACAAGTCATACTTGCTACCACAAGACCAGGTGCTATTTGGATGCTGTGTTCACCACACATACAGTCTGCGTACTGTGTATAAACATTCAAATCTGTACGTGCGTATAGTTATTTGCACTTTATGTACAATGCACACAGGAATGCATACACTTCTTATCTGAACCCTGCACTTGAGGGGGGCTGTACCCAGGCTCACTTTGAAAAGAAATGCATGTACAGTTATTCACATAACATATACACCTGTATGCGTATACACCATAATGTCTGTACTAGGCTCATGTTTGTCCACAGACTCTAATCATAACTGCTGTATCACTCCCATTTCATAGCTCACCCTCTCTGTTATGTCTCCCAAACAAATTCTGTCACTGTCCAATCACTGAGATGCCCAACCTTCCACATCCAGTTGTTCACTTATGGCCCTTTACCACTCCCAAACTCTCCGCTACAGTACTCCTGATCAATACAGTTGCTGTAGGATCCCCTTTGGGGGATGTCACCTTTAGTCTCAGAATTTTCATTGAGAAATGTTCTTAAGTTCCTACAGGCTAAACACAGAACTATCTGAAGGAGAAACTCTGCTTTTTAAATAATAGCAGATTCTAAGGATTTTATTTTTATTTATTTATTTATTATTAACATTTATATCCCGCTCTTCCTCTAAGGAGCCCAGAGCAGTATACTACATACTTAAGTTTCTCCTCACAACAACCTTGTGAAGTAGGTTAGGCTGAGAGAGAAGTGACTGGCCCAGAGTCACCCAGCTAGTATCATGGCTGAATGGAGATTTGAACTCAGGTCTCCCCGGTCCTAGTCCAGCACTGTAACCACTACACCACACTGGCTTATTAAACACTGGTGGCCCAGATTTTAAAAAACCTTAGCTGTGGAGTCCAATCCCATGACTGTCTACTCAGAAGGAAGTCCCATTTAGTCAGTGGGACTGACTCCCAGATAAGTATGTGCAGGATAATCTTAGTTAAAGAGACATTTCAGAGCTGGAGATGTCTGGATTAATACCTGCATGTTTCCACATCTGTAACTGCACCTCAGATAAAGTAAATCTATCAGCAAACTCCCTGTCTATGAATAGCAAATTGTTGATCCTCATTCACTACTTTATCCACCAGCTGTTTTAACTGATTAGTCAAAAGCACACTCTTGTTGACATCAAATGTGCAGCAGAAACAAGTGTATAAATGAATAATTATGTCCAACACTTGCAATGAGATTAAGTGCTTATTGGATTAGGAAAATAACACGATTTAATGGGGTCATTTATGCCACAGCTTTAGTCTAAAGATGCACAGTACATCCATATACATCAGATCAATATCTCTACTTCCAGAGCCTGTTATACCATGTATACACGTTTATAGTGTTGCTTCTCATTTAACAAACTGTATTTAAATGTGCTAAAGCATAAATATAATGAAACACAAGTCTGTACTGAGGACTGAAGCCACTGATGGGTGTTACTAGAAAGCTTGAGCGGGTGGGGATTTCCTTGTTGGCCTCAAAGTGACAACATTGAGGCTACTGGCTCATATTCCGCACAAGGTAACATGACTGATTGGAGCACTGCCTATACCCACTAGAACAAATAGATGTCTTGTTGCACAATTGTGTTTGGTTTGGGCAACTTTACACTAGGTCAGAACTGCCCTTCAGTGCAATACCATCCGTGGTCAGAGGCGTAACTAGGGAAAATAGTGCCTAGGGCAAGCACTGAAATTGCGCCCCTGTCCAAACAGGAATGATGGGACTTGTAGTCAACAATATTTGGAAATCCTTGCTAAAAGGAACACTGTACCATCTAGACATGGTTGTTGATCAAAACCTGAAAACATGAGCCATCTCTGTAAAAGACCTAGAACAACAGTCAGGAGTTATGCGAGGATTCCAAGTGTCATTTTCTCTGTCTCATCTCATTCTTTGTTAAAAAACATGACTTTGTCCTAGAGGATCACCTGCCCAAATAGCCACTAGCAAAATAGGGGAAGAAGAAGGTGGTGGCGGGGGGGGGGGGGTAAATGATTCCTGCCAACCTTTGTCTTATGATGACTGTTGGCTCATGATGGGGTATATGTGCATTCACCACACCAGTGCTTACTTTGACATCAAGAGGTAGGAGGATACATTAGTTTGCCACACTAGACAGAGGCAGTTGAAACAGGAGCAAGACAGCCAAGTTCTGCCAGGGCCAAAACCAGCCCCTGCCAGACTAAGAAATCATTGTAATTTGCCCCTTCCTGTCACAACCAGCGTGCTGTTCTTTTATTATTGACTCTAACTCTCAAATATCCCAGTCATGGATGGAAAATTCACGGTCAATTTACAAGAGACACGTTTTCTACGTGGAAGTTTCTTCTGTGCAGGTGTTGTGCAGAAACCCATGTGTTTTTAATTGTAAACCGCCCTGGGCCATTTTGGAAGGGCGGTATATAAATTAGATGAATAATAATAATAATAATAATAATAATAATAATAATAATAATAGTGACCGCCAGGGGCATAGCAAGGTTTGAATGGGCCAAGATGAGATTTTAAAATGGGCCCCCAGCCCCTCAAAGTCCAGGGCCTCCACACATCCCAGGCCCCCAAGGATTTAAGTCTGATATTTCAAAATAAGTATGCTGCCTGGAAATACATTTCACTGAATACACACATGCACACTTCACAGTATATAGTGATATACATTGAGTACCATATATTTGTGCTACTTTTAATGCCTAGAACACACTAGCAACGCTAATTATTAAAATGGCCCCCTCGCTGCAGATTAGCAAAGGAGACTTTCAACCATGCAGGGTGAGCCTATGTTTGTTTTCTCAGAATTCTGAACCAATTCAGTAAAGTTTGATTCCAGGAGGTTTTTCACACGAGGCTTTTAAAGCCCTTTAACACACATCTCCTCTGGAATGGAGGTGCTGCATTCACATGTTGGCCAGATTTACTCTGAAGTCCCTGCAAGTTATTGGAGAGCAGTTCACACACAAGAAAAATAAAATAAAAGCACCACACATGCTTCACAGTTCTCACTCAGACCTTCTGGGTTGCAAAACAACTTGAACATAAGTGCATTTATAAATGAATGAATGAATGAATAAATATTTGTTCCAGAAGTGTTTGTAATTTTCTGACATGAAACAAGCCACTTATAGGCCTTTTAAGATAGTTTTTGTTTTTAAAGCCAGCACATTTTTCAGTCTGTTTTAAATTAAATATTCAGAGACTTCTCAGTCTTTCCCCACCACCCATATCAAAGCCCTTTGGCAAGCAGATCCCTATATACGGGGGTAACCACAAAAAGGAATTCACAGCCTACCTGCAAAAGCTGTGCTGGATGGTTGGGTCTGCTACAGGGAGCTCTTCCAGCCTCCTTCCTGGCTTGCTGGGACCTGCTGAGTTCAGGCTTCAGGGAGGCCTACTCGGAGGCCTCTATGGAAGCCCCACCCACCCACCCACCCACCAATCAGGTGAGAGGCGAGGAGAGAAGAGCTCTGCAGTTTGCAGGCTGCTCCAATCTAAGCCTCGCCGATTCTAGGCCGGAGCTGGAGGCAAGTGGCTGAGGGGCCCTGGGGCTGGGCAGGTGGGCAATGGGGGGGCGGTGGCAGGAACTGGCATGGTGCCCCCCCAGTGGCGCCTAGGGCACGTGCCCTGCCTGCCCCCCCCTAGTTCCGCCTATGTCCGTGGTGTTTACACAGACACAGGGGAGCAGGTGGTGCTCCAGCTGTCTGCATTACTCAAAGACATACCATTGCGTGAGGTACTGGTTTGTTTGTTTGTTTGTTTGTTTGTTTGTTTGTTTGTTTGTTTGTTTGTCAGAGAAATGTGCAACTCTCCTGCCATATTTTAATCTGATCATGCAACAAAAATACTTTTTTCTGTTCTGCAAAACATCATTTATTCTCAAGGAGAATAGGAGCAACCCAAACTTCTAAACAGCTTCTTTGGTGACTAGGAGTAAAATATGCATAGAGATATCTGATCCAGCTCTGTTTTTTAATCAACAGCCATATAATGTGAAAAGAATGTTCCAAAACAGCTCTTATAATTTTAGTTTTAAATTTGGTTGAACCAAAATGTTCAGGGGGTTTTGGCTTTTGAACATTTCATTTGAGCTTTAGAAGATCTTGCTCCAGCCTGTGCTACAACTATGTGGGCAGGTGACTTGCAGAAGCATCATATGACCGACCATATAGTCTTGTGATTTGAGATGTCGTCACAGGGTGAAACTGGCAAAGGAATACAGAATTAGAAAATTGCTTTTTGAATATTGTCTTGGTTGGTTGGACAGGGAGTTCCAATCTTAGTTGCTGTGGTTAGGCTATAACTCCCTAAGGAGGGAGATGCCAGTATGGTATTGTGAGGCCCTTTGATGCAGATATGCATAATGAGATGAAACTACTTTGCAGGAACATTGCCTGAGAAAGTATTACACTGCCAAGCATTTGCTTATAAAAACATGCAGGGGGATAGATTAATAATTCCTGAGCCTCCAGGCAGAAGAAGAATGGAGAAGTTTGCACTTGTATCCTACAGTTGTCACCTTTTCCACTGAACATTTTCTTTTAAATCTCCAACTGAAGACGAGAAAATGCAACTAAGGCTTCTCCAACCTTTTGCCTCCACAATCCTGTGAGCTGGCGCAGCAACTGCTTGCATAGCAGTTGTCACCTGCTATGCAACATGCCTAGAAACCTCCTTGCTACATGGGATGGCTGGGTATTTATGGTGACTGTGGAATTTATGCCCATCTATAGTATTTATGCGAATCAAAGTTTATCATATCTGTACCTTGTAACAATTCTTAAACTATGAAAAAGCAAGTCTCACAAAATTTCAATGACTGTGCGGTAGCTGAGTTGAACATTTCTACTAGTTCATGCTATTTAACGTCTATGTGAAACCACTAGGAGAGATTGCTTGGGGTATGGTGTCACTAGTCAAGTCAAGTCAAGTTTTATTATGGCCCTAGACCAAACAATCCATGCATACAAAAGGCAAAACAAATTTATAAGAAACTCTATAGGTTCTCATTATACATCTTAAGAGCAATATAACAAAATTTGGCTACGGAGTTAAAAATTAAAACATCCTCATCAGAGAGTAGAAATTTAACAAGTTGTTCAGCAGATTGATCCGGCTGTTTACAGACCAGAGGTAAAATTAAGTGCTCCTTCTATTGCCTATGTATTTTACAGGATAATAGAATATGCTCAATGGATTCTATTTCCCCACTGCCGCATCTACAGTAGCGTTCTTCCAGGGGAACACCATTGTATCTCCCAGCTAATAAGGCAGAGGGAAAAGAATTTGTTCTTGCCCTTGTAAATGCCCACCGGAATTTGCTGAGTGTAATATGGGACAAATAATTTGCTGGTGAAAGATCCCATCTTGTTCTTACTCCTTTATAGAATTCTGTTAAAGAGGCGCAGTTATTTTGCAATTCAATATCTGTCAAACGCTGTTTTACTATTCTTTTAGCATTTGCCAAGTCTAACTCCAGCAATTGTTCCGGGTCTATTCCTAGAGCAGCAAGCTTTTTACTGACTACAGTGCACCACTGCGGTTGTGGAATTAACGATAGAAACTGAGGAATTAGGCCCACCGGTCATAGGTGGACTCTCAACCAAAAATAAATGATTAAAAGCCAGGCACGAGATTCGATCTTTATGAGGCCGGCCTCCATGCGCAGTATTACATTTGAGGTGCATCTTGTAGTCCCGAAGATAGCTCTCAAAAAAACAGATTGAATTCTTTCTAGCGTGTCAAAGTTCGCATAAGGTCCCAGTTGGATCCCATATAGAAGCTGAGGGATAACCTTTGCTGAATACAGTTTTTAAACCGCAGGAATGAAACCTACTCCCTGCGTTCTGAAAAATCTGTTAATTGCCACCACACTGCGTTTTGCTGAGTCAGCTACCATTCTCATGTGTGCCGATTTCCCAGCGTTTTGTTGAAAAACCACCCCGAGATATTTTATTTGATTGACCTGTTCTAATTTATGTCCATCCAAGGCCCATATAAATTTCCTTGGTTTTTTTTTAAAGCACATAATTTTAGATTTGTTATGGTTGATCTTCAAGTGTTCCTCTTGGCAATATGATGTTAGAACATCTAAAGCCCTTTTGAGCCCAACCCTGGTTTGAGATAAAATAACCGTGTCATCCGCGTACATCAGGATCGGGATCTTTTTGTTGGCTAATTTAGGTGCATGGATATCAACATTTTGCAGCCGTTTAATCAGATTGTTGATATAAAGATTGAATAAATAAGGGGCCAACACACACCCTTGCTGCACACCTTTCTCAGTTGGAATTGGATTGGTAAAATTGCCGGCAGTGTCTAAACGTACTCTTAAAGAGGAGTTCTCATGGAGCTTAATGAGCAATAATAGAAGCCTTTGATCTATAGATGTACTAGCCAGTTTGGTCCATAGTAAACTCCTTGAAATTGAGTCAAAGGCCATTTTAAGGTCCACAAAAGCGGCAAACAGGGGTCTTTTATGGACCCTAACTTGTTTGTCCACAAGTTGTTGTAGAATTAGGCAATGGTCCATAGCCGATCTATTAGGTCTAAAACCTGCTTGCTCATTGTGGATTATATGCTCCTGCTCCATCCAAGAGCAAAGTTTTACACACAGATGTTTGGCGTACAATTTAACTATTATACTCAAAAGGCTAATTGGCCTGTAGTTAAAGGGATCCTCCCTATTGCCTCTTTTATAGATCGGGACCACCATGGCTGAGCCCCACTCCTGAGGGAATTGTGCAGTTTGATCTATATAGGTGAACAAAAGAGCCAATGCTGGGGCCCACCTGGAGGGATGTAATCGTTCTGGAGGGATGTAATCGTTCCCGGGTGCTTTTCCACCCTTCACCCTGTCACTAGTACACTACCAATGTATTTCCATCATGTTCCAAATAAACTGTAGCCCTATTCATATGTTATGTTCAATACTTGTATGACTGACTGTATAGTGTTCACAGGTAGAGTTATTCACATGTGTAGCCTAACTCAGGCCAGGGCAGCCCAGCCTAGTTTAAGCTGGGCATGTAAAGTGCTGGGAATGAGGTAAATCCTGGCGCTGCACCTGCACCAAACCCCACTTGCAATCCCAGTATTTAGCCAAAGCTATGCAAACCTGTGGTTAAATGGGTCCCCGCCCCAGACCACCATTTCTGGCAGTGAGCAGGGGGTGGGGAATGAGTGGCCACACCGAGTGTGGCACTTACCCTAACAGGGTAAGGAAGAGAGCTGGTGTTGTGGCAGCAAGCATGACTTGTCCCCTTAACCTAAGCAGGGTCTGCCCTGTTGCATATGAAATGGAGACTAGAAATGTGAGCACTGTAAGATAGTCCCCTTAGGGCATGGAGCCACTCTAAGCACTGTAAGATAGTCCCCTTAGGGCATGGAGCCACATCTAAGCTCCAAGTTCCTTCCCTGGAATCTCCAAGATAGAGCTGAGAGAGATTCCTGCCTGCAACCATGGAGAAGCCGCTGCCAGTCTGTGTAGACCAGGGATTCTCAACGCTGGGTCCCCAGATGTTATTGGACTTCAACTCCCATAATTCCCAACCTGGGGCTGGGGATTATGGGAGTTGAAGTCCAATAACATCTGGGGACCCAACATTGAGAATCCCTGGTGTAGACAACACTGAACGAGATGGACCAATGGTCTGACTCAGTATATGTGGCAGCTTCCTATGTTCCTATGTGAGCAGCGAAATAAATGGAGCACTCCGCTAACCTTGTTCAAGGGAAGGGCTACTATGACAGGCTAGTTTCTGTTGACCCACTGGGATCGCCTGCGTGCCTGGTGATTCTCACGATGGAGTAAAACCAGGCTGGGCTCCCTTAGCCTGGTTTTCCTCCATCGTGTGAATAGCCTCTGTGTCTAAATAGGACTTCTGAAAGTTCTGGATTGGTGTTCAAAATCAGCAATAGATGATGTGGGCTGAGATAATTGAGACAAGTGCTCTTGGTCAGTGTTTTGGCTAAATTTGATGCCCATTTCATTCCAAAACAGAATGTGTGCTATAAGAGGGCTTCCTTATTGAGCCTTTTAAGATCTACATAAATACAGATTTCCCCATTTTTCTTTGTGACTGGGACTATTGGAGCACACCATGGTGTAGGCTCTGTGATTTCTTTCATTATTCATCCTTTTCAGTTCTATTTCCACTTTCTGGAGTAATGGAATGTGACTCCTGCAGGCAGTGTGGATGCTATATGGCTTAGCATCCTGTCCATAGAGTCTCACTGGAGTAGGCCAATGTCCTCAAAAATCCCTTCTATTTCTCCCACTGCTTTCTTCAGTTACATTCTGGTAGCTCCTCCATGACTGAGGAGAATATCCACCTCATGGTATCTAATCACATACACAGAACAACTCATATTGATTACCTTTATGACTGATTTGTGTTAGAAAGTGTCCTAGACAGTCTAAGGACCACCTGGGCTGCACAGAACAGTCTCTGCTTTGTGTAGTGGAGGAGGATTCTGGAAGCTAGCATAGGTCTCCTCTGAGATAATGGAAACACCTTAATCTATTTTGAAATTTACAGTCTTGCCAATGCCATTCATCCTCCATGTGGGTTCAGAGTCTTTGCAAAGAAAAAAAAAATAAGAAGCCTGTGGTAACTTCCAGTAGAGCAGTGCACTTCCAATCTGTACCATGCATTTGAGGGCATGATAAAATCAACAAAGGTACAGTAATTCATACAAAAATATGTACAAGTGCACGGCTAATTATTCATTTATACAACATAATGAGGTCATTCACACAATCGAAAACTGTGTTCTACCCAGGTTTGAGAGCTGTGTGTACTCCCAATTTTTGATTGTGTGGAAGCAAGGTAGGAGAAAAAGCTACCCAGGGTTTCTCTAACCTTGTTTCCACACAATCACTTCTACCCAGGTTTCTTTCTACCCTTGCTTCCACACAATCAAAAATTGAGAGTACACACAGCTCCCAAACCTGGGTAGAACACAGTTTTCGATTGCGTGAATGACCTCAATGTCTGAATAGGGCTTCTGAAGGTTCTGGATTGGTGTTCAAGATCAGTAATGGATTATGTGGGCTGAGACAATTGCTCTTGGTCAGTAGGATTGCTGATCTGGAGAGAAGAGTTTAATCTGTTGTGAATGGGGTTGCATTCCTCTTAAAGAATCAGACGCATAGTTTGGGACTGTTTCTAGTTTTATTTTTGCTCCCAGAAAATCAGGTGGTGGTTGTGTCCAGGAGTGCTTTTGCACAGCTCAGGCTGATATGCCAACTCACCCATTCCTGGACAAGGTAGACCTAGACATGGTCACACATGCCTTAATGCCAGGGGGGACTCGGATCTCACCTCCACCCTCAACCTCAGGTAGGATCAAGCTGGGCCCCTTGTTTGTCTCCAGTCACTACGCTGACAAAAGACTCGTGCCCCGCAGGCAAAGCTGGAAAACATGCCAAAGCTGCAGAATGGTTTGAGCCATGCTAGATATGTTACCAGGGCAACCAACCAGGCCTGGAGTTAGGAAGGACTGAGAAACTGTTAGGAGGGTATGGACTGGGCAAGCTCTCTTGAGAACATAATGTGGTAGGAAGGGATTTCAACACACAAGGATTGGGTAGCTAAGGAGGAACTGTGTCAGGCAGCAAATGGTCAAACTTTAGAGGAAAGAAGTGACCAAAGAGAGCAGATCCATTGGAAGGAGAAGGAACTGGGTGCTGGCTAGAATCTCCTTCCATCCCGTATTGAGGCTTCCAGGACAGATAGATACCAACTCTTAATTACATCAGGCTTGAGTTATTTTGGGAAATGTTCAGAAATTTCAGCTAGTGCAAAATTAGAGTTAAAGTTTTAAGCAGAGCTAGTCTTTGGACAATGTGATTCTGTTGTTTTACTAGATCCCAGTTCACTTCCAGGTCCAATTAAAAATGCTGGCTTTAACTTTAAATCCTTCAATGGCTTTAGACCTGGATACTGAAATGGCTTCATACCAGTACCCTCTCCGCCCATGTGAGTCTGCCCAATCACTAAGACCATAAAGAAAGGGCCTCCTTTGTGTCCCATCACCATCAAAACTAAAACATGGAGGGAAGTTAGCCTTTCCCCCCATATCACCCAGTTTGTGGAACTCCCTGTACCAGGAGATCCATCTGTCCTCTTCCTTAAGTTTAGGCACTGAGTGAAAACTTAATTGTTCCCAGAGGCCTTTGGCTTGTCTGGCTTGCCAACTGCTATCCCCTTGGCTATGCCCTTGAAGTTAGCTTTGTATTTTCTGCACTGTCTGTGTTTTGCTGTTTTGATATTATATTATTGTTGTGCAATTTTTGTGAACCTATTTCACATTTCTTGGGCATCTCAGAAATGAGACATAAAGACAGGGTTTAAATGTTTTAAATTAAAATTAAAATTAAATAAATAAAGATTTAGCCAAAACAAAATCTCATGTCTCATCCTTTCCAATTAACATTGAATAGAACAAGGTAGTCCAGGAAAGGTGCATTTGGCAGGAGCAAAAGTACTGCCAGTCCCATTATTAACCTGATTCCCACACATATTTATATTATTTAGCAGGAATTCAGTGCTGCACACATATCAGTAGAACATATTGTCTGAAGAGTCTCATTCTTAACTGGTGCAATTTATGGAAAAGCACCAATGAATATGATGGTTTGAGGGCACTTGCTGAAGCTAAGCAGGTTCTGCTCAGTGCTTGGATGATGAACAACCTAGAAACTGACAAATGCAACAATATTACATTTTGTTTAAATTCTTGTGCTGAAACATCAGATTCAGGTCTAAAGTAACATCTTTATATTACTGTGGACAGCAAATTTATTTTACAATCAGTAGAGTTAAGATGCTCATATAAACTTTCCTCTTCAAGCAATTGTAGCATACAAAGGCTCTCAGAATTTGGCAGTTTTTGTTACATTATTTTTTTGGCACTGAAATTGCTTAGTATAAATTTTCTGAAAATGTATGAGGCAATTAAACTTCTATAATAAATACATGGTTGCTCATAACTGTCCCCACACCCACCCAATTATTTTTCCCCCTTGAATAACTGCTTCAATTTGCCTACCTTAAATATCACATCAACAAGGGACCAAAATAGTTGTTTAAACTTTCAAGCTGGCCCCTCAGTGCCTTCTGTATGAACATTTACCACATTCTAAACTATGATTTAATTGTGCTGTACATTTTCTTATCTCAGTGACAAGATCAATAAATATTCCCATGTGTTACATATACCATATTGCTTGACATTGTACATTTTAAAAAGAAAGAAATCCATAATTTGGATTATGAAATCATGTTTTGACATTCGATAGTGTAGGAAGTCTAGCAATACTCTACACCAACAAGAAGATTTAAATATATATAAAGTGAAAAGAACATGCAGTCATGCAATTTGCCACTTGCCTAGAGCAAGTAGCAACCAGTTCTAATGAGTAGTTGCTGTTATTAGAAATTGGAGTGCTCCAAGAGTTTCATATGCATTCATTTACGGTCAACAGGGTGTTTAAAGGGGTCGTGGCACTTGAACAAATAGGGTTAGTGTATTAAAAAAAATATTAAATGATAATCTGAAGCAAATGTCACAGTTCCTCCCAAGTTGCAAAATCTGTTCAAGGGAAGTTAAACAGGTTTTGATAAGACCAGTGAATGTTCGGGGTGGGGGCGTTCTGCACATCTCTGTTTAAGATATGGAGTGACAAAGAACATTTACCTTTTTTAAAAAAAAGTAGCCATTGGGGTTACAAAAATGACATAGAGGATAGAGGTGGGTGCACCATGGGAGACAGTGGTGGAAGCAACAGTGAGAGTCTGGTTATATGTAGTGAGTGAAGCAAATATAACCTTTTCCTATTTCTCCAAGTCCACACTCCAAGGGCCAACACTGAAATGAATTTAGAGGCAAATGTAATCATTAAAGAGATTTAAATTAATCAATTTAAACAATTACATACACACTGTATGTATGCATGTATTTAAATCGACCCCGCTCCCCAATTCCCTATCCTCAAGAGTAGAAACAAGCAAAACAAAACAAGCATAGGAGTCTCACAAATTTTGTATTCCACAAAATGGGTGAAGCAGTTACTCCTCAAGCTTTTCTGCAGTTCTTTGGCCCCAGTCTCCCTGATTCCTGGTGTTGACTCTGTGTCTAGTGAATGATGCTCAAGAACAGAAAGCCGCAGTTCTCTTTTCTTTTTCAATTGTCCTGTTTTTGCTCTTTCTCTTGTTTTCTTAAACACTTTTTTCATAATCTAACTTCTCACACACAGACTCTCTCCTACGGCAACTCACCAAGGCCAAAAAATAATTAATTGAACTCTCTATTTAATAGAAGGCTACACACCACCTTAAGTGGTGCAGTGGGGAAATGCTTAACAAGCAGAATGTTGCCGGTTCGAATCCCACCCCCACTGGTACTATATCTGGCAGCAGCGATATAGGTAGATGCTAAAAGGCATCATCTCATACTGTGTGGGAGAAGGAAATGGTAAACCCCTCCTGTATTCTACCAAAGAAAACCACAGGGCTCTGTGGGCACCAGGAGTCAAAATCAACTCAACGGTACACTTTACCTTACACACACTCAGGGTTACACAAGCACCCCTTCCCAAGTTATTTTCCAGCAGACACATTATTATAACTTGTGAAGAAATAGGTAATATTTGAATCCATGTAAAGGTGCAGATCCCTCCCCCTAAGAATTTGAGTCCTCCCTCATTTTACTGAAGTCTTCCCAAGTGTTATCTTTTTACCTCCCCCCATGCAGTTTTGTCTCTCTGTTATGTTGAAAAAGTACTCTCTCTTTTTCTCATTCCAAAAGTCTCCCCCAAAAGTCTCTTTCCTCCCCTCAAAAAAATTAAAGGGAAGAGTTGCTCCTCTAGCTTTCACTCTGTTTGCACCTCAGTCATGTAACAAGCCTTGATCTTTTATTCCCTATAAGACCATGGTCTTAATTCCCACTACTCAAAGGAAATTTCAGTTTCTCCTTGGAAGGAACCATGAAATTCCTCTTTGAATTTCAGCAACCATGCTCAAGCTTTCCTTCTGCCTGCAAGGCTGCTAAAATTCAAAGAGAATTTCAAGGTTATGGGCCTCTGAACAGGGTGTCACTTTAAGGGCAGGGAAAGGTGCACTTACCCATCCTCCCGCTCCCCCCCCCCACCAGCTCTCGGTTTCCATAAAAGCCTTCGGGGCAGCAGTTTACCTCCCTACAGCCTCCTCCCCATCTTCAGCCAGAAGTGGTCTGAGGTACTGGGTGCATGTGCGCCCGTCGCGTGTGCACATGCACCAGTCCACTTCCGTCTGAAAAGGGAGAAGGGGCGGCAGGGAGGTACACTGCCACCCCGAAGGCTTTTACGGAAACCAAGCGCCGGCAGGGGAAAGTGGGAGGAGAGATTGTACCCTCCCCCACCCTTAAAGTGACACACACCCCACCCCTCAAGCCATGCCCACCTGGTTTCATGCACATCTCTAATCTATGTTGGGGGCAGTGGGGAGATAAGGTTATTAGGTTTGATAGGGGAGTTCAGTGAAATGAGAGAGGAACTCCTCAAATGGGGGAGAGAGGATCTGCACCCCTGAATTTCACTTTCTCATTAGTAGGATCTCTGCAATTCTCTTTCCAATTTCACATCAACAAATTCTGGTTCCAACTCCAGTTTGAGATGGTATTCTGGCTTAGCCCCTATTACATTACATTTAAATCCTTATGTCCTGCCCTTCCTACGAGAAGTTCAAGACAGCATACATGTCTCCCCCCCCTCCACATTTTCACCTCACAATACTCCTATGAGATAAATTAAGTCTAAGAGAGATTGACTGGCCCAAGATGAATGTCATTGCTAGATTGAGACTGGAACCACTCTGAGCCACTTTAGGAAGTGTGGTATATAAATTGAATAAAATAAAATAAAATAACCTGAGTCTCCCCAGTGCTAGTCCAACAGCCTGACACTATACCACATTTTTAACAAAGCCTGAAAGCATTCAATTAATTAAATTAATTAATTAAGCATGCCTTTGAAGCATGCAGTTAGGTGACTGCCTAATCTGACCATTAACAGGTTCCTCAGAAGTTTTTCTCTTAATCTGGCATTAAACTGGGTTTGGCAGATATTCCATGAAAGGGCAGAAAACGAATTATTTAAAAAAATTTAATATTTTAAAAATATTTTTAAAAGTGAGAAGTGAGGGGCAGAGGGTTGGAGGCAGGGGAAAGGCAAGAGAAAGGGGAATGTGTCCATGGGTTCAGGCCCAGAGACAGATACATCTGGTCTCAGGCAGCCAATTGCATTGAGCCGCTGCCCAAGGGCTTTTCATGGCTTCTGGATATTCCTACCTGTGGGCCAGGTAGTCCCCACAGGCTGGATCTGGCCTCCCTAGCTTATGTTGTGTAGGCCTGCCCTAAATTATTTAAAACTATGACTGTGAGGGGCATTATCTACAGCAGGGGTTTTCAACCTTGGTTGCTCAGATGTTGTACTACAACTCTCATCATCCCTGGCCACAGTGGCCAATGGTACCATTACACTCCCAGTCCAACAATATCTGGGGACTCAAGGTTGAAAACCCCTGGTCTAAAGACTTCAATAAGCAAGCAAGAGTACAGCAAACTTGGCCTGAAAACGCCTAAACTCCACAAGGCACATTAACTGGTAAAACTGTTGAACTTGCCAAAGCTAATAGCTCTAACAAGTTCTAGAGAACTATACTACTGTCATCATTGCAAACAAACAATTCATGTTTACATGGTTTGCCAGGCATTTTACCAAGACTTGTAATTTAAAACCACTTCTCTCATGAAATCCTTGTTTTGTACTACTCCTACACTGCTTGGGTAAAGCAAACAGATACAAGAATATCTTAAAGGGCGATTGTATTTTAAAAATATTTTTTTAAAATACATTTAAACCATTTTTAGAACTTGGTAACATATTTCCCCATTATCAGGAGATCTGGCAGTTTTTAAATATTTAAATAGGGTGACAAAGTTCATTTCAGTTTCAGTGATAGTCAAACCTCATGACATCCTCATTCTGCAGCCTGACTAGAATTATCTTTATATTCCCTCTCCAAGGGGTGTGAACATAGCTGGAATCCAATTCTTTTAAAACTTCAAGACTTGGCAGTCTCTTTTTCATTTAACTGTTAGTAAGCTCCACCCACTTTCTGTTGCCAACTAGTTATACCTTAAATCTAAGCCAAAAATAATTTTTCATGAAATTCATTTATCAACTTCTGAGAGTAAATTATAAACATGTAAAGATGGAGGTGCCAAATGATTATTAGGCTTCCTAAGTCTGAAGGGTGGAGCCATATTCCAAACCTAGCTCTCTCACTGTACCATTGCAGCTGTATTTTTTAAATACACCACAAAATATGCCGTAAGGGTGTGTCTGAGCTCCTGTAACAAGAAGGAATGAGTAAGCTTCTATAAAATGTGACAGAACAAGAAACACCAATTTGTTTTCACACCTCATGCAGCCTCTGGGAATTCAGTTTGTGTTTAGGCCATTCTATAAGGAGCCATCTGCTGGCATTTAAAAGTAAAGGCAACTCTGAATCAAATGAAATGGAAAGGAAGACTTTCGCTAACACACATGTTCTTTCTTCTCTTTACTTATGCTGCAGCATCTTTGCTTGAAATAAACTGTTCATTCAATTCTATCAAACTTTAGTCCATGTTTCCCCCCACCCTCCCCTTCTGTTGTTAATCTGTTTCTTTTATGTAGCATAAACATCCAATTTAATAACGTCATATTCAGAGGTGGTTATCAGGAAGTTAAACATCAGTAACTCACTGTAATATTGTGTTAACTAAACACAGAAGGGAAGCCACGGAAAACTACTCTCCAGATGGTGTGAGATAAAATCACTATGTATTTAGACCACATGATCTTGTGGCTACAGCCTGGGATAAAGTAATACAGATCACTACTGAACATTGACATGTCCCCTTTGAATATCTGCTATACTTGCTTGAAGAATTATGGTCAACTGAGGTCTGATTCATGAATGGTCACAGGAAGTTTTTTATGTTGTAGATTGCAGGAGTTATATCCCTACCAGCTTATTGGAGAAATTGTAACTTTCTCCTTTTGTAACTTCTCCTTTTTAGCCCTGATCTTTGTAACGGGTGGTTTATTACTAGACATTTTGATGCTTTTTAATGCATTTTAATGCTTGTATGGGTTACTCTATTGTCAAGGTATGTTTTTAGGCTTCTCCATCTTCTGCTAAATTGGTTTTCATAAGCGTAACAACCTTTCTGTCACTCTTCTCTGGCAAGAGTTCTCCTGAGGCCATTTAGTTATACAGACTCATACCTATGAGTGAAGAGTCTATGTAACCTTGTATGATGGTTAGAAACACAAGAGCAATTAGACTGAAACATCTAGGTTATTAAAAGACCTAATGAAGAACATAAGTAGAAGGTCACATACTTCCTTGGCAATGTACTCCAAGTTCTTGATTAATAATTCTCAGAACAAAGCAAACATTATGAAACACTGGTTCATAGTAGAAGCAACATATACATACTGCCGTACTTCAGGATGGGTTGTCTTTAATTCAGAAACCCAGCCTTGTCTTCACATTCCCGAGGAATACTGCCAGGTGTCTCCCATTACTTAAATGATCCCAACTGCATCTTTCTTCCTTGAATTCATACAGGGTTGCATGGATCACAAGAGCTGAAGTAAAAAAAAATTTAGGGAAATGGAAATTATGTGGATAGATGTATTGCCCTACATTCAGCAAAAGTGCTGCATCCAGGAAACTACACGTGTTTCATTAGGCCATGACATTTCTTTCATGAGAATCTTAGCCTGGGACTCCCTCCCTTGCCCTAACATATAGTCTACAGAGTATCTTTCAGCCCTGACTCTCCATAATGAGTTCTGCTAATAATTCTATGTAGCACCATTAACTTTACCTTGCAAGATTTCATGGCATTTTAGAAATTATCTAAGCAGAACACAGGGAATTATTTTAATCTGAGTAAATATTGCTTTATCCACAAATGCATCTGTAGTTGTTAAAGAATTATGCTGCACTTCAGTATGAAGAAACCTGAACTGCATTACTGCACCCTAATTGGCAGTACCAATTGCCTCTACTCAAGATAAAAAAAGAATGGAAAGGAAGATGATTAGAAATGCAGGATAAAAGACAAACCACCATTAGGTAAGTGAATGTTGGTCATATTTCTCTGAAACAATCACTATTCTAATTTGAAGGAATCAGTGATTATCCTGATATCAACTGTTCTTAGTTAATTCTCTTTATGTCTACTAAGATTACCTCAGCAGTAATCTAGATCCAGGCTTACTTACAGATGCAGCTTCTCAAGGTGGAGGGGGGGCCTAGATTATATTTGAATAGCATTAAAGAAAAAATAGCTATTAGGCAGACAAATCTAAAATCTTAAGATGTGTGATTTCAGTTTTCATGATTTGCAGCTCTCATTTCAGTGTTCAGCTCTCATAAACTAGTTAGTAACGCAATCTACAATTGAAGACCACAGTCTACAAACCTGCTGGATACAGTTCCATTGCATTGCTGCTCTTCAGCCATAGTTAATCCCAGACATATTTGGGGCCTAGAAACTGCACAGGTGATAGGCTGTACAATTGCTTCCAAAGCTGGCATGAATGGTGGGAGAAGCTTGATGCCAAGAATCACAAATTTCAGGTGCCATAGTCTGAGTTGGGAGACATTACAGTTGCTCTGAATAGTCACAAGCAGAGGAGATGGCTGTTGTCATTGATTTTGGACTTGCACCCAGATTTACCTCTGGTTTGTTTGTTTGGATCAGGTTACTTATACTGGCTCTGAAGTGGGAGGCATTGGTGCAGCATTATCATTTGCAGAATGTGCCTAACAGTGCAGTCCTGTCATGCTTCCTCAGAAGTAAAGTCCACTATGTTCAGTGGGCCTTAATCCCAGAAAACTGCATAGAATTGCAGCCTAAGCATATATTTTTTAATTATTATTTATTACGGTCAATGACCAGCAAAGCACAATAGACACAACAAACCATTAACAAAGCAAAATAAAACAATAAGATAGCGAAACAGTAAACGACTGATCAGTAAGCTAAGACAGTTTAACCAACTACTGGTGAATTTTACAAACTATAAAACAAAATGTTGCTACATTTAAAGAAATTTAATCATTCTGGTTGGACAGTAAAGGTAAAATGAATTATGTGGCCTGGAAATTTTACTAAAAGGGGGTAATAAAACACGATGAATATCCTTATAAAAGAGGCATTATAGGACATGAGCTGCTGATTCCATAGCTCTAGCACCACAAAGGCAGAGCCGGGCCACATATGGAATTTTCTTGAATTTTCCTTTCCCCAAGCAAATATAATTATGATATGGAAACAACAATGGCTCATCCAACCCCATACCCTAATGTTTTCACCATCAACCTTTACAGCTTCCAGTACCAAATATTTCCTAGGAATCCTGAGATACAGCACAGGTCACTTTTTAAAAGACAATCTATTATTTAGTTATTCCTAGCCAATTTTTTATAGTTTTTCTTTTCCAAAGAAACGTTAAAGCTAAATTATATATTACGTTTGGAAGAAAGCTCACCTCTCCAGTTTACTCAAAAGAGAATACATATGCAGACTATATACAGGGTGTAAAGAATTTCATGTTTAACGTTTCTTCTTTCTCTTTTTCATTCCATTTTCTGTGCTACTACTGCTGTCACAAAAGTTGTTGAAAGCTTCAAATTCATCATATGCTATTTATTTTTTTATCTGTGTTGCATGTTCTCAGTGTTATAATGTTCAGTTTATTTTTCTAAGCAATACAGTCAATAACATCTTATCATGCCTGGGATATATCGATATTTGATATATATTTTATTTATTTATTAAACTTCTATACCGCCCAAACCTTTGTCTCCGGGCGGTTATATCAATCTATAGTGTAACTTTATAGAGAAGAATAAACTGGCATACATTATCTCTTCTTGTACAGAAAGTTGTTACTTTATTTTTTGCCATTTTTCATTAAATCAACTGCTCTAAACTGCTTAAAGGTTTTTATTAATTACCAAGAAGCATTTGTACTCCCAAGTGATCTTAAGGCCAGGGACAAGAGCACATTTTGTGACTCTTGATGGTTCCTGCCTCAGTATAGCTTCAGTTCCTGCCACACCCCCTTGACTGAGCAACAGAGCTGCGGGCTGATTGATGTCTTGACTCTTCTGCAAGCCTGCTTGCCTTAATTGCCCCTAATCCTGTAATCATAGCTGAACTCTCTATTCTATTATTTGCACTTTGGTTTATTCTGTCCTGCATATTGTATTCCTATCCAACCTTCAAGTGAGACTGCTTGTCTTCTTTATTGGCTGAACCTCTATATTCCAACCTTGTGAATCTTCGCTTACCCAGAATGGCTTAGAACAAAGTCCTCTAACTAATAATGACAGAATTGTTTTACTTCTCTGAACAAGTGTGCAGCCTGCCCCAGATAAGGAAAATTAAGTACTTAGTAGTCAAAAAATATTAATAGATATAACCATTTATTATAGCCCAGTTTTCAGCCAAGATTGGCTCCCAAAGCAGTTTATAGATTAAATCCAAAGGCACAATATAATTAGGGATGTGTTGCAGGGACAGTCTCTCTTGGCCTCTCACAGTTGGTAATACAGTCCAAATTCCAGGCTGTTTACTTCAGATGGAGAGGTCTGAAGAAGCTCCAGGAGGATTCAGCAACTGGCTGATGGTAAAGATGCCACAAAATAATGTGGTATATCCCTTGAAGTCTGAACAATCACAGTGAAACATAATTCTCTGTTTGAAATTTGAAACTTGATCACCCACCACCACCACCACCACCTATTTTCCAGGGAACTGGGAAATATACAAAATACATTGTAATGTAAAAGTAAGGTAAAGGTAAAGTGTGCCATCAAGTCGATTTCAACTCCTGGCACCCACAGAGTCCTGTGGTTTTCTTTGGTAGAATATAGGAGGGGTTTACCATTGCCTCCTCACGCACAGTATGAGATGATGCCTTTAAGCATCTTCCTATATAGCTGCTGCCAGATATAGTACCAGCAGGGATTCAAACCAGCAACCTTCTGCTTGTTAGTTAAGCATTTCCCTGCTGTGCCACTTAAGGTGTGAGGCATTTTTCTTCAGATAGAGAGGACTGAAGAAGCTCCAGGCAGATTCAGGGACTGGCTGAAGGTAAAGATGCCACACAATAATGTGGTGTATCCCTTGAAGTCTGAACAATCACAGTGCTTTCTTAAAGAAGACAACTTGCCATGCACAAAGTAGTAGGAGATACTGGATTTTGCAATATTGTTGTGTAACATGTTTACTGAGGTGACCCTAGGTAAAGAGCCTGGACCTAAAGGCCTTTGAAGGGGCCCCACCACCATGCTGGACCCCTCCCCCAACTGCAAGTTAAGCATTATCCCCCTATTCTTATCCCACATATTTCTTTTCCCTCTGTCTCTAAAGCACCTGGCACAGGTCATAATTACACTGGGCTGCCTGGCACAGTGCGGGCCAGTGATGATCATACCACCCAGGACAGACTAAAGAGGATTTGGGGGCCCCCAGGGGGTGTGGACCCTGGACTTCAGCTCCAAAGGCCAGGGGTAAGAGCACCACTGCATGTTTGTTTAATATCTAGGCAAATGCAGATATGATCAAACAGCATAATTAGTCATATGATATTATTGAAAGTTTTGTCTGTGTCTAGAATCTTATATTGTTGTTTTATTTATTTATGGAAAAATAAATCTTAGAGTAATAAAACCACTTCAGCCATTTTGCTAATGGTATGTAACTTGATATGAATCAAAACTTCTTGTGAAAACTTTGCTTAACTAGCATTAACAATGCAAATAAATCCAGAAGTACAATCCTGCCAAAAGGTATACCACTTACTGTTTATGAATGTGAAAAGAAAATTAGCACGTCAGGAAAGAAAAAAACACATCTTTTAGTGTCAACCTTTCTGTAAACCTCTTTCTAGCTGTAACAGTTGCTCTTACCAATTTTTTTTCCCCAGAGGTGCGATGGACATACAGAAAGTGCCACACCTGGCATCTATGGTGTTAGCTGTTTAGAGGTGCAGACAGCATCTGTGCTGGGTTCAACTGATTTCATCACCTGAGATGCCTGAAATTAGTCATTCACCAAGGCGTAGTTTTATTAACTCTTTGAGAAATACAAAAAGGAGTTTTTGAGATGGGATTTGATAATCCTTTTACCAAATAATGATAATTTAAAATTATAGCAACATAACCACTTTCTGATTCAGCTTGATAAAATCTGGCCAATTTAAGAAGTGTGATAGGGAATATAATATTATTTCCAGACTATGAAAGTGTACAAGTGCTAGTGTTTTACGCACATATCAAATGGAGCTTTAGTTTCTACATATCTTAGTATTTCATCACAAAGGATTATATATTTTTAGAGCACTATCAATATACTTGGTGTTTTGGAGATTAACGAGAGAGAGAGAGTGAGAGAGAGAGAGAGAGAACAGGTCTCTGGTCTGAAAAGTGTGCCATGGTTGCTAGAGAAAGAGGTGTGCATGAGCAAACTATCCCCTGATTCTGGGGGTGGCTTTGGTAGGCACAAGAACTGCAGTAAGAAATGACAAAATCCCCATGCACATGCAAGGCATTACACATGTCCTTTTAGATCCTAGCCCATGCCAATTGTAATCTATAATCAAAATGGGATGAGACTCAAGGACAACACTATTTGGTAAGGACCAATTTAATAAGGTTGCCACCTACTTCTTTGGTTGGTGCATGCTTGAAATCCAACCAAGTCATAGCAGCATAACTGTAGCCCTGTTCAGACATTACTTTGTATGTGCATACAAGTGTCTAGACATATGTACATATTTTTGTGTGAATGTGCAATGTAATGTACATGTACTCATTTTGAAAGTGAACCTGGGTACTGGCCCCTTCAAATGCAGGTTACAGATAGGAAGCATACTACTGTATGTTTGTTGAACATCGTGTGTGGATAGGTGTATGTGCTTCCAGATCTGTATGTGTGTACAATGTACACAAACTGAACATGCATTGATCATAATGTGTGGAGGTAGCAATTGTCATTACTCATTTTTTTGTATCCTGGAATGGCTGGAGGTCTTTCAGGTGTCTCATCTTTGCCATCCAAGGCAACAATATGTGCACATCATGAGGAAAACAGTATATGCCACTAGAGATTACTTTGGACTTCTTTTGCAGCCACTTGCACAACTGAACAAGCAGGTCACATTTTAATTGAAAACCAGCTTGCTTGTTCAGCTGTGTGAAGCTTTGCCGAAGCTTCAAAACTTTTCAGTTTCATAACCTTTGCACATGTTGTCTTGTAGGACTGCAGCCACAGTCTTTTGCTCTTCAACTTTCCAAAGATTCCAGTGTTCATATCCATAGTCAGATCAAGTAATTATCAATGCTTCATGGAATTTTGCTTCTCTTTTTAAAGGCACTTCCTTATAGAAATGCCAGTTCCTGGGCAAAAGATGAACTTTTGGGATCATAATGCTCACTGCAAAGACCAGATGAATTTTGTGGGGCTCTAATTCTTGCTCTACCTCAGATTCACATCCAAGGTGAGGAGGAAAAAAAAGTCCTGGGTTATTTAACAGAGTCCCTTCATTTCCAAACTCCCCAGGCTCTCACCTTTCCCTTCAAATTGCACTTACTGGTGGTAGTGGTAACAGCGACATTTTGGCCACAGTTAGATGGAAAGAGAGAAGTCTGTCATTTCCTCCATCAAGCCAGCAGTTTGCACTGGTATGATGCGCAAGCCCCAGTGGCTCTTCGGAATGGTAGTTTTCCAAAGGCTCCTACAGTATTATGAGGTCCACACAGTATCCCAAGGCTAGCAGCCAACTAGAGCACTGCTGCTACCACTTTCAAGTTGCCATTTGTGTCACTTGCAGTGTATTATTTGCAGAGAATGGCTGGGTTAAAAGAAATGGATGGTGGGGACTTCAGATTTCCAAACTGGCTCAGAAAACAATTTGTGGGAATGTTCCTTGGCTTGTTTTCCAAATCAATCTGATATGATTAAAGGGAGGTATCACCCATTTCTAATTTCTTAGCATTCCAGATTTTACCACTTGTGCAACTGAACCTCATGCCCAAGATATTATGGCCAGCCTCTTGATCCTTACTACATAAAAATTTGTATTCTCCTAGAGATATGAGCTATATCTGAATATTCATTTTCTTATAGCTGAACTATAAAATATATTTCCACCTTCTTTAATAAAAATAACAAACTTGTTGACATTTAAATGACAGCCATAAAATTATTTTAATAGGTGGTGAAGGAAGATAAGATTTCATAATTTATTTAACTGCTGCAGACATCCTTGGGTTTGCTTTCAATTAAACAAAACAAAAAAAAAACCCTTTAGAAACAATATGATAATTTCCATGAGTTCATTTTGGCTATCTTTCTTTTTTTCTTTTTTAATGGCAAAATTAACCTGATAAATTCAATTTATTTATTTATTTATCTATCTATCTATCATTTATTTATCATATTTTTATACTGCCTGATATGTACATCTCTAGGTGGTGTACAAAGTTTAAAACAATATAAAAAGTCACTGATTAAAATCCACAAAACACAATAAAAACAATTGCATAAAACAGTTATTAAAACAAATTATTAAAATTAATTCTAATTAAAAGCCTGCAAGAACAGGTGAGTCTTGAGGGTCTTCCTGAAAATAAACAGAGAAGGAGATGCTCTTATTTTAGTGGTGAGCATATTCCAAAGTACTGGGACAGCCACAGAGAAAGCCCGGTCCCAGGTTGCCACCAGACAAGCCGGCAGCAACCGTAACCAGATCTCTCCAGAAGATTGTAATAGGAGGCAGGGTTCTTGACAAAGAATGTGCTCTCTTAAAAACCCTGGGCCCAAGCTGTTAAGGGCCCTATTGGTAATAACCAACACTTTGTATTTCACCCAGAAACATATTGGCAGCCAGTGCAGTTCTTTTAAAATCAGTTTTATGTGGTCGCTTCTTGTTGTCCCAGAGACCAATCTGGCTGCTGCATTCGCTACCAGTTGTAGTTTCCAGACTACATACAAAGGCAGCCCCACATACAGTGCATAACATTAGTGAAGCCTGGAGGTTACCAGCATATGTACCACTGTTTTAAGGTCATTCACTTCTAGAAATGGACGTAGTGGTGAATCAGCCGAAGCTGATAAAATGCGTTCCTGGCCACTGCCTCAACCTGAGAAACCAGGGAGAGCTTTGGGTCCAGGAGCACTCCCAAGCTATGTACCTGATATTTCAGGGAGAGTATAATCCCATCCATTGCAGAAATATCATTGCAAAAGTTACATTATTTTTTTTAAAATCAGAATAATGTTGTAACAAAATGTTTACAACTTCATGCATACAATATGAAGTGAAATTGCTATTTTAGTGCTGTGAAATGTAATCTTACTTAAAATGAGATTATTCATCTTATTAAGGATATGATTCTTATTTATAAACATGATTCGGACATCATATTTTTGATGACCTCAATGTCTCCTCATTTCTGGATGCAACTTTCAATAGTATTTATAATGGAACAGTGTGGAACTCAGTGCAAGAATGATTTTAGTATAAGAGAATGCAAAGCTACACATTCTAATGGATATACATGACTGTATCTCTGTCTCTTTCTGTTTTTGTTTTTCCAAACAGCAGCCACAGGGAACCTTAGTCTGGAACAGGACCACAACATATAAGAAGTTTAATACTTCACCTTTCACCATTTTCCTTATTTGCCCGTAGGTTTTTATTAATGGGGCAAATAGGAGCTTGGGGGCAGGGGCAATTCCCATTGAAAAAAGAATAGGAGGAATGGATGGCCTCCACTTCCCTGTGTCATGGGTCATATTTCTTGCTCTGACTATTTCAGGGGGAAATTAAAGAGATGAGGTACATTCATATATTTCCACTATTATGTGTTGTTTGATCCAGACTTATAGACCTGAGTTAACCAAATAGCAATCTAGACCAAAGACCAAGACCAAGTCTCAAAGAGTTGAACCTTTTACTCTACCAGGCCTGCTCAACATTGACCCTCCTGCAGATGTTGGCTTGCAACTCCCATAATCCCTGGCTATTGGCTACTATGGTTAGAGATTAATGGAGATTAATGGAGTTTTGGCTCACTTGCTTGAGTCATCATCTGGAGCTATATGTTTTGCAAGTACTTCTGCAGTGACCATATTATCCATTTGTGGCACACATTTTGGTCTAGCAGGCCTGCTCAACTTAGGCCCAAAAACAACTGGGGAGCCTAAGTTGAGCAGGCCTACTAGACCAAAATGTGTGCCACAAATGGATAATATGGTCACGGCAGAAGTACTTGCAAAACATATAGCTCCAGATGATGACTCAAGCAAGTGAGCCAAAACATAAGACAAAGAGCCAATCCGAGCTTGGGGAGAAATTGCTTCTAGTTCCAGTCCTTGCTTATAAATCTTAAATACTATTTGTACACTTTGGAATGTTTATCTTGTCTTGTCCATCTAGTGCAATTAGGTTTTGTACACTCTCCAGTCTATAGCACTGAGGCTGAACTCTTAAAAGGAAGAAAAGATATATTGCAACAAAATAAGACAATAAACAGTCGTAATAGTTTAAAATAGCAACTTCGTCCTGTTTTTCCCCTTAAATATAAAGGCCATAATGATCATATAACCCAGAGCTGCTCAACTTCAGCCCTCCTGCAGATGTGGGACTACAACCCCAATAAACCTGGCTACTGGCCACTGTGGCTGGGGATTATGGGAGCTGTAGTCCAAAAACTGCTGGGGGGCCTTAGCTGAGCAGGCCTGATCTAACCATATAGCTCGTAGAGCAGTGGTTCCTAACCAGAATTCCTCCAGATGTTGCTGAACTACAACTCCCATCATCCCGAGCTACAATTTATTGTGACTGGGGATGCTGAGAGCTGTAGTTCAGCAACATCTGGAGGAACCATGGTTGGGAAACACTGTCCTTGAGTGATATGCATTCCTAAATTTAAACTAATAATGGCTGTATTTTAAGCCATAAGCATCACTGAGTTTTTGCATGCTAAGGCTACTGATAGTGAGTTACTTTATCAGGTGTGCCAGGCTTTTGTAGCAAGGCATAAGGCGAGCAATGATTCCAGGTTAATTGGCCCTGTCTGAATAAGTGATGTTTTTAATGAGATGCTGTAAAGCAAAAAATAAATTAAAAAATTAAAAAATGTTAGAATGCAAATGCAAAAAATAAATAAATAAAATCACAAGATTACATGTTTAAAAAGAGAAGAGATGACCATAATATGAAAATGAATTAGATGAAATATAGACTTTCCAATGTTATTTTTGTTGCAGTTATACACCATTGCCACTTACTGGAACTCTCTGTACGTACTTTAAATGCATCATTCAAAGACAACAAACAAACAATAAGGAATAACAGTATGCGCATCAGTTATGAGAGACAAGCAACATTGTGAAGGAGGCAGATTACTTAGACATAAATATCTGTTTAAATGCTTTGCAACGGATAGCTGTCAAAGCCAGTTCCCATTGCCATCCAGAAGGATAAATGGAAGGTCACATGACTCTCACTTCCATAAAACATACTTGGGCAATGGCATATCGGTTGCTAAAGTGTTTGCATAATATGCAGCCTATTGCAATTCTGTCACTTTCAAAATAATGCATATTATACTACTTACTGTGCAAATGGATTTTTAGAGAGACGCCTTAAAAATGAAAGGCGATTAGGATGCTTGCAGAACAAAATTGCAAACAGCAGGACTGCCCAGACAGAATTGCACCAAACCTCTTTCTTTTCATAAAGTAGTATTGGTCAACTTTAAAATTTTCAACAAAGATACAAAATTTATTTTGGAAATATCAGCATGAAATATAGTGCTCTCCCCTTATGCCACACATATGTATTGTGGATGAATATTTATATAGAATGGCTTGCATTTTCTATGCAAAGAACTGAGTAAAACTTCTGCTTTGCCCACTTCCATCTATATCTTGAACTAGATGGGCATCCTAATCTAACAGGGATAATCCATGCATGAAAAATGTTTCCACACACAGTTTATCCTTCTGGACCTGCCTCCATCTTAAGGAGAAAGATACTGTAGAAAAAGGAGAAATCTAGCACCACAAATTGTGGACAAGTTGCTCCTGTACTACAAAACATATTTATATTTTTAGCTCTTACAGCACTGATCATCTAATTCCAGGCGTGTGTGTGACTAAATTAGGATCCATGTTGCCTTTTCATTGAAGCCAGTGGAAGCTTTCCTTCCAGGGCAAGTGATAGCACTGGCTTTTGCTGCTCTGCTGATAGTAGCATACGGGGATGTAAGAACCAAAAGATAAGGAGGTCCAAAGCAATGGAGGGTTCTGAAGGTAAGGACAAGGAGTTTGCGCTGAACTAGGAGCAGCAGGCAGGAAGCCAGTGTAAGGATACAAGAAGGGGTGTGATGTGGGTGAATAATATTAGCAGCAAAGTACTGGATGGAGGAAAGGGGACTGAGGTGAGACATCTGAAGACCTGAGAGGAGCAGGTTCCTCTCTTTCAAGGTGAAAGATGACCAGGGTGTGAACTAGGGTTTTGCTGAAATAGGGGCTGCCCCATCCTCACTATTACACCTGTGTGGTGATACCGTGTTTCCCCGAAAATAAGACACTGTCTTATATTTATTTTTCCTCAAGGAGACACACTATGGCTTATTTTCAGGGGATGTCTTATTTTTATTAAGTGTGGTACAACAATCTACATTTATTCAATTATAGTTAAGTCATCTTCTTCTGGAACATCGTCATAACTCTCCAAACCCGGAAGTCCATCCTGAATTTCTTTTGACTCCATTTCCTTTAGAACCATTGGCCCCAATCTTTCATGTCGAGCAATAGCGCTCTCATTAAATGAGCAGCTCTTATCCATGTAACCTGCTTGGAGTGCATTGGCAACAACACTGTCAGTGATTTTATCCCATGAATTCTTCACCCAGATCACGACCTCTTGCAGGCTAGGTTTCACAAAGTTTCCACGCTGATTTCTTGTCATTCTATTTTCAATGTAGTCGTTAATTTCCATATGCAAATGGTCTTTGAATGGCTTGTTTACTGCAATATCAAGAGTCTGCAGATAGGCAGTCATTCCTGCAGGAATCATTATTTGATCTATTCTTCTCTCTGCAAGGAAGTTCTTCATGTCTTTAGCACTGTGAGTGCTGGCTGAATCCCAGACTAGCAGACCTCTTTGGCCACCTCGCAAAACAAGTGGCAGCATTAAATCAAGCCACCTCCTTATAACTGCTTGTGTGCACCAGGCTTTTTCAGATTCAAGAACATAAATGCCAGAAACACGTTCAATCTTATCTTTCTTGCCCTTAGTGATGATAACAGGTGTGGCTTTCTTTCCATCCAGACGAATTGCCAAAATACAGGTAACACGTGAACTTTCGTGACCAGTGGAGGGAACGTAGATTGAGGAGGCACCCCTCTGTTCTATTGTCGTTTGGGCTCCTTGACCCATAAACACTGCAGTTTCATCCATAGCAATCATGTTGCAAAGTTGGTATTTAGAAAAGTCGATGCCATCAACAAAGGACTTGAATGCAAGTGCTCACTTAATAACTTCAGCATCTTCCAACTTAAACAGTGTTGTTGATTTTCTGAGAGACAGTTCATATCGCTGAAGGAAGCCATCCAGCCAGTGTTGTGATGCTTTGAATTCTGGGGATATTTCGAATTGTGGTGCCATTGCAAGGGCAAATGCTTGAATATCAGCCCTGCGCACAACCAAAGCCTTTGCTCTCCTGTCAGCAATCCATTCACTGATCATGTCTTCCAGCTCAGGAAATAAAGGCTGCCGACCTGAACCACACTTGCGCTTCTTAGCATTTCCTTTGTCTGCCTGTAGAATGAGGTTATCATATTCTGCCCGCCATTTTTGGACCATTCGGATATCCAACTTCTTCTCTTTGCAGAAAGCCGTAAGATTCTTGCCCTGGGAGTCCTCCACAATTCCTTTCTTGTACTCAACAGAATAACTCTTTCTTTTTGCACTCATCTTGTCTGGGGGTACAGGCTTACCAGTATTTATCAGGGATCCAGTGAGACTGGTGTGTGGCGGGGGTGAGAGAGACCCACAGACTGTTGCTGGTCAGTGTTAGGGAGCAGCAGCTTTACTGGTATGTGTGTTGGGTGAGAGAGACCCACAGACTGTTGCTGGTCAGTGTTGGGGAGCAGCAGCTTTACTGGTGTGTGTGTGGGGTGAGAGAGACCCACAGACAGGGGCGTAACGATACCGGTAGGGGTGGCAGGCTGCAAGCTGAGGCATACGGTAGAGGGAAGTACGGTAAAAATCTCCTCAGAAAATCTCCTCCTCAAAAATCTCCCCTCCTCCTGGCGGTGGCGGGCAGCGGCGAGAGTAAGCGCGGCGGTGGCGGGAGGCGGAGAGAGTACGCCGGGAAGCGACGCCAGGCCAGACGGCAGGCCTCGGCGTCGCTCTGCGCACTCCCGCCTGCCACCGCCGTGCTTACCGTACCTGTACTCTCTCGCGAGGTGGCGAGAGTACCGGTACGGTAAGCACAGCGGTGGCAGGCGGGAGTGCGCAGAGCGACGCCGAGGCCTGCCGTCTGGCCCGGCGTCGCTTCCCGACGTATTCTCGCCGCTGCCCGCCACCGCCAGGAGGAGGGGAGATTTTTGAGGAGGAGATTTTCTGAGGAGATTTTTACCGTACTTCCCTCTACTGTATGCCTCAGCTTGCAGCCTGCCACCCCTACCGGTATCGTTACGCCCCTGTCTGTGGGTCTCCCTCACCCCACACAAACACCAGGGCGATAGGGGGAAAGCTTCAGCAAGCAGCCTGCTACTGAGCCAGGAGAGATCACCACTATGTCTTATTTTCGGGGTATGGCTTATATTGCACAACTGCTTAGAAATCCTGCTACGGCTTATTTTATGGGTATGTCTTATTTTCGGGGAAACACGGTAGGTGCTGCTTGGTCTTGAATCAGGCTCAGCATACCGAGCTATTTCCCCTCCCCCCAAAACACTCACCCTAAATCCCTTCTTAAATAGCTGTTTCCAGAGGCATAACGGGGGAAAACGGCGCCCAGGGCAAGCTCTGCCCCTGAAATTGCACCCCCCGCCCCCCCCACATACCTGCGCCCTGGCTGGACTCCGCGGCGGTGGCGGGCGGCGGCGGATCGCGTGGCGGTGGCGGGCGGCGGCGGATCGTGTGCCCCATGGCTTGTGGCGCACAGTGGCAGCGTGGGAGTGACCGAGTGAGCGCGGCAGTGGCGGGCGGCGGCGGATCATGTGGTGGTGGTGGTGGGCGGCGGCGGATCGTGTGCCCCATGGCTTGTGGCGCACAGTAGCAGTGTGGGAATGACCGAGTGAGCGCGGCAGTGGCGGGCGGTGGCGGATCGCGCAGCGGTGGCAGGCGGTGGCGGATCGCCGAGTGCGCAGAGCGATGCCGAGGCCTGCCGTCTGGCCCGGCGTCGCTTCCCAACTGCGAGGCGCACCTGCGCAGTTCATTCTATGAACTGCGCAGGCGCGCCTGGGCAGTTGGGAAGCGACGCCGGACCAGACGGCAGGCCTCTGTGCACTTGGCGATCCACCGCCACCCCGCCCGCCACCGCCGCGCTCACTCCTGCCGCCACCTGCCACCGCTGTGTGATCCACCACCGCCCGCCGCGCTCACTCGGTCACTCCCACGCCTCCACTGTATGACACAAGCCATGGGGCACATGATCCGCCGCCGCCGCCGCGCGATCCAGGGGGGATGGGGGTGCGGCACTTTTTGGTGCCCCCCACGTGACCCGACAAAGTGGCACCCAGGGCACATGCCCTGCCTGCCCCCCTATCGTTATGCCCCTGGCTGTTTCCCCCACAAGCCAATTATAAAATTCAGATCCTGTAATACACCTTATGACATAATCAGGAATGCAGTAGGTACCAAAGGCCTGCCCTTAGCCTTCTCATGGGACCTTGAATCCTACCTAACTTCACCTCCTTTTCTTTTCCCACTTATCTAGCAGTTACCTGACCTTTCTAGGAGGTGACTTGGACCCAGGGGCATAGCTATAATTGGGCGAAAGGGTTCAAAGAACATGGGCCCCCAGTTCCTGAGGGCCCTTCAGCTCCACTCCTCCCTCTTTTCTTCATTATCTCCCTCACTCTGGGGGGGCCGCCAGAGAGAGGGATGAACACGGGCCCCCTCTCCCCTAGCTATGCCCCTGCTTGGACCGTGCAATCGTAGTATACCAAGTGCAATGAACCCTGAGATATGTAGTTTTTTCTGAGTGTCTGAATCCTTAGTATGGACTTCAAGTGGCCAAAGGATCAATTTGAATCATAGTAAATTTGAATTTGAGAAAGATGTTCTGCTTGTCTGGGGCGGCATTGTGTTGTTTTGGAGTTATTGATCTGATTGAGTGTTAAAAATCTGCTGTGAACAATAACAGTTTGAATATTATTATTAATGGATAATTGCTGCTAAAGGAACCCCCCCCCCAATTATTTAAATGTGTTCCCAAGCATATTCCGATGTAAAAGGTGGTGTCATGTTCCTATGTTCCAGGAGTGTTCATACAAAAATGCAACAGTTGGGAAGTATGATATTCAGAATTTCTTCAAAATACTGCAAAAACTATTTAAAATTTTCCCAAGTATATTCTGGTGTAAAAAGTAGTGCATTCAGCTAATTTCAGTGAAAGACTTTTGTATGCAAAATTTGTTATCTTTAGTTCATCAGGAAGTAATCTGAGGATGTTGGGGGTGGGAGGCACTGTTTTACAGTGGTTCAGCTCCTACTTTTCAGATAGATTCCAGATGGTGTCGATTGGAGACTGCTGCTCTTCAAAATCTGAGCTTAAGTATTGTGTCCCTCAAGGCTCCGTACTTTCTCCAATGCTTTTTAACATCCACATGAAACCGCTGGGAGAGATCATCAGGGGATTTGGAGCTGGGTGTTACCAGTATGCTGATGACACTTCTCCATGTCAGCTTCTTCAGGAGCTGGCATATCCTCCCTAGATGCCTGCCTGTAAGCAGTAATGGGCTGGATAAGGGAGAATAAACTGAAGCTGAATACAGATAAGACAGAGGTACTTATTGTGTGGGGTCAGAACTCTAGAGACTATTTTGATCTCCCTGTTCTAGATGAGGTCACACTTCCCCAAAAGGAAAAGGTTTGCAGTCTGGGAGTACTTCTGGATTCACACCTCTTCATGGTTTCTCAGGTTGAGGCGGTGGCCAGGGGTGCTTTTTATCAGCTCCGGCTGATATGCCAGCTGTGCCCGTTTCTCAAGATCAATGACCTCAAAACAGTGGTACATCTGTTGGTAACCTCCAGATTTGATTTCTGTAATGCACTCTACGTGGGCCTGCCTTTGTATATAGTCCAGAAACTTCAGTTGGTTCAGAATGCAGCAGCCAGGTTGGTCTCTGGGTCATCTCGGAGAGACCATATTACTCCTTTACTGATGGAGCTACACTGGCTGCCAATAGGTTTCCGAACAAAATACAAAGTGCTAGTTATAACTTAGAAAGCCCTAAACGGCTTAGGCCCTGGGTATCTAAGAGAACGTATTTTTCACTATGAGCCCCACCGCACATTGAGGTCATCTGAGGAGGTCCGTCTCTGGTTACAGCCAATTCATTTGGTGGCTACAAAGAGACAGGCCTTCTCAGCCGCTGCCCCGAGATCGTGGAATGTGCACCCTGCTGAGATATGATCCTCCCCATCTCTAGCAATTTTCAAAAAACACCTGAAAACCCATCTTTTCACCCAAGCTTTCTTGGCTTCCTAAATTTGTTTGTGGTTTAATCTCTGGTTTATTTTTAAATTGTTAAATTGTTTTAAGTTTTTTGTATATGTTTTTAACTGGTTTTATGCTATTGTTAACCGCCCAGAGACAAAAGTTTAGGGCGGTGTACACATTTGATAAATAAATTAAAAATATATAAATATGACTTTATTTCATAGAAACAAATAAACAAATTCTTCAAAATATATAATAGATTGTGTCTTACAAGCCCTGCCAATAACCATGCTAGTAATAACAATATTCCAATTATTATATATTCAGTCCTCAGATTTAAGGAAGGGATGACTCCATTGAATCCACACTTGTCCATGGCACAATGGATAAAACAGTAGATGCATCAGTGGGTCTGATGTTAGGTGAGGGAATCCCTGAGTAGCAGCTCCTGTAGCTGAAGACCACATGAAATAACCAGTGTGTCAAGATTCACAGTGTATTGCTTCATAAATGGTAAACGCTTTTGGATGGATGAAGACAGCAGCACCTTATTTGCAGTCCATAGCCTTTTTACCTGACAGCTACCAACCATAAGTTTTTCTTCATGTACTGGACCTGGATATATTAACAGTTTGAAAGTATAGCCTTGTGTTCATTGAGCCCCTAGATATAGATTTAGGAGCATCTCTAACAAAGCTAATTTCCTAAAAATGGAATGTACATGTGTAATAAATAAATAAAATAAAACCCAATCTACTAAACAAAAATGGCAGAAAAAAGATTATTTGAAGATTCCTGACTGCTCACAGATTAAAGCTACTATTCAATGCCATGGCAATTTACATTTTCATTTATGAAAATACTAGTTATTAACTTCCAATATGGTTTATTGCTGGTAAGTAAGAATACACCAAGCAGGAAACATCACACCAAATGGTTCCTAGTGAGCCCTACGGTTATGGTGCAGAGTCCTATTTATTACTCACATTTTAGCAAGCTGTTTTAAACCTATCTGGGCTTATTTCAAGAGACAAGAGGTGGATAAGACAAAGCTATTTAATGTGATGGCATTTTTTAATGTAAAAGTGTCACTGTGCACTGGCATATTCATAATGTGCTTATTCTCATTACAGTTTTCAATTTGTCAGTGCCTTAGTGGCATGCATCCACTGAGCTGGGATGGCTGTTGGTGGTTAACCTTGTTACTGCAGACAAGTTACAAGCCCTGACAAGCACTGGATTACTGTGCCATTTGTTTTAGAAACCACAAGGGGAAGAAAAGGTGGGAGGTTCAAAGGTAAGCTGTATCTTTGTGTACACCATCTTACATGATTCTGAGAAACATGAGCACTACTTGTGCCAGGTGGAAAAGTTAGTTCTCCTGATATGTTCCTGCTGTGGGGAACTACTGCAGTAATACACTGTCTTAGGTTTCAGTCTTCTGATGAGCACCTGGGGCCGGGGGAGCAGTAATGTATGATTCTTTTTTTATTTGAGTTAGTGGGTTATTTTTCAACTCTCTTTAATGTGAGTTCACCACCCTCTCAATGTGAAACTAAACGAGGGGTTCAACAAACATGAGTATCTTAGGATATGTTTGTTTTCAGTTTGGGAGTGAAACCACATAGCCTGAGGGAGGAACTACATGTTATGAGACAAATAATGGGTTTCGAGCCCTGTGTCATCATGTTTTTGCTGAGATCTGAGAAGAACATTTGTAAGGGGAAAGGAACCCTTCCTATCCTGTGGAGTCTACCCTGAAAATGTTTCCTATGGCATTTTTCTCCCGTGGGCATTTGTAGGGTATGGGCAAAGTTCATCAACCCCTATTCCACTTGCCAAATCTCCCCAATCCCACATCTGTATTGTCTCAGCTAAACTGATTTTGGAACTGCATTTACTGAGGAAAATATCATTCTGCCATTAAATGCACAATTGAAAGTCTTAGGTGTTCAGTATGTGTAACTAGTTTTTTTCAGTTCAGTGGGTGTGACTAGTTTTCCTTTAAGTACTGAGGACAACATCTATACTGCCCGCTATTGCTGTCCTCTTCCACCAAAAATGCCACAAAATACCCAACTGCTTAAGCTTTTGCTGACTTAGATTCCTTACTGTTATGTCACCTATGTGTTTGAAGACTTCCTGTAGTCCTTAAGTCAAAGGTTTTGACTATCAGAGGTGCCTATGAAAGGTGATCAGTCCGCACAGGATGAAAACTACACAAATGTACTCTTTTAGTTACAGCATGAAACCCTTCTTTCTAAAGAGCATGCTGGCTGAACTCTCTTGCACCACAAAAGCCAATACTAAATAAATATGTGAGCTACCACAGGGTTTTGTTTGGCAGCCCCACTGAAATAAAAACAATGTGCATATCAGTAACAAATGCTGACATGGTATTTCTGTGGTAGAAGCAACTGCTTCTTGTTATAACGTCTAATGTCTGTCCTGTATTTCAAACCAGTTCCAAATTCTTTACATCCTTTTCAGAGCTTATGTTCATGTGTGAACAGAACTGTGCCCTTATTTATTTTTGTTTTGCACATCTATCTCTATAATACACTAAGGTCGTACATGGCAAGCCCAGCCCACACAGTGCTTTAACAATAGGAGGTAACAGACCAGAAGCACTGTGGTGACTGGGGAGTGGGGATTCCATATGCAGTTAGGGAAGAGGAGTGTGTAGGGGCAAATGAGTGAGAGGGTGGGGGTGAGTGAGTGAGCAGGTGAGGAGGGGCAAGCAAGCGAGTGAGCAGGTGAGGAAGGTACAAGCAAGCGAGTGAGCAGGTGGGGAGGGGGCAAGTGAGTGAGCAGTGGGGAGGGGCGGGTGAGCAGGTGGTGGAACGGTGGTGGGAGGGTGGCAAGAAAGGGTGATTGAATGAGCGAGCAGCAAGGAGGGGGCGAGTGAGCGAGCAAGCAGTGGGGAGGGGGCAAGTGAGAGTGGGTGGCTGACACAGCAATATAGCAGGGGCTGTGGAGGGGGGCAAAGGAGAGCAACAAAGCCCTAGCACACAGATGATCTGTGCGGGTTCAGCTAGCTTATATTATATTCTGTCAAAACACACATCTCTAGGTAGTTTACACAAGGTTTACACCATATAGTGGTTGACCAAGGGAGAGGTTTTGTGAGCTGGTAGAGAAGGAGTGAGGCTCATGGCTAGCCACTTTTCCACGGGCAAAGAAAGGGAAGCAGCATTGGTAGCTGCTGCAGTGGTGTGAGAGAGGTTGGAGAGGCCTGCTGGTGGCCAAGATGGCCAGCGGTGATCATGGGGGCAGCAAGAATAAGCAATCCTCACTTATTGTCAAGCTGGGCATTGGGCAACAGACCCAGCCGGGCTAGCACCCCCACCCCACCCCACACACACAGCTGCCTGTGACTTCAGTAACGGCCCATTTGCCCTTCCTTTCAGGTATTACCCTGACCCACTAACTGATCTCAGGTGGGTAAGAAACAAACATAACCTCACTAGGCAAAAGGGAAAGGTCCAGCTTATTGCACCTAAATGCCTCCCAACCCAATCAACCTGTCCCCATGAAGAAGATGGAGATATGGACATGGCCTTGCTTTTGCCAAAACAGGGAGTACTTGAGAAGCCTAAACAGGGCAAAGGGACCTCTGAAAAGAAATATCTTGTATGGGTCCTTTAGAGAGACTGAACTGGTTGCTGGAGCATGGGAAGATATTTCTGGCTGGATCTTGAAAATTGGGGGCCTCCTGCACTGGGGCCAAGTGCCCAACATTTGCTGCAGTCTTCTAAAACTGATATATAGGCAGGGTGCAGTGGGTATATTTGCAGTATGTTCTTCTGAAGGGTTATGCCTTGTTGGGGGCTCTGACATAGTATCTAGCTTTGAGGGGGTCATGCTTACTGTAATCTTCTCAAGCATCTGTCTAGGCAGCAATTTCAGTTTGTGGTCAAGTCAGCATGTAACAGAGCTGGACATGCTTCCAACACATTCGAGAACCATTCCTTTTGGACTGGGGTACTTTCAGCTATGGCAGTCATAGGATTAAAAGAGCAGCAGGTCAACGTTATAGCAGATGATGGTCCAGATCTTTAAGGAGATATATCTACCCCTTACTGTATGTACAATCACATAAAAGGCAGGTGGGAAGCAGATCCTAGAATGCCCTTAGTTGAAGAAGTTTACAGTTATGGTTATGTGCTCAGCTGTTAATAGTTTTCTCTTTTATATATAGATATGAGAAGAAAGGGAGATCTCAAGACAGGGCAAATTTGTGACCATAACATTGCCTTCTGGGCTGGCAAGTGCATCTGTTGTTCCAGTTTGTTAGTGCATACAGTAGCAAGCATAAGAGTAATGACTGATAGCCAGATACTTGCTCCCTTGACAAAAGGACTGGAGACCCACAGAGAAACCATTACAAACAGCAAATTGAAGAATAGGAAAATGAAGTATTGATATGACAAGGAAATTTCCATTAGGACAGGCATCTGCTTAAGCCAACAAGAGGAAGCATGCTTTGAAATGTATATGGTGTGATGCTGCTTTGAAATAGATGCTTAGCGAGAAAGAGAGAGAGAGAGAGAGAGAGTGTGTGTGTGTGCGTGCATATTGATTGCTTGAGGCTTGTGGCATATTTAGAAATTAAGCTATGGCATAGTCAGAATTAGGAAATTATATAAGTTGTTTGAACTTAAAAGATAAGTACTGAACCAAGTAGAAGCCATGTATGTTAAAGAGAGATAAGGAACCAGAAAGAGAGAAGTGGACCAGATATTAGAAGAATATGCAGTAGATATGAAGACAGCGCGTGATCAGTTATGAAATATGTTGTGAACACTTGGACTGGGAGAGGAGAAAAAGAGGGGAGGATGAAATTTAGGGCCAATTAGGGCCAATTTTTTTCACCCCATTATTACCTCACTTTATAATAACTTGAAAGACTCTTAGATGCCCATGAAGGAACCTCCATCCATCTGCATCTAAGAGTCTCTCAAGCATGCTGAAGAAGGAAAGCAGGAATTTTAATAGAGAACTGAGCTGTGTGGTATTAAATTGATGTACTGAATTTAACTTTGATTATGTTTTATTTTGGGATGGAAATTTCCTGATCTTGTGTCATGTAATTTATTCTGGGTAGAAACCCAGATTCCGTCAAGCAATAAAATAGTGCCTTGTATTCAGCACAGCTTTTGTAGTTTGCTTCTCCATCTCAGGTGAAACAACCTGATTACATTTAGGTCCCAGTAAATTCACCTGAATCCACAGGAAGCCTGGTATCCCTGATGTTCACTGAAGGTCTTTCCTTGTATTCACTGTAGGTCTTTCCTTGTATTCACTGACTGATGCTTCCTCTGGATTCACTTGCCCTGTGCCCTGTAGGTCTTCCCCTATATCCAATGAAACTTTGATATCCCAGATCTCAATATCCACTCCCTATCTTTCCCTGCAACCTAGATACCTTGTCCTTCCTCCTATCTACTGTTAAGTATAAGCTAACAAATTGTGGCTCATATCTGGCCATCAGTGCAATTGCATAAGAGTGGACTGGTATTCAAGATGGTGCATGATATGGAATCTGCTGCTGCCTATGTGGTTCCAGCATGAGGAGCCTTGTAGCACAATATATCTTTACTGTTCATTTAGTGGGGAATGACTTCAATGCACAGGCAAATTCCGGAAGGTTAGTGCTAGGGCTTACATACCTGTTTTATGGGCTCACTGGTCTGGGGCAGTGATTGTTGGATCCAGCCTTTCACAGTGCAGGACATTGACAGGTCTTACTGAAAGTGAACTGAAATAGTGTCAGGCAGGGACTATTATCAGGCCCACCCCAACCTAAAGCATTCTTTATCACAGCTTTAGAGTGGTGGTGGGCTACATCTTAGCCCCCAGAGAGAGGTACTTGTTCATCATCCCAACGTTTCTCCAAAGGATCTGCAAAGTATTGCATTAGCTAATTCTGTGCACGTGGTGGTGGTGGGGCGGGGGGGCTAAGCAGAGCTAATCCCACTTTCTATGGCAGGGATAGTGCAGTGATAAGATCAGTTAAATACTGGTAAGTGTCCTTAGGCATCAAATGAAGAGGGCTTCCTCAGAAACAGTTTCTTAGGGGCTGCAGTCCAGAATTGGAGAGTTTATTTAGGGTATATGTGACTCACCCACCCAGAGTTAGCTGGCAGGGCATGACTCATGCATGGCCTCCCTTGTCACAGCACAAGGTATAAGGCAAGGAGGAAATGCGAGAAGGAGTTAATTGCTTTTGGTTCAGTGATGAAGGGGGAAGAATGGACCATGTCATGGAATCCGCTATTAAGGGCTACCCACACTGTAGGACTAACACTATAAGTTAGTGGCGCAGTGGTAAAACTGCCGCCCTGTAACCAGAAGGTTACAAGTTCGATCCTGACCAGGGGCTCAAGATTGACTCAGCCTTCCATCCTTCCGAGGTCAGTAAAATGAGTACCCAGAATGTTGGGGGCAATATGCTAAATCATTGTAAACCGCTTAGAGAGCTTAGGCTATAAAGCGGTATATAAATGTAAGTGCTATTGCTATTGCTATTGATCCAACTTAAATAGTTAAATGGTTAATAAAATTGTGGCCCTTTTCATTCAAGTGCTATTGTCTCACCTCTTTATTCAAAACTGTTTGGAAACTGCTTCTTTATGGTCAGTATCTTGGGTAAAGTTAACACATTTGAGAAAACAAAACCTTAGGGGGCTTTTTGTTGGGGTGGAAGGAAAAAAAGTGACATAACAATTGATCTTTTTTGACTCATCAAACACAGACAGCTTTATTCTCTTACACACCTCCATATCAAAGGTGAAACATCACATCAGGCTTCATTATAGATAAAGCAAACTCTGTGCATTCTTTCATGAGAATTACACTTCTGTAAATAAACACAAAGCATAGAACAGAACAAGTTCAGCTTTGCACAACTTGTATGAAAAGTCATAGCAGTTTCCTATACATTATGAAATTACCGTTGATCTAACTTTGGATAAATGTACACGCTAATGATACTTATATACCACTCTTCAACCAAAGTTCTCAAAGCGGTTTACATATAAAAAGAAATAATACATATTTAATTAAGATGGTTTCATACCATGAAGAAGCAGCCAGCACGGTGTAGTGGCTAGAGTGCTGGACTAGGACTGGGGAGACCCGAGTTCAAATCCCCATTCAGCCATGAAAACTAGCTGGGTGACTCTGGGCCAGTCACTTCTCTCTCAGCCTAACCTACTACACAGGGTTGTTGTGAGGAGAAACCTAAGTATGTAGTACACCGCTCTGGGCTCTTTGGAGGAAGAGCGGGACATACAAAATGTAATAAAAATACCACAGCTGAAACTGGATGGCAAGAGAATCAAATTATTCTTTGCTAAAATTGTGGCCAATATCTTCACTAACCATGCAGCTGTACAAAGGGAAGAAGTAGAAGTGTTCCCACTATGGAGAGCTTATGGAACTCTGCAGTGGTGACTGCATGGTGGGGAGGGCAGTTATTTTTGCCAATCTCTCCTTCCCCCAGAAGTGCCCTGCATCACCCAAAAATGTCCTTGAAGGTCACACGGTCCACAGTAAAAAAAAATCCCCTCTCTGCTTGGACTATCACTGTTGTGGCGCTTTGGAAGCTCTCCATAATGGGGATGCTGCTTCTTGCACAACCACACGGATAGTAAAGATGTGGGCCTGAGTTTTTATTTCATTGACTGAAATATTTAAATTACATCTCATTTTTAAAAATACTAGATGGCTTACATTAAAATACAAACTGAAAATAAAAGATTATTCTAAAATGACAAATATAAGACACTACTTCATAGCAATGGCAGCATTAGCACGTAACATAAAACTGTGGTTTGTTGAACCTGCGGTTGATTTTTGTAACCGTGAATCGCATCACGTATGTTCATCCAAATGCAGGCGGACAATCTCTGGTTTCAGGGTAGGGGAGCCATTCCCTCTTCTTGGTTTGCCGAGGCTGCATCCCAGCAAGCTGTGTAGCACTCATGTGACCAGACTGTGGATAAGGTGTCAAAAAACTGCAGGGCAGAAGCCATTGGCGACGATCTTCAAGGAAGTTGTGAAGTGCGATTGTGACTTTTCGGAATGGACTGCTCACCCTCAGCAGAAAAAGGGCATTTAAATCCCTTTAAATAGCATTTAAGCCCTTCTCCTGACATACATTGCATCACCACCCTCATATGAGCCCCATAAGAGCCCAAAACAGTCTCACACAAGCACAATCGCTGGCCCCAAAGGAGGGATTCAGGGGGACACTATTTTTCTGTTACTCCAGGAAAGGATCATGAGGACTTCCTATGAAGGAATATGTGTATGAGGGAGGGCAAAAGATCCTGGGATCTGGTCTTCTGTGACCAAAGATGCTTGCTATCTATCTATCTATTTTTGAATTTTATATACCGCCTTTCATTAAAAACAATCTCAAGGCGGTTTACAAAAGTAAAAAAAAAAAATACAATAAAATGACAATAAAAATATTAAGCTAAAAATATAAAAACAAGCCAAATTTAAAATCTATAAAATACAAGCATAAAAACTATAGACGGGTAAAAAAACACATAGAAGCAACAATAAAAACAATCATGTAAAAGCCTGGATAACAAGCCAAGATTTAACAAGCTTTCTAAAAACGGTGATGGAGTCCAAGGAGCGAATGGCCACTGGGAGAGCATTCCAGAGTCTGGCGGCAGCAACAGAGAAGGCCCTGTCCCGAGTGCATGACAGCCGGGCCTCTCTCATTGTCAGCACCTGGAGCAGAGCCCCCTCAGATGACCTCATCAAGTGGGCAGCAGCCCTTGGGAGCAGGTGGTCCCTCAGGTACCCTGGGCCCAAACCGTTAAGAGCTTTAAAGGTCAAAACCAGCACCTTGAATTGGACCTGGAAACGAACTGGCAGCCAGTGCAACACTTTCAGAATGGGTGTGATGTGCTCCCACCGGGCAGCTCTAGATAAAACTCTGACGCGTTTTGCACTAGATGCAGTTTCCGGATATTCTTCAAGGGCAGCCCCACATAGAGTTCGTTACAATAATCCAGCCGTGATGTGACTAAGGCATGGGTAACTGTGGCCAGATCTGCCTTCTCTTGTGATGGCTGACCCTGGCATAGCAGTCCAGGGACACCAGACCATATTCCTGCCCCTGTGTCAGCTTGCCGCCCAGGGATTAGTTCTCTCCTGACAGGGCCAGTCCACTAGGGAGGACCAGAGGCTCCAAGACCTTAGGTCTTCCATTAGACTGCAATTTCATGAGGTAAGCCATCAATAAAGGGGACCTCGCCTTTGTGGGGACCCCTTTCTCTCTGGTTAATGGTAGGACTTTTACACAGTGATCCCCGCCTTCAAAGGCAACCCTTTCATGCACCCAAAGGAGGATTTGACAATTGTGCTTGGCACACCTCTTTGAAGATTGTGGCCAATGGCTGCTGCTCTGCAGAAGTTTTGATGCCTTGCCCACAGTCTGGTGACATGAATGCTATGGAGGTTGCTAGGATGCAGCCTCAGTGGACCAAGAAGAGGGAGTGGCTCCTCTACCCTGAAACCGGAGGTTGCCGGGCTGCAGTTGGATGCTCCATGTGTCCAGACAGTACTAGGTGGGTAGACTAGGGAAACACTGGGACTGGGGATAGGGTTGCCAGAACAGCTTATTTTGGGGCTGCAGACAACACTCCTCTATGTGATTTGGAGCTGTGGGCTCACAGTCTCAATCTTTGATACCCGAGCTCATGGAATCGTGAACTCTGCATATACCCATATTTGGCAAACTATGCAATTTCATCTCTTAGCACGAGCAAACATGGGGCCATGCTAGCCAGGGTCAGAATAACAAGCAACTGTAGGGAGTTATCCCCATAGCCAATCTTTCAAAAGGGAGAGGGGAGCTCTGATTATCAGTGATCCCAGGAGAGGCGGGTTGCTGTACCGGGTAAAAATAAAGATAGACTAGCTTAACCTGCGCAGAGCATCTGTGTGCTAGTACTTGATTTCTTCCCTCAACCCCTGCCACAGCCCCCCTCACCTCTGAGATCTCACCTCACCTGAGCCACACTCCTGCTCCTCCTGCTCCATCCCATTGCTTCCATCCCCCTCACCCCTCGTGGTCACTCCTCCATCCCTTTACTTCATCCCCTGCTGCCTATTGGCCAACCTGCAGCCCTCTATCCCTAGAGATCTCCCCACCCTCACCCGAGCCCCACTCCTGCTCCTGCTCCTCTCCAGAGGAGCAGGAGCAGCAGTGGTTGAATGGGCCCTTCCTCACTGCCGCTACCACCATAGCTGCTTATTCCCCTCAGGCTGCTGACAGGTCCATGCCCTTCCCTTGCTTTCCTTCCTTCCTCCGCCAATGGCCTCGGTAGCCCCAAAGAGCAGCAGTGGTTGACTGGGCCCTTCCTTGCAACACCATGCACCACCAAAGGCCACTCATTCCTCTCAGGCCACTGACAGGCTCGGGCCCGTCCCTCGCCCTTCCTTCTTTCTCTTTCCCTCCCTTCTTTTTCTCTATTTCTTTCTCCTCCACTCGCCTTTCTTCCCCTCCCTTCTTCTCTTTCTTTCTCTCTCCCTTCCTGAGTTAAGAGATCTTGTTTCCTCATCTAATTCACACAACGGCAGCCTCCTTCTCCTGAAGGGGCTCTTTCCTCCCTCATGACCCCCCCTTCACAGACCCCTGCCCACTATCCTTTTATAAGTATAGTTTCAATTGGTGACTCCTGATGATGTGGACAAGCTGCTTGGAGTGGTACAGCCTACCACTTGTTCTCTGGATCCTTGCCCAACCTGGCTGCTTCAATCTAGCAGAGAAATTGTTGATGGCCTAGTTAATATCATAAATGCATCGCTGAGGGAGGGTAGGGTGTCTCCTTGTTTGAAGGAGGCAATAGTTAGACCTCTTCTTAAGAAGCCTTTCCTGGCTCCCTCAGCGATGGATAGTTATAGGCCAATCTCCAATCTCTCCTGGTTGGGCAAGATAATGAGAGGGTGGTGGCCAACCAGCTCCAGGTGGTTTTGGAGGAAACTGATTATCTAGACCCATTTCAAACTGGCTTTAGAACAGGCTATGGGGTTGAGACAGCCTTGGTTGGCCTGATGGATGACCTTTACCGGGGAATCGACAGAGGGAGTGTGACTCTGTTGGTCCTCTTGGATCTCTCAGCGGTGTTCAATACCATCGAATCCTTCTGGGTCGCCTGGGGGAGTTGGGAATAGGAGGCACTGCTTTGCAGTGGTTCCATGCCTATCTCTCAAGTAGATCCCAGATGGTGAAGCTTGGTGACAGTCGCTCCTCAAAGCAGGAGCTGTTATATGGAGTCCCCCAGGGCTCCATTCTGTCACCAATGCTTTTCAATATCTATATGAAACCGCTGGGTGAGGTCATCAGGAGATTTGGTGCTGGGTGTTATCAGTATGCTGATGACACCCAAATCTACTTCTCCCTTTCATCTTCAGGAAATGACACTTATTCTCTAAATGCCTGCCTACAGGCAGTAATGGGCTGGATGAGGGATAACAAATTGAAGCTGAATCCAAGCAAGATGGAGGTGCTCATTGTGGGGGCTCAGAATCTGAGGTGTGAGTTAGATCCTCCTGTGCTGGATGGGGTTACACTCCCCCAGAAGGAGCAAGTGTGCAGCTTGGGAGTACTCCTGGACCCAGGCCTCACCCTAGTATCTCAGGTGGAGGCCATGGCCAGAAGTGCTTTCTATCAGCTTCGGCTGATTCGACAGCTGTGCCCATTCCTTGAAGAGAATGATCTCAAAACAGTGGTGCACCAGCTGGTAACCTCCCGGCTTGACTATTGCAATGCACTCTACGTGGGGCTGCCTTTTTATGGAGTTTGGAAACTTCAGTTTAGTTCAGAATACGGCAGCCAGATTGGTCTCTGAGGTAACCTGGAGAGACCATATTAAGCCTGTTTTGAAACAATTGCACTGGCTGCCGATATGTTTCCGGGCAAAATACAAAGTGCTGGTTACTACCTTTAAAGCCCTGAACGGCTTAGGTCCAAGTTACCTTAGAGAGCGCCTTCTTCTGCGCGATCCCCATCGCACATTAAGGTCATCTGAGGAGGTTCATTTCCAGTTACCACAAGCTTGTCTGGTGGCGACTCAGAGGCGGGCCTTCTCTATAGCTGCTCCGGGGCTGTGGAATGTGCTCCCTGCGGAAATCTGTAATTTGAATTCTCTATTAGCCTTGAGGAGAGCCCTTAAAACATATCTGTTTGGCCTGGCTTTCCAGGGTGTTTAAATCGGTTTTAATATTTTTACCCAGTTTCATGGTTTTTAATTACTGCAACTGTTTAATTGTTGTTTTAAAATGTTTTTAGATTAATTGTTATATATATATTTTAATTTTTTAAAAAACTCTTTACTGTTTTAATGGTTTGTTTTAATTGTAAACCGCTCTGAACCATTTTGGAAGAGTGGTATAATAAAATGAAATGAAATGAAATGAAAAATGGATGGCTAGATAGATTCCTCTCCTCTACAATCAACTTCTAACCAGTAACAGCTACATTCCAACTGCCCTTAACCATCACAGGCTCCTCCTCCCTATCTTCATATGGAATCCCCACTGCCCAGTCACCATGGTGTTTCTGCTTTCACAGGCTCCTCCTTCCTACTTGCATATGGAATCTCCACTGTCCAATCATCATGGTGTTTGGCCTGCTTGGGTTGTTTCTTCATGGCAGTCATTAAGACAGGAAGAGGTTTTGCCGGGCTACCCATCCCCATGGCTTGCTCGTGTGGAGCAACCAGACTGTATGGCATCTGCCATCTGGCCGCATGCGTGTCTCTGTGGTCTTACACTCTTATGAGAAAGTGGTCCTTGGGAGAATGGGCATTGTCACACATTATTAACATTTCTGTCCGATCCCTGTGTACCCAAGGATGGTTCTTCTCATGAGTAGTGCTTGGGTGTTTCCATGGCCTTTTACTCTCCTGAGAGAGCAATCTGCTCTAGAGCAGCAGTATCATACAGGAAGAATCTCTCCCATTAACTGGAGGCAATGCTGCTCCTGCTGGACAGTTCTTCTCAAGAGTAATGCCACAGAATGCACACTTGCACCCAAGCGGAAGGGGCTGGGCTCCCTGCCCCAACATTATTGTACAAAAGCCAGAGCTGAGCCATGCAATAATCCCTGGATGGCACTGCCTTTTCAACTTGACCACGGTTATCACTGGCCTGCCATATGTTATCTTTCTCGTCTGTGTATGTGTGTAATGAGTTTTTTTCTGGGCAACAGTATCAAGACAATGTGTGCAAACATGCATTCAAAGTGGGGCCTTCCTGATTCAACCTGAGTGGGGTGTAAAACTAACTGAGTGGGCATCAAAAAACTTGTGAGCATGCACACACCTTAGAGGGAACACTAGTTATCTTTGTAGCAATCTCATTGGGTTGCCCAATTTATGGTGCCACTGCGATTACATGTGCTTGTGAACATACTTCTTTATTTACTTTCAGAAAACACATAGTGCCCATCTTGCCATCCCATCCCTTTCTCTTCTGATTGCCAGAAGACGGGGGCGAGGGGACAGGGAGACAGTGGGAAGTGGGCATCCCCCCATGTGGCTTTTCCTTTTGATAGGCTTAGAAGCTTGGGATGGGATGTGGCAGCATTTCTTGTGCTGGACAACAGCTTGGGAGCAGGGCAAGTACTTGAAGAGGCAGCCATCGAGAAGCATGACAGGCACGGAGCAGGCATGTTCCTGGGTGAGTCTAGGCTGCCATCTCTATGATTTCAGCTCCAGACAGAGCATGAAACCACGATTATGACAGCATCTGTATTCGGACACAATGCTGCTGCCCCCAAACCTCAGGTTGGACTGGCAAAACTCACTACAAACCGAAGGTTCACATTGGTGTTTGGTGAGGGAAACTGCAGGTTGTGAGGGAACAAAACCATGATTTCACATGTTCAAACATACAAGAATTCCAAACTCTGCCCCATTTAACTGTGGTTTGGTGTTACATGAGAATAGGGCCAATAGCTAAAGGCATATCAACTGAAATTCATTTAAATCCACAACTAAATGAAAAGATTGCACCATACAAATATGGACCAGCAACAAAGAAAGGAGTTCTTGATCTAACTTGGGTCTTACTTCATGTGCTCTCCCCCTTCCCCCCCCCCCCTGTTTTCTAGTGTTTTTAAAAATGAAGCATTGGTGCTCAGTCCCAGCTCTTTTTCATGCAGCCCTAAAGCTTTAAAAGTTAATATTTATTTTATTTATATACCGCCCCTCCAAAAATGGCTCAGGGAGATAAATATTAAGAAATATTAAGAAACAGGGCTCTTCAGTTTTGGATAAATTCTACTAAGTGGGCTAAGGCATGTTTCTTCTTTTAGGTCTTATTGTGTAACACTCTGCTTTTTACTGAAATTTTAAACCGTTTGTTTTTATCCCCATAAAATTGTTAACTTTTTATGCTGTGAAATTGTTTTAACTCTATATTACTTGTGTTTTAAATTGTGTAAACTGCCTGGAGATGCACACATCAGGCGGTATATAAATATGACAAATAAAGCTGGGAGGTTGTGAGGAAGTTCCCTCACAACTTGCCACTAGCAGAAGAGATGTGCACAAACCTGTTCAGAGGCCCTTTTATGGGCCCCCAAACAGATTTGGCATCCGAAGGTGGAGGGTCACACTTTAAGGGTGGGGGAGGGTGCACTAACTCCTCCCTCCACTTTCCCCCCACTGGTGCTCATTATTTGCAAAGTCCTACGGGGCAGCAGGGTTCCTGTCTGCCGTCCGGTCCACTCCCTGGCTGGAAGTAGCTGGTGTGGATGCTAAAGTAGAAGGCCAGCTACTTCCAGCCAGGGAGCCACAGTCAGTAGTACCTCCATCTTATTAAGATTAAACTTCAGTTTGTTATCCCTTACCAAGCCCATTACCACTCCAGGCAGACATTTAGGGAGGATATACCATTTCCTGATGAAGTCGATATGGAGAAATCAATTTGGGTGTCATCTGCATATTGATAACACCTTGCATCAAACCTCCTGATAATCTCTCTCAGTGGTTTCATGTAGATGGTAAAAAGCACTATAGACAGTGTGGAGCCTTGTGGAAATCCATACTTTAGCTCTCACTCTGCAGAGCAGCAGTCTCCAATCTACCAGAGGGGTAGGAATGCAACCACTGTAAAACAGTGCCACCCAATCCTCCCTCCCTCAGGTGACTCAGAAGGATATCATGGCTGATAGTATCGAAAGCTGCTGAGATATCCAAAAGGATCAGCAGAGTCGATTATTAGTAATATACCACCATCTCAATCATCTTACTGTACCATGGGAGATTAGAGAGTGGCCTGTAATTATCCATCACCAAGGGATCCAGAATGGGCTTCTTAAGAAGGGGTCTAACCACTGCCTCTGTCAAACAAAGTAGCATCCTGCCCTCCTTCAGTGTCTGGTAACCTCCATGCTTGACTAACCTCCATGCTTGTAATGCACTCTGCATGGGGCTGCTTTTGTATGTAGTCCAGAAACTACAATTGGTACAGAATGTGGCAGCCAGACTGGTCTCTGGGACAACTTATTATACAGAGTGGACCATATAATATCAGTTTTAAAAGAACTGAACTGGCTGTTGATATGTTTCCAAGTGAAATACTAAGTGCTGGTTATTATCTATAAAGCCCTCAATTTCTTTGGTCCAGAGTAAATAGGAATTGATTTTAATTGATTTTATCCCATTAAATTGTTTTAACTTTTTAGTCTGTGACATTGTTTTAATTGTTTTTACTCTGTTTTTATATTTGTTGTATTTTAAATTATGTACACTACCTAGAGATACACTATCAGCTCTCTCAGTCTCCTGGTTTTCTCTTGTTTGCCCTGCTCTTCTCCTAGTAAGTTTGACCTCAGAGCTTTCATAGGGCACCACCTTTACAGAAGCTCTATTCTACAGAAGTTCTATTCTTGGTAGACAAAGTCTACCAAGTGTGCTCCTACACCATCTCACAGGGCACTGGTCAACATGAGCCCTCATTGGTATCTGGCCCCTCATCATCAGCCTCTCTGTCTTTATATAATATTTGACAGTCTCTACAAATCTTGCATGATCTCGGGCCAAAACTAGATCTCTCTTGAGTCCCCGCAGATATCCCGAAGCCTCCACAGCAGCCCCATACACAGCTGCTTCTCTCTGTTCGGGCCAGTCTGGTCCAGACCAGCCCCCAATTGCAACATCATTCCCTGCAAGTTGGGAAGGCGGCCAGGGTGCATGGCGCAATGGGCAAGCTCTCCCTGCCAGCAGGGTAAGCCCCTTGTCAACTTTTGCCCCATTCCCATCATCTCCCAACATACACATATCAGGCAGAATATAAATATTTTTTTATTATTATTTAACATATGTATATACCATCCTCTACCAAAGTCTTCAGGTGGTTTACAACAACAAAACGACATCCAAAAGATTTAATACATTTAAAACATATATGATAATAAATAAATAAAATAATATTAGTATAATTGTAAATGAACTAAAGTAGTTACTTTTTCTTATTTGTGACCTTGAAATACATGTAGGTAATATATTCGGTTGTGGTTAACATTCATCTTTGTGATTTTAAAATGATAGATATAAGTTTGATGTTGAACTGGTTGACCGTGTGATTTATGCCAGTTGTTTATGGGCTGATTCAGTCAACACAGATCACTTTCATGAATTTGGCTTTGACCAATATTTAGAATTACCTCTTGTGATATTGCCCAACCTTAATGATAGAAATTCACTTACAGTATTCACATTACATATATGCCTTCCTATTTTCAAGTCTTCCCACTTGTGCCACACTTGCCTTCTTGGACTGGGACTTCATAATGTTGACAGTCTGGATTTTGGAATCAATGATTCCAAAAAATAGCTGTATTTTTAGCCATAAAAGCAATATTTTTCCCAATGGACTCTTGTAAACAACACATTGCTCTGATAATAAAACACAAGGAATAAATTCACCAGAGCATATGTGAATCATCAACTGGTTCTCAAATAGAGTCCAAAACATGAAAAGCTTTCACTATCACATTCTAGCCTTTTAAAAAATAAATATGCTTCCATAACCAAACACAAAAAAACTCAAATAACAGAAGAAATATCTTGCAATGCTAGATTAATACAATAGAGAATGGGAATTCACCATAAACAAATTTATGCAAGCCAAGATTGCCAGCCACCAGGAACTTTACAGACTGCCAATAATTTTCCTGCCAGACAAAAATCTTGTTATCAATAGGCTTTCTTCATCCCATGTCTATATTTGTTTCCCACATATACAAAACTAGAACAATGTATCCATAATAGTTTATTTCATTTCATTCATTCAATGTATATACCGCCTTTCCTAAAGTGGCTCAGGGCAGTTTCCATTAAAATAAAAAAACACATAATAAAACAATTAAAATCAAAAATTTTTAAACCAGATTAAAATTTAAAAAATATCATTTTTTTTAAAAGCCAGGCAAAGATGGGTATTTTAGTCTCTCCTGAAGGCTTCCAAGGAAGATAATACTCTTATATTCTCGGGGAGTGTGTTCCACAACCCAGGGGCTGAGAAGGCCTGATCCCAGGTCGCCACCATATGAACTGGTGGCACCCGAAGACAGACCCACACAATGAAGTGTCTATCATTATTTTTCAAGTGGGAGTCATTTGGGGGGGGCTTCATTTTGAGAGCCATTTCCTACCACGTTGGCCACCACATGGTGCCAGGGGGCTGTGTGAAGTATTAGGCTTCAGCCTTTGAACATACCTAACAAAAACTTACTTAGGAAGTCATACTTAAGGTCGATGGGAGCACCAGCGGTGCACCAGCTTTGCAATGAGGAACACTAATTTAATGACATCTCATAGCAATAAACTGAAAGCATATATATGTGTGTGTGTGTGTGTGTGTGTGTGTGTGTTTTTGTGTGTGTGTGTGTGTGTGTGCCCCCACAAAAAAACCCAGTAAAATTTCCTAACAAAATATTTGATTAGTATGATGCTTTAGCTCTTTAGATTCATTCCCTTGTTTTCTTTTCTAATAGTGCACAAAAAATAGAATTGGGAATGATGTGTTTTTGCTCAAACATGATGACTGTTAATAGTTCATCAATCCTTCATATAGCTAAAGTAGCTGAGCATATTTTTACTAGTTCTCATTATCCCTTCACCCTTGGTGGTTCTTATATTTTCAGCTTGAATTATTTACTGAGAACATTTTACCCATGACAAAAAAGTTGTATAAGGTTTCCACCATGGGCTTAGATATGGACAAATGTGCTGTCACTTTAAAAAGTGTGTTGGGAATGGTGAATTCAGCCACAATATCAGTTGTGGTAGGGTTGGTCTGTAGGGATGTGCACGGAACCAGTTTGGAGTCCCTTTATGGGCCTCCAAACTGGTTTGAACAGCTGGCGGTTCTGCCAGTTCGAAGGTGAGAGGCATACCCTTAAGGGTGGGGAAGGGTGCCCTTACCCCCCCCCCGCCACGTTTGCCCTGCCGGTGCTCCATTTAAAAAGTTTTGATCATGGTGGCAGCATACCTCCCTGCCACCCCGTGTCCTCTTTGCCTGGAAGTAAAAGGAAGTACTCAGCACGCATGCACACGCTGGGTGCATGCACAAGCGAGTGCAACTTGTGCGTGCATACAACCGGTGTGTGTATGTGCCCTGGGTACTTCCTTTTACTTCCGGCCAAAGAGGACACGGGGTAGCAGGGAGGTACGCTGCCACCCCAATGGAAATTTTTAGTGGAGCGCTGGTGGGGGAAATGTGGTGGGAAGGGCACCCTCCCCCACCCTTAAAGTTATGCCCCCCTGCAGAGGTACACCTCAGTAATTTTGGAGCCTGGACCTGAAGGCCTTTGGAGGCCCCATTCCTCTGCAAATTAAGCATTATCATGCTCCACCGGGTAACCACACCACCTGAGACAGTCTAAAGAGGATTTGAGGGGCCCCTGGAGCTGTGGAGGCCCTGGACTTCAGCCCTGAAGTCCAGGGGTAAGAGCAGCTTTGCCCCCCCACCTTTGAACCACCCCCCCACCAGTTCCATGCAGATCCCTAGTGGTCTGTAGTCAGCAAGGGGAGACCTCTTAATTGTTCAGACCAGAAATCAAGCCTAACACAGAACACTTTTGATAGGGGTCACAGAGTATCACCAAACACTCTGGCCCACTGTTGTAGAAGCTCCCTTGCTCGTGTGGCTGATGCCTCTCCTTTTGGGTAATGGCAGGGTGAACATCGCTCTGTGGGCTTGAATCCCATAAAGTCTCCCAGGCTCAGCTGAGGCGGTGGGAGGAAGACCCATGATTGTTTCAATGTAAGTAGTCAATGTTATGCTGAATATTAAGTTTGAGGACCAGCCAGAAAGTTTTCTACCCACCCTCAAGTTATATTGGAAGCCCACTTGAGACTAAGTGGGATCACGTGGAGGCACTGGGTTAGGAACTGGTGGCTCCGTGTGGAAGGTAGTCATGGAGCTACTATGAATCCTGTGACTGTGACATCTGTCACAATCATGCAAATCACAGTGGTCATGTGTTCAACCCACATATCCCATGTGGGTAAGCTTGATTGTAGGCTCACCACCTGCATTGCTTCAGACTAATGGAGGTTTCAACAGAGCAGTGTTGCACTCACAGAATTCGGATATGTGTTCAGTGGCAACAATTGTTTTCAGGCCAAAGGAGCAGTTGTTTAACAGAAACAAGATTCTCATCTGAAGGGGCTGAATATCATATGTAAAATTATTCTGAGAATATTTTATATCCTATTAGACACCCTGAAGTTATTAATGGAAACGCTGTGGAATTTAACACCTCTGCTACCATCAATGACCTTATTTTTGTGGGCAGATGACTCTAATCTCGAGTTGTTAAACTAACACCTTTAATAACTATTATACTCTCATAAATAAATAAGAATAAACAAAATATACTTTATCTTGAGTATCTGTAATTACTGCTCATGTTAATATTAGTATACAGATTCACTGAAAGGAGATTGTCTCTAAATATTTATGCTGGTAGAACTGCCTGAAGATCTTGATCATAACAACACTCCCTTACTCCCAAGTTCATTATAGCCACTTATATTGTTACTGTAAATCTTTCTAACGGCCCCAATGTCTCACTACCAAGAACATTTTTATAATGAGGGGTGGGGCATGGAACAAAAATGTAGACTCCATTCTTTGTTAAATTGTATTTTCACATTCAGTACCATGGTGATGAAATTGTAATAATGCTTTTTAAAAACCCAGTGAACACTCCTATCAAAAAAGTATCTAAAGAAAAATGAGAGAAAGCTACTGCAGGGCATTTGCTAAACTTCTTTGCTTTGTCCATCAGTTTTTATTCTGTGATCGTCCTGAAAGATTTATGCTTTGTGTTTTGAGAGTCTGTTATTAAATGGCTTTGCAGAATAAAAAAAAATTAAATTTAAATATAACTTTTAAAATGTGTGTTGGACCTTTGTGCCTTTCAAAAGAGGTCAAGTTCAAGACATTTATGAAAAGACCATTCCCACAGAGACTACTGGAGAGAGCCTATTAGCCTTGCTCCACTTTTTCTCTACCCCTTTTTTGATCATAAAGCAAGGTTATGGGCAGTGAGAGCAGTGATGAAGGGAAGAAGAAAAATGCTAAAGACCCTGTTGAAATTTCAATTCTTAAGACTGCAGTCATTAAACACTTACTTGGGAGTAAATCTCATTAATCTCATTGTGGTTTGGTTCCATGCAAACTTTCACAGCACTGGTCTGTAAAAGATTCAAGGATAAAAAATGCTTAACAAAAGGAACAAAACAGCAATTTGCTGTTTTAAATTTTCGTCATAGTTTATTCAGCAATAGAAGCAGCAAAAATCTGTGTTCAACCAACAGGGCTCCGAGTTGATTAAGGCATGTCAGTGACTATATCCTATCTAATTGTCTACTTTCTTACCAACAAAACAAAATATTAATTATTGATGAATAGAAGCTTTTGTAGAAAAAAGGCTTCAGACCCACAACTTTCAAATGTGTAATGAAGGATCCTCTAACTAACTGGCTACTATCTAATACAGACTTTTATCGTTCTTCCCCTCCCCTCCTCATTTTTTCCTCTTCAACAGCAGAGAATAGAAGAAATCAGTTACCCAGCCAACAGCTGCAGATTGCTGCAATTTGGAGAGCCCCCACCCCTGCAAGGAGGCCACACCTTAACTCTACATATCCCTGCAGTGTACACAACAGTTGTGAGAGAGACCTCTGCTTATTCTTACAACCTGCATACTCTTATCACCTGCATAATACCAGGTATTCTAGGTATTCCAGGGTGACATCAAATTACTGTTTTGGAGAATGAGAAACAGCATTGTGTAATGTTTGTATCTGGACTGTCCTAGACATAACCCACATGAGCACTTACAATGAGGATGCTGGCTTCTCTTACTCAAAATAATAATGAAATTTCTATCTTTTCTGGGATACTGCTGCAGGGCATGATAGAAATACCATTCCTTACTTATTGTTCAAACATCTGGTAGACAAAGATATACTACTTCTGAATACAAAAGCTCAGTTTTCGCAATCACCTTAATTTTTGTAGAGCAAAACATGCTCTGACCTCTGATCACAAAGACAGAGGGTAATGTGATCCTCATCTTAATGATATCCCCAAGTTTATCCCTTTATTTTCTCCTCTACAAGCAAATGGCTGTGGTCAGAAAAAGTAAAGATATGCATTCAGGGACACCATTGTAGTGGTGGCAAACCTGTCTCCCTGACATTGGTCAGAATGGCCTCTACAGAGAAGAGTGTGCCTTAGTGGCTTCTTCGTTACCCTCCCTCTGCAACTCTCCCATCTATTATAACAAAGGACATTTTCTGGTAAATAAATAAAACTAGAATTCAGATCAAAGGAACAGTCTTTCATTCTACCTAGCTGGAACATACTTTCTAAGTCTCTTCTTCCAGGCCCTTTCAATTCTGGAATTTTTAGAGTGATTAGAATTTAACCTAATACAGGTGTGAATTTCTTTTAATACAGTACAATTTAAAGATGTCTGTCTATCTGGACAATAGTGTCCAGATAAGGGACAGACATCTTTAAATTGTACTGTATTAAAAGAAATTCACACCTGTATTAGGTTAAATTCTAATCACTCTAAAAATTCCAGAATTGAAAGGGTTGACAAATTGATTTCATAATGCAACTTTTGCACATTTAACAAAGTAAAAACAAAAGATTAACATCAATCCCAAGATCAAGTGATCTTTTAAGGTAAAGAAAACAAATTAAACTGCTCTGCATAGTTATGGTTTTAAAAATTAACATGACTAGAGCCCACACCCCTTGAATATGTTTCTCTTGTTACTCATAAGGGTTTCTAATCTTCCATAATAGGAGTACTGAGCTGATTCTAAAAACAAAGAGATGGTAAAACAAATCCAATGGACTGTGTTACATCTTCTAGTTGTCAATATAGAGTTTTCCATTTAGGCAATATGAAACAGAAAAGAGCTTCTATAGTCATTAAAATATTGAAGTAAAATCCCTCTCTCCCTTAGCAGATCCTGGCAATCTCCTCAGAAACTCAGTTCAAGGACTTGGTTCAAAAATTCAGCTGGCCTGACCACCCTTCTCAAAATGGAATGCCAAGGAAGTGAGCCAAGTCATGGGGTCATGGCCACTCTCATTACCTCACATATCTAACACTGCTCGGCCAGAAATGTCATAATAGTCCATAGCAGAAACATTCAACTGAAGAAAGGAAGCTGGAAACTGAGAAGTAACTATTTACCCTTATGAGTCAAACAGCAAAATAATGCAATGGGTGCCGCAAATTAATCTGGAGCACCTAGCACCTTGAGCCAATCAGGATGGGGTGTTTGCAAATGCCAGCTGTTTTTCCTGAGTATTTTTACTTTCCACATTTTACAAGTAATAACCAAAATTGTCCATTCTATAAATATATACATAATACATACATAAAATATGCAAACAAAAATGTGTGTCTCCCCACACACACACACCCCACCCGCCCAGGAAGTAGATTTAGAATTAAAAAATAAAACCCTGCTTCACATATATTGGATAAAAGTCCTTATTCCACGTATGTAAACACATTATTAAAGCTAGCTGATCATATTTTGCTAAATAAATACTGCAGATGCATTAAACCAGTAGTTTACTTGTTGTCTTTTCTTCCAGTGTTCATATTTGCTATAATACACTTATTTCTGGTCGCAGCTGGTAAGCGTACTCAATAGCTGCACAACTTCTTTTGATCAACATCTATAGATATAATGTAATCTAGGCAGACAGAAAGCAACTGTGTGAATTCCAAAATGTTGCTGGCTTTTTATACTTATAGTTGGTAGTATAGGCCCTGTTTTGCAATTGAATGGCTGAGATTAGTAAGTGGGCACAAGCTCTTTCACACTTCAGTTACTACCAGATCAAATAAAAGGACCAATCAGGAATAACTGGCAGTTATTGCTTCCTAATGAATGTGACAAATTAGCTGATGATCTCTGTTCAGTAAGTACTGAAAGATTTTTCCATTACTACTGAAAAGACATGGACCTGTTTCAAACTATGTAGGGGCATGTCTACAAACCAACTCAACAATAAGGTTTCCCTTCCTCCTTCTTCAACCAGCATCCCTTCGAATTGTAATTGGATGAGGGAGCAAATGATATTTAACTGAGCATTCTTAGCATCCTTACCCTGTTCCATTTCCTGGGGTTCCGTGTGAGAATCAATGCCAAATAAAGTTTGTAGCTTGTCATCATGGCTAGTATCAGAGGTCATTCACACAATCAAAAACTGTGTCCTATCCAGGTTTGGGAGCTGTGTCTCTCCCAATTTTCAGTTGTATGGGTGCAAACAACTAGGTACGTAGGAGGGAGAAGCGATTGTGTGGAAGCAAGTTAGGAAGAAAGAATACCCAGCTTTCCCTTCTACCTTTATTCCACACAATCACTTGTCCCTCCTCAGTTGTTTGCGCCAGCACAACCAGCTCCCAAACCTGGGCAGGACACAGTTTTTGACTGTGTGAATGACTTCACAATCTCCAGTTTCAACTGCCACAGAACTAAATTTCTTCTCTTAACATTTTACAGTTGCCAGCAAATGCACACAATCAGCTCCAAGAATGGTTAGGATGTGAAACCCTGTATTCCAATTTGTATTATTTGGTTGGCCTGGCCATCCTGATCCTCCATGGTGGTAGTAGTGTTATGTGTGTAATAGTGTGAAGTTTGCAAGTACAACGTGTAAAATGCTTCCTGTGAATTTACCTAATTTTCAACTGTTACACCATTTAAAGATGGTGTAACACCTCTGTTACACCTCTGTTACACCTCTGTTAGGAGCTTGAGCTAGAACCTACCACATGCAAAACCAGTCAGACAGGCTTCACTTTATCAGTTGACACTGCACTGTATCCAAAGAAGTTATTATCCAATAACATGGTTTTTGATGAACTTCCAGTGACCCTACTTAAAAAAAAAAAAAAATCCAGAGCTCATATACAAAGTTTTGAGCAAGGTTGAACACAGGGATCATTTACAAACATTTTCTTTTAGCACCTCATAATTATAGTAATTTAACAGAAGGCATGATTCCTCCAAAATGAGCCCAAGAAAATACCATAATTGCTTAAACAGAAGCACTTTTCTGAGCCAGAGGACTTACTGGAGCCTAACTGATCATTTTTGAATGTTTAGGGTTGACAATACTGTACCCTCTCTCCTCTGCTTCCTGGATTCCTGGTGGGCTAATGAAGGTGAACTGCAGTTTCTCAATATTGCTCCCAGCACAGCTCTGAGCATTTATGATGTCATCAGCTACAGCACAGAAAGCACAGATTCATGAACTCAGCATCTGGCAGATAAGTGAATGAGGAGTTGATTTTCCAGTATTTCCGTCCTTTCCTTCCTCAAACCCTATTATAAAATTCAGGTGACACACCTTGTGCCTTCTAGTTACATATTCACATACACTAGCATTATGTGCTATGTGTTTCTCAGCTGGCAAATACATACAGTACTTGTCTACAAAGCTTAAGCAGAAACATGTGATTTCCCTCCTGTTTTCATACATGTAAGCACCATCTGCTTAATGGTACATGACTAAGTAAAGACCAATCAATTTAGGCCCCACTCCTGCTGCCCTCTACTTCTTTGACCCAGCCAATCTTTACCATAGGCAGAGGAATAATTATCAGAGAGCAAGAATTGAAAGGAAGCAAGTAAACTGACAACATATAGAAAGAGAAATTACACAACATCATAAATTACAACTCTACTCCTCCCTTTTTCTTGGTAAATGTTGATGGTAACCAAGGGTAAAGGCAACAGTTCTGCTATTTTCAAACTTGTATTTTTAACCATAAAGTCTAGAGACTTCCTTTAAAAAAAAATAGAAGTGCAATTCTCAAGATTCTGAACTTTTCACCTAGAATCAAATTTAATGGTGCTTCTGTAGTTCCATAGAATTGGGACATACACATAATTCTGGGTATGGTGCACATGCTTAAAAAAATTAAATGTTACATGACAAGTGGTCCAATAAAATGTGTATGGCACAGAAAGGTTTTCCATGGGCCTATTTTCTCCCTTCTACTCTTCCACTACAAGATGCACAGATGGGCACATACTCAGACAGTGCAACAGGGTGTCAGAGGGAATGGGAGACCTTTGTGTCCCTCTCATAACTTATATTGTTATCCAAACTCCCCACTATGTTCAATATGAGTTACTTTATCAAGGTGAGAAGGAGAGATGGACAGCAACATGGGAGGTGCACACAAGTCTCATATTTACTTTGCCTGTGGGCATGTCCATGTGCATATGTTAGTTGTGTATGGGGAGATGGGGTAGAGCAGGACTCGGTGAGCCCCATGGAAATCCTTCACATATTTTCTTATTCTAAAATTCTCATTTACTGCATGGCTCAGATGATGCTATTCTCAAGATGGTTTGTAATGCTCCTAATTCCTAGTTTTAACCATGGTTACGGTTGTTGCTGATGTAAGTCTTAACCATGATTAAACCTTGGAGGAAAATGGTATAAACATTCATACCAGAGAGGGAAGGAAGCTCACAAGACCATAGCCACCTCCACTTAACCTTAGTTAAAGGATTCAAGTATTTTGTGTGCACCATCCACAAAGTGACACATACACTTCTGTGCCAGAAGTTTCCAAACTTCAGAGAGGATGTTAATGAAAAGTTGTTACTCTTGAAAGAGAAATCTTTGTACACCTTCCAAGTTTGTCATGAGTACATTGCCCAATGGAGGATGTGGTTAAGCCAAAGATGGGCAGACTTAACAAAACAACATCACTTTATCTTGCTGAATATGAAAGCAGCAGCAGCGAAATATTTTATATTAGGGTAATGATGACCTAGCTTGAATTATTTATATTATATATTCTTCATCTGATAAGTGGTTATTAAGAAACAGTACAGTCTACATGCACTTTTATACATCTTCCAAATCTATATATTTTTAAAATCCACCACTTATGCTATCATGTAGATTTGTATGTTAGGGGATTTTGAATCCTCAAACTAATCAACTACAGAGATTCAGATACAATAACGGCCCAATGATATCCATGTTACACAATGCTAATCCTCCCAAACCAGCATTCTGAAAAAGTCTCAAAGAAAATGCATACATTAAAACATGTTTTGAACATAATCTATAATTCTTTGTAAACTATTGATTTTAGAAAAAAGCATAGCATAGTCTTTATTTCGGTCTTTGAGCAACATAACAGTAAAATAGACAAAAACAGTTCAAACAATCTACTTCTACAAAATAATAAAAAGTCTCTATAGAATTACTTAGTATAATAAGTAGAAGAAGCTAGAAGTTAAAACTATGAATATAAAACTATATATAAAAGTTAGTCAACAATAATAACAGAATGACACTGAGTATAAAGGTAGCAAGACAGCAAAATTATGTAATCAATACAGAGCAGTGTTAAATCTCATACCATATTGTATTCTATACCAGGGGTTCTCAACGTTGGGTCTCCAGATGTTATTGGACTTCAGCTCCCATAATCCCCTGCCCCAGTGGCTTTAGGTTGGGAATTATGGGAGTTGAACTCCAAACACATCTGGGGACCCAACTTTGAGAATCCCTGTTCTATATTATGTATGGCAGCAACATATCCAGCAAGTGGAGGCAACATACTTATAGGCTTTAGAATATTTAGTTCTTAATGAGCTCTAAGCTATAAGGCAGAACTTAGCCACATTATAGGATCTGGAGTCATTCTGATCTGCCAAGAGGAAATTTTGGTAAAAGGAATCAGTACAGCCTGGATATGAGCAAATATCCAAATAGATTAGCTTATGCTGAATATCATGGTAATAGTGACAGTACAAGAGTACATGAGCCGTCGTTCCAATCTCACCAGAGCCACAGGGGCAAATACGCTCTCCATATGGAATTCTTTGATATCTCCCTTCCAACACAGCTGTGCACAAGGCATTGCATCAGCCCAATGTCAGGGCGCCCCCCCCCCCCAAATAGAGCAAGATTGCAAACCTTGTATAATTCATATGGAACACTCATACATGTTGGATTGTTCAGTGCTTTGTGTTTAGAGTACAGTTATTGTAACCCACAACAGTCCAATTTCAGATGCACGCTTATCGAATTCCACTGAATTCTAGGGATGTATACGGAACCGGTGGCAGCTAGTTCGATGGTGGGGGAGTTACCTTTAAGGAGCAGGGAGGGTGCTCTCCCCCCCCCGGTTTCCCCCGCCGGTGCTGTATTTAAAAATGGTCCCACAGGATAGCAGCGTACCTCCTTGACACCCCATTAGATGTCAGACCAGAAGTGCCTGGAGTGCATGCGCATGCCATTCATGTGCGTGCACTGGCACTTCTGGTCCGACATGCACTGGAGCATCAAGGAGGTATGCTGCCTCCCACAGGGCCATTTTTAAAGTCAGCACTGGTGGGGGAAACATAGTGGGGGGGTGTAAGAGCACCCTCCGTTACAAGGTAACTCCCATGCTGTTGAACCAGCTGAACCACCAGTCCTTCAAACTGGTTCAGAGGTCTGTAACCGGGCCTCCGAACTGGTTTGTGCACATCCCTACTGAATTGTATTTCAGGATTTCTCCAGGGTAAGTACTTCCTGATGATAATCAGCAGAATATAATAATAAATCCAACAATTCTAAAATGTTGTTGTCTTATACAAGCTATTTCCTGAGGCAAACATTTTTCACATGTTTCCCATTTAAGTTGTCCTATATACTGAGAATAAAGTTCACTCAACGGGTGTAGCTTGCTGGTATGTTGTATGAATAATGAACAAGTTTCTAGTTTTGAACATGTAAAGCAGTGTATTGTCCTTAATATCCACTGATCACTCAGTAAAGAGAAGTTGAAAAAAGATCCCTAGGCAGAATTTATTGACAAAAAAGAACAGGTCACTCATGGAGTGCTAGAAACTCACCTGACTAAGCACTCCATCGTGTATATGTGAATGTTCATGCAGAAGTGTGAAAAAGCTTTTTGCACTGACCTTTTTTCTATTACCTCTCCATGCCTAAAGATGGATAGTGAATTGTGCTTTTCTATCAAGTTGTTAACAGGCGTTACATCTGCCTTAGAACCAAATCTGCTAAACAAAGCTGCTGAAAGTGCTCAAAAGTGGGAGGAAATAGACAAGCAGATTCTTTGATACGTTATTCACAAAGTGCATGTGGAGTTGCAAGTGGAGTCATTCTTCTCTTAGTTACAAGGTATATCATTTAGTCAAGATAATTAGCATGCATACAGAAATCACAATATTTCTGTTTTGCAAAATGTAAGATTTTACACTTAAGTGGCTCAAGTATGTGTCTTGAACACACTTAATCCATTGTCCTAGACTCATAATTTAAAAGAACTGTACAGCTATACAGCAAACAACAGACCAAATTTTTCCCCTGGAGACAATTCACAATCCAATAGAATTATCTTTTCCATATGGAGAATTAAGCAGTAAATCTTCCTGCAAGATAGGTGACTTCCTACAAGATAGGTGACATTAATAACTGCCAAAGGGTTTCTCAGACTGACAAACCAAGGGGACAAAAATGGCCTGCACTGGGGCAGAAACCACCTTTCTTCCCTTGGTGTGGCTTGATCTGTCCCTTGACAGCAGTGACAGGAGCTAATGGGGAGCCTTTCATCAGTTGTGATGCTTCCATCATCAGTGGTGTGTGTGTGTGTGCGCACACACACGCGTGTGCGCACACACACACACACACACACACTCATTCATGTTGCAGTGGTGACAGCCATATAATGGGCAAAGTTGATAGAGAAAGCAGGGGCTGCCTACAGAGGCCATGGGTAAATTTATCTTGGTGTTCATGCACAGAAGCAGATTGCTTCCATCATCATTTGATCATCACACTGCTGCTAGCACACTTCCTGCAGGAAATGGAGGCCTACAAAGGCAGCATGGTAGACTATGGGGGCCTGAAACGGGCTTTCAATAGATATGTAACTACAAATTACAGCGAAGATGCTGCCTCCTATGGCTACTTACACACAAGGACTTTAGGAGCCCTGATCAGTTATAACACCCAGCTTTCAGGTGGAAAGGGATAATGGCAACACTTTTTACTAGCTCAAACTGGTAAGACCCTCTATATCAGGGGTGCCTAACCTGTGGTCCTCCAGATGTTTGCTGAACTACAGCTCACATCATCCCTGGTCACAAATTATTGTGGCTGTGGATAATGGGAGTTGTAGTTCAGCAACATCTGGAGCAGCACAGGTTGGGAACCCCTGCTCTGTATCAATGTCCTTAATTGTACAGCCTAGGAACCAGTGATGGCTCCTAGATTCTGTTCTTGCCTACAGGCACGAATACAGAAACTGTGAATAATGAAACCTTACCCCTATGGGAATCTAGGGCATAGGTTCCTACACACAAAAAATGCTAAAAATGGGCGGGGGGCATAAATAAGAGAAAAAGTACCTTGCTCTGCAGGTCTCCAGCAATCCCCCACCCCCGGCAATCTCTCTAACTTTAACAAAACATCACAGCATTTTTTTTAAGAGCCACAAAATGGTTTCATGCTGCCTCCAGACTGGAAATGGCTCCAGAAGTCATTTCCAGTGACCCTGAAACCGCAGGCAGGCAAAAACCACCTATTTTTGCACCCTCAGATATGGGTTGAGGTCCCTAGGACCTCACCACAGATATGTGAAACCGTGTTTGCTGGGACTGTGGATGAGGGTCATCTGAACTCTGCACAGACCATCTGGCAGTATGTGGAGACAAACATTCTCACAATGCAGTACTATGTTTTGTCCAATGCCAGACGGGAGGGCTCCTTTAAGGGAAACAGCCCTCTCAAGCCCCTGCGCCATCTTGGAGGGTGTGCACAGAAGAGTAGCTCTTGCCAGAACTTTCTGCACAGAGCTCTTGAGGGCCCTCCATCTCTCTGAAAGGGCCCTCTCAGTACTGAGAAAAGCACAGTATGCAGAGGTCAGCACAGTGAGAAATGACATGGTGGTTTGTTTGTTTTTTGCCAAAGTGGCCCCGCTTGAAAAATGGTTAAGAATTACTTTATATCAAAGGCACCCATCACTATAGAAGCTGCAGTGGATTCAGAACACAGTGGTACTGCCCTTCCCTTTATGGAAATGGGTCACCAGAAGCATTTTAAAGCAGTGGTCCAACATCTGCATTGACTCCTGGAACAGTTTGTATTTTACATCTATAAAACCCATAAAGCCTTCGGCCTGACCAACACACATCCTCCATTATGTTCCATCATGCTTTCTAAGATCAACTGAATATATTCTGTTGTGGTTACCAAATGCACCCTAGATCAGAAACATCAGGAGAAGTGGAGATATGATGTTAATGATGACTCCACAACTATCAAGCTCACTTTCTTAGAGGCTTGTCAAATCTCAGACATTTTTTGGAAGTACTGAAAAGCTTTGTTATCTTTGTTATCTCAAGGGAATAGAACTGGGCCACGTGAGGGCAGAAGTTGTAGCATCTGCTACATTTTAGTTATTCACATAGAATTTCAACTAGATGTTTTGTATATCTAACCTACTATTGCCTGCTCGGCATTTTTGGGTGAGGCATACAAAGCACATTATGCCAGCTTTGGGCTTAGGTCTTGGAGAATTAATAATTATTATAATTAATAATAATCCCAAGATATAGCACAAAATGACACCAAGTTATTAAGAAAAGGTGTGCCGCCATAATAATTTCCCAGGCATTGTTCTCATTTCAAAATATGTCTAGAGTTGTATTTGCTGTTCAAGAATTAGATGTAATCAAAAATTAAAAGAAAAAGAATGAAACGAGATCAATTTACAGTAAGTTCTCTAATAACCATCTGGAGGAAAGCAAGCAGTCCTCTGAGTTTGTGGGGCTGGGATAGTTTCCAGGCTCACTTTCCAAGAACTTTGCTTACCCACTGTATAGGGCTCCGGCTAAGAAAGAAAAGAAGATGTTTAAAAGTCCATCTCCGAGGTCCAGTTTACACTGAGAGAAATTCAAAAACGCAAAGGGGAAGGAAGGCACTGTAAGTCTACAGAATCAAGCGCGGAGAAAGAACCACCCCGTTGCTGCTACTCGAATACCTTCAATCGAGGTTACGAAGTGGTACTGTGAAGTGCCAGACAGACAGATACGATTCCCCAAACCCCAGTTTAAGCCGCTCCCCCTCCCATTTTATGTAAAACGTTAGCTGGCTTCTGTGGCAGCCGGTCCAGATTTCAAAGAGACGCCAGTATGCTCGCTTCTGGTCTGCCCAGCAACACACACCTTCCATTGATGTGCGTAGAAGTTTCCCCTTAGCTTTCTCTTTCTCCCTCTCTCTCTTTCTGAACCCAAGTCTCAGCCATCGGAGCAAGGGGTCGTGAGTGTCCACGGCCCGTTGGGAGGAGTGGGGGCTTGTTAGGGAGGGGTGGGAAACGATCCAGGATCCTTTCCTTTTTCTCCGGTCCCTTCTGAGCCTTAAAATATTGATCACCTTTGTTCGATCCTTTTTCGAAACTGCCCTCCTCGTCGCACATCCTTAAAAAAAACACAACCAAAAAAATCTTGGGTTTGAAGTGAGCAGCAGCTGACAGCCAAGCATGTGGTGTATAAATATTGAAATAAACGAGCCGGGGGGGGGGGGAAAGGGGGGATATATGGAAAGTGGGGGGGAGAGGGAAGGAAGGAGAGGTGGGGGGGGGACAGAGCAGCCCTAGTGCGCCTGGTGCTCCTGTGCGGGGCGCTGCTCTCCGGGAGTGAAGGGGGGAGTAGTATTTAGAAAGGACGGAGGGAGGGGGGAGAGATAGGAAGAGAGGGGGAAGGGAAGATAATAGCATTTAAAACAACAACAACAACACAAGCCCAACAACAGTGATTAGCTCCTACCCGTCGCACAGGGACTGGGAGGGAATTGTGTGTGTCTCACCTGACTTCCTCCTTCCCCGGGGCGGCGAGGGAGGCAGAGATAGGCGCGCACACACCAGCCACTCTTCCCACCACCAAAAGCAGCCCCCCAAAAAACCTGAGGAGAGGCGAGAAGGGAGAAGAGGCGAGAGACGAAAGCAGACAAGGAGAAGGGCTGGCGGGGGACACAGGCAGGCGCGAGCCCACCGCCCTCCAGCCAGGCAACCCGTCTCCTCTCGCTCCTCGGAACCCGCGCGCAGTTTTTTCCTTCGCGCCAGCCCGGAGAGTGGCGGCGGCAGCAGCGGCAGCTTCTCTTCGCCTTCTGTTCTGCACCAACGTGGGCAGCCTCCGCAAGGGGGAGAGCCAGCGAGCCAGACAGCCCCGGCCAAGCCTCCCTTGTCTGTTCCAGCTCCGAAGCATCGCCCAAGAAGAAAAGAGAGAGAGAGAGAGAAAGTCCTCGCTGTCAGGGCTGAACTGCAGAGAGAAGCCCCGCTTTGGGCACTTCGCTTGCCCTCGTGTCTGACGGGAGGGTGGAAAAGGCAGGCGGGCGGGCGCCGCCTTCTCGTCGTCTTCTTCCTCCTCTCTTCTGCTCAGTCGCCGCCTGCCAGGCAGTTCAGGAGTGGGGGAAGGAGGGAGGGAGGGAGGGTGGTGGTGGTGGTGGTGGTGTGGAGGGGCCCCCTCCTCCCTCGCGCTCCTTCCTTTAAACGCCCACTCCTGATGGGTGAAAAGACAACTTGAAGTTCAGTGCAATTAACTTCGCCGGCGCCTGGGAAGCTGAAGGTGTCGCCCAGCCTCGCCCGCCCTCTCGCTGCGCTCTAATGAGTGAGTTGGTCTCCTTCGCCTTCTTTTTTCCTCCTTTGCCTCAGCCACACTGACACATCGTTTTCGTCTTTGGGGTCCTGTGTGACTTAGTGGGAAAGGGTCATCTGGACGGGTGCGGGCTATGCTCTTCTTCTTTTTTTATGCGTTAAATAGAATTTCACAGTCAGACTCAGGCAGAGATTTGATTTGACTTTATTAAAACAAACAAAAACGCCCAAGCGCTGTCGGGGTTGATCTTCTTGGCAAGTGACTTCCGTGCGCGCAGCAGCAGGCACCTGCTCCCTAGCCCAAAAGTTGTAAGCAAGCGAGGTCCCCAGAAAGTTTGGCTCAACTTCTAACCTTCATGCAAAAGTGGGCTCCGTTCAGGAGAAGCGTAAAAGTTCTCTAGCTTTGGGGAAGCAGTGCCGCCAGATGAGTGCGGGATGGAAGGAGGGCGCCGGGCTGGGGAGGTGGAGGAAGAGGCACGAGGAAGACCACGCTTAGCTGTGCAGGCATGGCGTGAATGTGAGTGTATGAGAGAGAGGTCGTGTGGGGTTTTTTGGGGTGGTGGTGGTGGTTTATTTATTTATTTTTTTAAGTCTGGTCGTGTGCGCGTTGCTAGGGGTGGAGGGAGACGGTGGAGACGCCGAATCGGGAAGAGGTCAACCTCTCGGTGCTTATTGGTGGGAAGGGCAGAGTTTCTCTCAGCAGGGGGTCAAGTGGCCTGCCAGTGACCTTAGGGAGGCGGCTTCCCACAGGTGTGTTTCTTTCTCACCGCGTGAGGTCCTTTTGCCGTTCCCTGGCAAAGTATCCTGCGTTTAGAACTGGGTGGTCCCTGAGGCGGCATCAAAGGAGCCAGAGAGGAAACGCAATTTCCTTTTGATATTAACCTGTAGCTAAGCTTGCGGGATTGAGAGGGGAGAGATCTCCTCTGAGGGGCCCGCTGGTTCGCCTGGCTCAGTTGAAATGTCCCACCAAAAGTCACGTTCCTAGGACTCTGGGTTCTTCTTTTCCTCCGTCTTTGGCCACACAGACCCAGAGTCACTTCAGACAGACATTGTGATCCATCGTCGTAATTAGGTTTTCTTTAAAGCCCAAGCCAGAGTTTGATGTGTCTGCAAAACCCCCTGGCTTTTCAGTTCTGTCCTTGAAAAGCTTTGACAACTAACTTCTTTCCCACTTGTGCTTGAGCTAAAGTTTCTGTTTTAGTGGCAGAGAAATCTTTAACCTTTAGATTATTAGTCTCTACCTTCTTACCTTCAGTAAGAAGTTTTATTCAGGTCAGTTTACAGGTTTATTCAGGTCAGTTTACTTGTGAATTTATTGGGCAAAGCATCCATAACTTCAGAGTAAAGAATTCTATGGTTCAAACATATGATGTACTAACAGATCTTTATTCTGCTGTGTGTGTTACTAAAGGATATGATTTAGGAGCCACTCTTTATTTCTCCTGAGTATTATTTTGGTCTAGTACATTCAGATACTTGTCTGCTCCAGTCTGCTGGCAAACATTAGCATTCAAGCTTACATTTTTGACAAATGTGCAGACAGGAATAGCATGAATAGACATCTTAAATATTAACAACCTAAGCATCTGTTGTGAAACAAATTTAATATCTTTACTCTGTTTTTCTCACATTGTTAGGAAAGGTTACAATATGTGTAAAATTCCAACTTTAGTTGGCAAAAGGAATTGACTGGGTATTTTGCTGTCTCTTCAAGAGTGTTTAAAATCACCACCAGATATTGGGGGTGGTGATGATGTCTTAATTTGGACCATTGCTTTAAACAAAACATGGGAAATAATATTCATCTTTCACAATGGCATGAATATAGCTTAATATGCTTACATCTTGCTGTTTTAATTTGTTCAATCTATGCGTTTCAAATACATCACCTATCATTTGGAAGTGATAACACATACACAAAACTGAAGGACAAGAGAGATAAAAAGCAAATGTACAGGAAAGCACAAGTCTGCATATGCAGATCTGTTTGCATGTAGCATGTTACAACATACAAATAATGTTACTTATCAGCTACTGAGATCACCACAGCTAATGAACCAAAAATATTTTAAAGAATATTTTCCCTTGGAATGAAAAAATCCCAATTAAAAAATAAGAACATATTCAAAGCCAGTACGGTTATTCATATAATAGATTCATTCTTCTTCTCTTTCCAACAAGTTAAGATGTATAATGTACAATCATTATTTGTATGTAAAATGAGTTTATTAGATCTAAAACATGTAAATGGAATGTGTTCTGTTCATGAGGCCTAAAAAAGAACTTTCCATTTTCATATGCGTGACTATTGATCTTTTAAATTGCAAAGTAACTCCTTAGAGGGTTTTCTTAGAGGACTTATTTAACAAGAAAAATAAGTTCGGTATCCCACTTATGTCAGTAAAATCACCCTGTATTCAGTAAAGATACTATCTGACAGAGAAAATGTACTATTACATAAATTCTGAATTGGAATATGACATAGGGAAATGGTTTTGGCATGTGGAGTTATGGTTTGTGTTATAGGCTCATGAGGTCAGCTGACAAACACCTGTTTTGAATTATTAGAGGAAATCCTGTGTTTACAGTTATTGTTAAGCAAAACTTGCAAAAGATCACAGTGTTGCTGTAATGTCAAATCCCTAATGACATATAAGCAAGTATGCCCCTTCAAAGTGCAGAAGTGCTTATCTTTAATGTAGAAAAAACCTACATCTCTTAGAAGTTATTAAATATGTGTACTTTCAATTTCTGCATTTAAAAGTGTAGTTCTCAAAACCAGAAGCAAAATATATTAAGTATTCTAATTCCTTGACAAAGTTTTGCAAGAATTTAATAAAAAGCAAAACTGAAGACCATACAATTATTGTTATATTATTAATTAATATTTAATGCTTTATGTGAGAAAGAACTTATTAATATATAGTAACATATGTTAAATGTATCTCTATTAGAAAATATTACTGTAGATACATTTCTAGAATGGCTAGGCTATGTGCACAATGTTCATACTGTGTTTGAGAATGGGTACTACTATTAATTTTACAAATATGTCTTTGCTCACATGTTAGTTAAACATTTTGTTCAGCATTAAACTCCCCCCCCTTTTAAACTGAATGCAGATTTTTAAAGCACCTTTAAAGATCCTTGATTACTCAGTATTTGTGTGTGTGTAGACTATATTCAGGTCTGGCTAAATATTTCATATTTATAAATACCATATCAAATGTTTAGCACCAACTTCTCCCGGAACAGAGCTGTAAAAATACTTCTATTTTTAAGATACTAGCATAAAAAACTTTAGGCACCTGGGCAACCAGGCAGCTGGAGTTTTTTCCTCTCAGGTTTGATTTATCAAAATGCATATTTCCATTGATGAAGCAATTCATCATATATGCAATTCTGTATATCACTGCAAACATCATTACTGTACAGTGATTATTGTGTCATATATTCAAGAAGAAACTAGGCAGTGGTTGAAATTAAAGACTATTAGAAATCTTTTATTTCATTAAATGATGGTATAAGTTGCTAAAATGAATGGTTTTGATATAGTTGGATTATTTTGTTGGCCTTCTTGACCATGTTGGCTTCATCAACAGAAATGTTATATATCTAGAATACAAGGGTATATCTCCCTCTTAACTGTAAATTCAATTTTACTGTAATGGGCACAAGACTTCAATAATCTGTTCCCTTTCTTAAATCAACACTTTGGACTTAAAGTCATCATGCACTTACTCTTTATTTACGCTGCATTAAGCTGACAGCACAGCAATCAAAGGAAAAATATTACTTACTTTCATGAAGTAAATACCAGTTTATAAGTGAGTGCATGTATTTATATCCCTGTCTCCACTAAATAATGGCTCTGTCTCCATTTTAATATCTACCTGGCAGCATTATCCATGGCAACTGCAGCTTCCTTATTAGTGTATGGAAAAAGTTTTTATCATTTGGACCAGGAGCAACTCATAGGAAGATTCCATGCTGCTTTGTGCAGTGCTGAAGCTGGTTTTAAAGAAGCAGTAACTAATTTTACATGGTATGCTTCACAGGGTAAAAATGCTGTTTCTGAATAATAGTATGCCTAGCAAGTTGCAGATCGTGTATATTCGAGCTGTTGAAGATAAGGGCAGAAGTGTATTATTAATAACTGAAAGCACATATGTGTATGTGAAGAAAAAAATGTTCAGCAAATCTGTCACCATGAAGTCTAGTGCATTTTAAACAGCTTCACTTATTACAAAGTTTCTACAGTTTACAAATTTGTTGAATAAGTTAAAAGGGCCTGCTTTAACATAACTTAAATTTTGGAACTTGCTGTAAAGTATGTTCCTCATTCCATATCCAGTCATTACATATATCTCAATCTCAGACTCATTATTTGCAGCAAATAGGAAGATAATAGTGAAAATAGCATGGAATGTAAAGATAAGTAGAAGGAGAAGAAATAAATGTTTGGAAGTTCGTTTAGGAACTTTCTATTTTCAAATTTGCAAGACAAACTTTAATTTCATTTTTTCAGGATGTAAAGACCTATTAGCACTTTGAAAATACACAAGAAAGGTTAGTGCAATGGTCACTTTTCTAATTGTGCTACCTTGTTATTAGTAGACTATAATAATTTCCCTCCTGATTAGACTACTGCATGCCTACAGTAATGTGTTTGACTGATCATGGTGGTTGTCTAATATATATGATACTTACAGATCAATATATGGAGGTGTTTTTGGTTTTTTTACATTATCACAAATACTTATGATAGCCTAGGCATGTATATTGAGACTAGTTACTTCACTTAGTTGTGTCAGATAATGTTTTTAGATTTATAAGATACATCAGGAGTAATTCCAGATACAAATCAACTTGCATCTTTGAAAATTTTATCTGAGAGACTTGCAATGATAGCAGTGATAGTGCATTTTGTATAGAACGATGGATTATGCCACAAGTACATACTGTTGTACATCTACACTTTTTGTGTGGATATAATTATTCTAGGGCAGACTAAATGTGTTAAATCTGCATATAAACTCTCAGGAATATCTGGAAGCAATTACATTGTTTTAGTATATTTTTAATCAGTTTACGCAACACTTCAGGTTATCAGTGTATTGATAACCCTGATTGTGTTTCCACAAATGCCAGTAATTGAATTGCTTTATAAGATATGAGTTATTAAGCATATGTAGAGATGTTACCATCAGAATTATATATCTGTGGAACATAGTGTTCACCAGTGAGATGAAGTGATGCTACCCCAGGCTTCTAAGGTTTTTTGTTTTGTTTTTCATCCATTTATGGCATTGCACAAATTCAAGGGCTTTAAATCTAAAATTCTTCTCTTCCCTTGGCATATCAAGGCTTGGCCAACACAACTCTGATGGAGATTGTGCAGATCTGCTATTTTTTTTAATGGACATACAGGAACTCTTAATCTCTCTGTCACTAGATCTCATACCTTTATTAATTTCTAATGGTCACGCTAAAGGTCCACATACTAAGCTGTGTCTCTTACTCACTGTGGTAATCTTGGAAAGCAATTTATTTTTGGATGCGCTAAATACAACTCTTAAAACAGCCTGTGTGTATCCCTTGAGTGCTTTTTACTCTGCCTCCCAGGGGGCCGGGTAACACTGGAGACAACATTTATTACTAGTTTGACTTCACATAACTACCTGTATACATTCTATCTGAGATATGTTCATAGGTCTCTGGAATGAAAAGCACACTGCTGTGTAAGTGCAAAATATTGTTGTCATAATTATGGAAATAGAACCTTAGGTGTAAAGATTTTCTTTGCAAATGAGAACATTTCTCAGTGGTTAGAGTATGCAAAATCTGTGTTCCCAGTATAGCTATATATGAAGAGAATCACTTGTGACAAACAGATCCGAACTCATTAACAGAAAAGTGTTTAGTGTTTCCAGTTGTAACATGACAAATAATAACTGAAAATGCTTACAGTGTACGATAGTAGAAAGGCGTTTGTGCCTATGAGAAAGGTTCCTTCAAAAAGTCTCAAAAACAATTAAATGCACCTTATACGTTTTAAAATTTCAGTTTTGTTTTTGAGGATTCACAGCCCTATAAATAATATCTTGTGCTTATCAGCTGTATAGCCATAATCCCATGAGCTCTATTCTTGCATAGAAGTGTGTAAAATGGTATGCTTTCACAGCTGCACCATGTGGCCTCTAGCAACACAAGCCTACCCAGAACTTTGAACCAGTGTAGCACTCATTGGGGAGGCAGCACCGGTTCGCTAGTATGATGGGTAGATAACTTACCTATGTAGTGGCCATGCTGGAAGCATTGTGATTACTACAGGATACCTATGTATATGTGATTATATGCATCCAGTATAAAGTAGTTGCCTTTTAAAACAGGATTACAACTGATAGGCAGCACAGCAAAACAGACCTGCCAAGTTCAAGTTGCAGCTCTGGTAAAATAGATGGAAACCACTAGTAAAACTGCTACAGCAACACATCATTTTACTTTAAAATTCTATCGGCTCGATTTTAAAATTTGAATGTTTATATAGGATGTATGTTTATCCTTATAAGTTGTTGACCTCCCGCACACTCTTTCTCCTGCTCTCTTTTTGCTTTTAATTAAGTCTGATAGTTATAGTGAACTGCCCTTGTGCCATAAAACCCTAGAGCTGCTGCTGCTACATACACAAACAAAATTTGCAATCCTAAGCATCCTCCCTACTTGTAAGTCCCGTAGGACTGACTTCTGAATAAATATGGTTAGAATGGGGATGTTAGCCACAGAGCTTGTCAGAGATATTATCACATAAAAATAATTACCTATATAGTGTTATAATTGTTTGCTTTTTAAAAGAGATTACATGAACATCTTTGCCTTTGATCAAAACAATTAAAATACACTTTTCAGATGGATTTTCTCAATTCCAAGAGGCATTCCCCCCCCCCCTCTGGTAATGCTAACACACTGCATAAGCCACATATTTGTGAGTAGTCCAGTGGTCTCACTGAAACCTGTAAAACATTCCGTTGGAAAACTGGTTTGTTGTATGCCTTGTAAATATATTGGATGGAGGCTAAAAACCTATCCCATGTGATATTCCATAATTTTAAGAGTACACATAATTCTAGAGTTCTAGCATCCACCAACTAATAAGATATTTGTAATTCCCAAACTATGTCCCGCACTGGTGAAATAATCCTTTAGATTTTGATGAGAGGTGATAGGGAAAGTACTTAGTTTATACACGGTGGCTAACATGATGAGGACAATTATTCATAGTGGTACCATTGAAATTAAAAGGATGTGCTAACTTTTCCTTTTAATTTCAATGGGACTACTTTGAGTAATTTTCCTCCTCATGACAGCCAGTATCATTTTGGTGATTCTAATGGAGAGAGTGACTGACTATCATTCCAAGCAAATCAAGATATTTGCTTTATTTATATTATTTATTTATTTAATTTAAAGTTTAATCTGTATCCATAAATATCTACAGCTTTTCTTAAGTATGATCCTAATTATGATGCGTATCACTGAGATCATATTGGTTTGAGACTCAAAGGGAGTTCTTTATTCATATATTAGGGCAGTATTTTGTGCTTTAAAAAAATAGAGTAAAGAAACAGAGCTAGATTTTAGTTTTGCTCTTCTATCTAATACATTATTCTGCCCGCTAACTTCTTAATGGAATGGTATGTTGTTTATTTATTAACTGCCTTGCATTTTTTGAAAAGCAGAGAATACTCTCTCTCTCTCTCTCTGACCAGTATGTACATGGCTTAACACCGGGATGCTTGTGTGTGCATGTGTGTTACAGCTACTACCGTAGAAAAATGGATGCTAGTTTTTTTTAAATTAAGAGTTTAGCTTGTCAGTCTTCAAAGTATTGTGTTTGCAACATCCTCCAGCATCAGAAAAGCCACATCAGGCACCTATAACTCATCGGTTTACTCTTTTAGTGTGCATATCCTTTTTTGTGTACCTTCTAACTGTCCAAATACATGAAGATATTGGTTTAGACCTCCCCATGATGTGATATCACTATCTCAGTTCAGACAAGGCAGAGATGGCTTGTGACTTCAACTGGAGAGTGAGGATGATAGATTCTGGCTTCTTTTCTATTTTGGATTTGTAGCCTTGATGTTGACCTTGGCCCTGCACTACAGTAGTTAGGAATGCTTTTCACCCGTTGAACTGTGACCTATTGTTTCTGAGTGGAAATTGAGAAATTGCCATCTATACTTTCATAATGTCATAGTGTGATGGTTGTATTACATTTTATATACAACTGTCCTTAGTTTTTGAGGCTGAAAGATGGCTCAGCTGCTGACAAGATGAGTGGAACTGTACTCCAAAGGTTGCACTGGCTTCCTAGAACTTTCTAGGTGCAATTCAAGGTGTGATTTTTGTGGAACCATATGGTTTCATTTCTACTGAAACTGTAATCTCATCACCTGCTGTATTTGAGCTATTCATTCAATGAAGGAAATGGCTGTTGTATGACGTTTGATGCAACTATTACGTATACTTTACAATTTTATATTCATTTGGTAACATCTTGTCTAGAGACCTTTTATAAACAAAATATATCAGCAGAATGAATCTAGTGCTCACACATATGTATTTGTTGCATAAACACATCAAACTATTTCTGGCATGCAGAAAAATATTCCCCAGAATCCTCCTGCTGTATTTCTAGGCAGTATTTCATATATAGATTCTATCTCTTTAAAAATGCAGTCTCCTCTATTTGCCCTATTAATTGTTGATATGTTGCCATCCATGAGACAAAAATTAGAGCTGTAATTAAATAATCATGTGATGCTCCTTAGTGCCAGTGAGAGCAAACTCATTTTTCCAGGCCCTGATGGTCACTGATTATTGTATTACTACTGGCTTGCTTTATTTATTTATTTTTATGAACAGCTATGCATGTTAACGGCTGGCCTTTTTAAAATTAAAGAAAGTGAGGAATACAAAGTCAGTTAATTGGCTAGTAGACCATAGGGACGTTAAACAGACTTACCTTTTCTGCGTTTGGTCACCTGATTGGGAGAACTACATCAGTGGTGTGGTTTGTGTGCCATTTAATTTACACTGGTGTTTTGGCTGGGGTGGATGCATATGGGGAATGCCAGGAGAATTACAAAAGGAGCAGGGTATTAAAATTCAGAAATGATTAAAATTGAAATAAAAGGATGCTGCTTCTTTGGCAGTACTCTGGCAGTCATAATGACACACAGAGATTAGTTTCCACCTTCATCTTTTCCTTCTTTCTCATTTCCTCTTGTTTATTGTTGACACATTTTCCCTGAGCCTTTGCTTCTCATCTCTATGTCTCTTTCACATATTCATACTTTTTAAAACCTCCCTTTCCTTTTTAGTATGGAGAAGCTTACTTAACCTTATTATTACAATAACAGAATAGGTTATTAATATTTAATATCCATGTGTTTTCAAAATCTCTTAAACTTGGGTCACCTCTATTAAATGATCAGTCATTTTATTGTTTGTTAATCCTTATCTTGCTCTTATAGTTTCTTAGATACCTTCCTCTTTTAATGGTGATTTAACTTGTAATGTTTAAACACCTGTGTTAGGATACTGGAATAAAGAAAAGAACTTATCAGTCATGGATAATCAATTATGCATGAATTCAAATTTAACAGATGGACGTTGGGAGTTAAAATTTTCTCGTTTGGCTTCATGATTTTTTTTTTCCTGTTTGTGCAACACCTGTCTCTTATGTATAGATAAACATCTAACGTAGCTTACAGCTTTTCTTATATCTTTGTGAGGTTTTTTCCCTTACAAAAATTCACTTTTACCTGTTCTTCATGCCTTCTTATTCTCTTTATATTTAATGGTCTCATACTGACTTTGGGGTCAGTATGGTGGCTTGCGAAAATACTTATATAATATAATGCATATAATGTGGCACTTGCAGCTTAACAGTGCGCAGTTTAACAGACATCCCTGTGATATTGCAGCGGGATAGCACTGACCTGTGTGTGTAGCTGCAAAATGCATGCTTATGCATTTGTACATATTATGTAGATTGCTAAGACAGAAATACATTCAGAAATTATCTAAACAGAATGTTATTTGACTTAACAAAACAGTACTTGTATTCCATGACAGCAACACAGATTTGCTAGAGATCATTCTAGTTAATTAAGTAGGATAGTATGCTACCTACATTCTACTTGCAATTCTGTGGAATGTTTAGACTAGCACTCTCAAGAATTCCACAGGATTTCAGCCACCAAACAGCTTTATTTATTGCTGAAACTTACATTAATGTATATCTACATCAAGTAACTATTGTGGTATACCTGCTGTGATTCTTGATTTAATCTTTAGGTTAAAGCTATCATTCAACTTAAAGGGAGCAGAATGCAAACTGGCACCCTTAGGTTTTGCTTGCAGCAACAGCTTGTTTTGGGTAGTCTTGTAAGTTTTGTCTGGGAAAAGGTGAATACAGATCTGAATAAAGAAATGAGAAAAGAGTTGTAGGCTTCCTACAACGCAAAAACCGCTATGAATTACTTGCAGCTGGAGATCAAACAGCTATAATACACTTAACTTCAATGCATTAATCCCCCCCCCCATAAATGTGCATTAAACTTGTGTGCACACACAGGCATATAATATGATTTTAAATACAATTTCATAGTTACTATTTAGACTATTCAGGAATATTTTGTATTTCAGAAACAAACATTTTTGTATTATAGTATGCAATTGGATTGAGTTGTATTAAATAAACAATATCTCTCCTTTAAATATTTCACTTTAAACTCAAAATGTGTATTTACAGTATACATTTGATATTTGAAATTAAATTTTATGGTGGCTGCTGTATTGTCTTCAGTGAAAGAAAATACCTTTCCCTGAATTATTTGCTTTTAAACCAAATCACCACTCATGAATGGCACAGAGAGAAATCTCCAACATACCTAACCTCAAAATACCAAAACATTTATTTTAATATGCATTTGGGAAAATGCTAATCATTTTTAAGTTTTCCTGTAGGGGAAGAGTTTTAAAGAGGAACTGAACCTGAACGACTGCTCAGCTCACTGTATTTTACATGAGTGATTTTGAGGAAATGAACATAGACTTGCAATGCAATCCCTAAGCATGTTTACTCAGAAGTAAGTCCCATTAGTATCAATGGGTCTTTCTCCTGAGTAAATGTGCTTAGGATTGCAGCACAGAGCATCTACATACTTATTTCTCTTAGACGTGCCATTCCATCGGAAATCACATGCATGGCGGAACTCTCGTGAGAGTTCCAGACATGTGAGCAGCAAGCAGTTTGGGTGGGCAGTGGAGCCACGCACACAGCAGGAGGCAATTGGCCGGCCGGTGGACTCGGCCTTGCGTGAGGAGGTGGGCAGTTTGGGTGGGTGGTGGAGCCGCACACCTGGCAGGCGGAGGTTGGTTGGCCGGTGAGCAACTGAGGGAGCTGCCGCCATTGATCGAGGCTTGACCGACTGAAGGAGGAAGCAGTTTGGGCAGGCGGTGGGGCTGCATGGGTGGCAGGAGGTGGTGGCCCAAGTGAGGGAGCTGGTGGCGGCGAGGAGGATGGGAGGCTTTGGTGGCTCTTGGAGCTGGTGGCAGTGAAAGATGAGGAGGATTGGAACATTGGACAATGGAAGGAGGTGGCAGAGTTTGGCCAAGTGAGGGGGCTGGTAGGGGTGAGCGGGACAAAACGGTGCCTTCTTTGCACCGACTAAGGACGAGTGTGAATAAGTGAGGGGAGGAACATGGAGAACAGGCTCCAGGTGGCAGAGAGGGAGCCTCAGAGAGGGTGGTGGGCAGCCCTCCTCTCCACCCATCCTGCTGCCAGCATGTCAGGATGTCCCGCACTGGGGCCAAGGAGAAACCACTATCTGCAGCACAGAGAGGGAGGAGGGGGTGGGGGGTCCAAGCGAGGAAGTGTGAGGGGCAAAAGCAGTGACTAAGACTAAGCCAAACAGGAATAACAGGTGAGCACATGGGGAGAACACACACAGCCAAGCAGCAAGTGGGGCGTGGAGAGGAAAGCCCAAAGTTTCCCGACAGGAGACCAAAGGCTAAGTGCACTACCACACAGCTGACCTCTGCTCTGTGCGGAGTCAGCTAGTTTTACTCAATATTGCTTTTATTCTTGTGTATGTTTATTAGATACATTTTTATACCATCTTTCATAAGGCATCCCAAGGCGGTTTACAAAAGTTTAAATACTGTAAAACTCCATAAAGATCACATTTAAAACCTTACCAGTTAAACAATAAAAACCACAAAACATGCCCCCCTAAACCCCTTTATAAATACAAGCAGAAGCAGGAAAGCTGAGACACCCAGCAGCCCCTAAGGGGTAAAAGCCTGGACACATAAAGTATTTAGTTGTTTTTTAAAAGCAGCCACAGATGTCAGAGTGGACATTCACTGGGAGAGCATTCCAGAGCTTGGGGGCAACAACCGAGAAAGCCCTGTCTCACATGCACAGCAACTTGGCCTCTCTCAATGTCAGCACGTGGAGCAAAGGGCTCTCTGACAACTTTGTGGGTGGGTAGAAACCCTTGGGAGCAGGCGGTCCTTTAGGTATCCAGGACCCAAACCGTTAAGGGCTTTAAAGGTAATAACCAGCACCTTGAATTGGATCCAGAAACAAATTGGCAGCTAGTACTGCTCTTTCAAAATAGGTGTAATATGCTTCAAACGAGCAGTTCCATAGAGAACCCTAGCAGTTGCATTCTACACCAACTGAAGTTTCTGAATAGTCTTCAAGGGCAGCCCCATGTAAAACACATTGCACTAATCCAGCTGCAACGTGACTAAGGCATGGGTAACTATGGCCAGATCTGCCTTCACGAGAAAGAGCTGCAGCTGGGGCACTCCTGGCCACTGCCTCCACCCGAGCATCCAAAAAGCAAGCTGTGTACAGCAAAACCCTCAAGCTATGCACTTGCTCTTTCATGGGGAGTGCAACCCCATCCAGAGCTGGTTGAATTATCCTATCCCAATTGACTTTTCTACTGACCAGGAGCACCTCCGTCTTGTTTAGATTTAGCTTTAGTTTTTATAACAAAGTTTATAAGAAAGCAGTCAAAATATCAGTGGATAGCATACTATTTTCTCAATGGAATATATATTACAGTAAGTGGTTTATAATGGTCAGGGGGATCAGTCTTCCTTAGGTTCAAGTATGTGTTATGTGTTGGGGATCACTTCACACTGTTGTTTGCCGAATGTGTGAAAGGAAAATAGCAACTGACATGCCGTATACCAAGTGCTGGAAGATACACATCTCCTCTTCATAATTCACATGCTCACCCCAGCAAACAGGTGTACATGCAGCAAACATGGCTGCTGCATCTATAAGCATGAATTTGTCCTGAAGGAGACAGAGATGCTTAAATTTGGAAATCTTAAAACTATCCCCCTTTGATGGGATCCTATCTCTAATTACCCATCCGAGTTAATTACTATTCAAATTAGGTATTCTTTATCTGAATTAGTTACCCCAAAAGACTCTGCTATCACTGTTAACAGGTAGCTAAGAAGCAATAGGTGGTGGTGGGGAACATCAAGAGTATGCAACACTTCATTTCTTCGATTATTGACCTAATATTCTGATGTTGCTATTAATTTTTTTGGATTCTTTTAAAAGTTGGTTATAACAATTCAAGAGCTCTTTTAAGTATATATGTGATTGGAGGAAAGATTTCAGATTACTTGTATACTACTTGTATTGCTTAATTGCATTTAGTATTAGGCTCCTAAGGATGTGTTGCTGAAAATAGCAATGATTATGCAGAAACTGATTTTTCAGCCTAATCTTATGGATACCTGTAAAGATCCGCTACTGTATCAGCAGTTGAACTAGTGCTAGCTATTTGGCATTCTGTTCTTAGTCAGCATTCTGTGGTCTGTTTTGGCCATGGCATTTTAACCTTATTGTCACACAAGTACAACAGTGATTTTGGGCCTATCTTGTTGATGTGAAGAGGGCTGTGCATAGTATTGCTCCTTCCATCTGCTCCTTCAACATGAACCCTACTTTTCAATCCAAATGGTAGTTGTGGAAAGTCTTCCAGGGACAGAACAAGGCCTTGGGCACTTGACAAGAGCTGGAAATAATCTTGTCTGGGACAACTTGCCCAATTGATATGGTGGCCTAAATGTTTAAGTCCCCAAAGTGGGGATAGAGAACTTGGTAACGAGTATATAGAAACAAACAGCAGTGCCTTAACAGGACTTAAGTCTCTAATTTGAACACAATGCACATTTGAAAAGGATATATATGTATAAGTGTTTAAAAGCTAATGTCAGAAGCCTCAGACTGAGATGAGACAACTGGAGTGCTTGGTAGTAAACGAGAATATAGATATAATGGGTATAACGGAAACCTGATGGAATAGTAAAACTCAGTGGGATATGGAACTCCTTTAATCTAAAATCTATAGGGAATGATGTACTGGGGGTCATGTTACCCTATATGTCAGATGGCGCAGAGTGCAAAAATGCAAAACAAAACAGAAAACTTAAAAGGCATATAAACTTATCCAGAGAATCCGTGTAAGTGGAAATCTCAGGTCCCAAAGGTAATTTAGTAGTGGGAGCATAGGGTCAAATTAGATGTGGCATCTAACACATTTCTGACATCTAAGCACATTGTTGAGATTCTCCATGTTTTTGGTCAAATGCAGCCCTGGGGTGGTGGTCCATGGACATGGATTTAGCCTTTTCCTGTGTTTTCCTAGTGACAACTACCCACCATCAAGTGCTATTTGTTCCTGGAGGACAGTATTTGTTGAAAACAAGATGTGCAGAATTCCAAGCATGGGATTCAAAGATGTGTTGAACGTAATGTTTAGAATGACCTAAAGTTTATCTTCTTTGATCAACAGTTTATGGGTGATCTTGATATGGAGAAAGAAACCAGGGATGCACCAAAGGAAAAATACCCTCACATTGGTGGATTAAATGTACTTTCAGCAAAGGCATAAATTTTTGGGATACAACACATTAATGTATTTTAGAATGGTGAGTTATCTGACTGGCTAGAGGGGAGGTCCTGAGTGTAAAGAGGTGACCTTCGACTTGATCCTATGATTTGGTGCAAGATGTAAGTGCTGTTGAACTGTTTGAGAACAGTGGCCAACATCCAGACTGACCCAGGCCTTGACAAAATTATTTGGATCTAAGAGCCAGCCCGAAAATGTAGGAGCCAAACAATTACCAGACTTAGTGACTGACATTGTTGTGCAGAGGGCAAATGGGCTTCTCTTTATTCCTTTTACTTTGCAAGTAACATAAGTAGAACAGAAACAGGGCTGCCTGTTTTACTGAATAACTCTGCCTCTGAATATCCTAGTCTAGGCGCCATGGCTCCTTGGTGTCTGGTATTTGTAAAGCCCTGGACTAACTCTCTGTGGATGTTTCAGAGTGTTCCGCTGCATAAGGCAGAGCAAAATGTTCAGTGATCTCCCTCTACAGCTGCTTCTGCCTCCCAAAACTATGTCCCTGACAGTTGAGGGATGCCCAGGGAGATAGTTTGAGGAGGCACAGGCAGCTGCATAGGGAAGGACAGATTATCAAACATCATGCCCTTGCACAGCAGAAAACTGGTGGAGGTTTAGTCTGGATGTTGGCCAGTGACTATAGCACTACCATGTTTAAATGCGGACACAAAATTGCCCAGAAAGTATCACATTTAATTTCAAAAGAGGACTCTTCTAAAAAAAATAAGGGAAACTGAAAGGATAGTCAGAATGAAGGGTCAAATGTCTTCAGGACTACACTATTTAAAAACACTATAATAGAAATTCAACTAGTTTATATAGAGAACAGGAAAGGTACAAACAAGTCTTAAGAATATACCAGTTTGGTTAATGAGAAAACTATAAAATGCAAGGATGCATCACTTTAAAAGTAGAGCTTGACTATTTGAGCAAAATAAAAAGGAGCACTAACTTTGCCTAAACAAATATACAATGAGAACATAGCAAGAGAAAGGAAAAAACCCCAAGACAAACAATGAACAAGTATTTAAATATATGAGAAGCAGGAAATCAGCAAGCAATGTGGTCAGACCATTAGATCACAGAGGTGTGAATGGGTTATGGAAGGATGATAGGAATTTAGAGAAGCTGAATAAATTATTGGCAAGTATCTTCTCTGAGGAAAGTGTTGGACAGATCCCATGGCTGGGCTGCTTTTGTAGGGGAGCATGTTTGAAGAGCTGGCCAAATACAAAGAAGAAGTTCTAGGGCTAACCACCAAATGATCAGCTAACTGGTCACTAGGTCTGGATGGCATCCATCCATCCAGAGAATTCTTAGGAGCTCAGGTCTGAAATGGTTGATCTTCTAAAAATATGTAAATCATCACTATATTGGTTTCTTTACTTGAGGATTATATTGTATAACCCCACTGAGGGGTTATATCTCAATAGTAGATTTGTTTCCATGACTTGCATGGAGAAGGTCCTAGCTTCAGTCCCTGGCACAGCCAGATAGGGTTGGGAAAGACCATTTACAATCAGAATAGACAGTAATTTGCTGGATGGTCTGATTCTGTGTAAGGCTCACAAGTTCAAAGCAGCCAATGTTATACCAGGCTTTAAGGAAGACTCTAGGACAGGGATACTCAACGTTGGGTCCCCAGATGTTATTGGACTTCAACTCCCATAACTCCCAACCAAAGGCCACTGGGGCTGGGGATTATGGGAGATGAAGTCCAATAATATCTGAGGACCCAACGTCGAGAATCTCTGCTCTAGGAGAAGCCAGGAAATGAAAGATCTATCTGCCTAATTCCTGACTAAGGTAAATCAGTGGCATTGGGGAGCTAAATTGGGCACTGGTCCAACTCCTGAAACACCAGGACCTATATGCAAGGTGCTGGGAGGTGTGTGATCACAAATCTGTTATGCTGCCACTGCCTTACCCCACCTGCCTCCCCATCCACCAGTGTGAATGTCCCAGCCTCTGGGGGCATTTGTAAATACGGAGGCAAATGGGAAAAGGCAGCAGTGACATGAGAAACTGAGGGCACTGCTATATACCTCCTCCTACCATTCCCACAGGAAAATAATGACACAGGGCCCTCAGGAGAGAAGCCCATTCACCAATGGGAAGGGGAGGAGAAGAAACCACCTCTGAGTCAGTGAATGGGGGGCGGGCATGGTAGTGGTGAAGGAACTTTTTCTCCTCTCCTCCTTGGGTGCTGGGAGAAGGATCTGCTTGGTGAAGGTGGGAGTACATGGGCAGCAGCTCTTTCTCTTCTCATCTTTGAAGAATAGGATAAGGAAGCTGCTGTCACCAGTGCTGTGTGTCCCCTCATTCACTGATGAGAAGTGGGGGAAACCATTACTTAATTCCCCCTGGCAAAAACTACCCCCCAAAGGGAAAGGGGCCCTTGGTGCTCATATGCTAAGGGCCCCACAACCTTGAATCTAGCCCTGATTGGTGGAAAGCATGATTCAAGCTATAATTATGAAACCATGTATAAGAATAAGACTTCTTGAGGAAGTATCTAGGGGAAGTCCTGCATCACCAACCTTTTAGAATTCTTTGAGAGTGTCCAAAATATGTAGATTAGAGTAAGCTAATAGATGGACTTTCAAAAGGCTTCTAGCAAGAAATCTTGCCAAAAGCTCCTAAGTAAACTTAGCAGACATGGGATACAATGTGTCCTCTTTTGGCTCAATAACTGGTGAAAGAACAGGAATAAATAGTTTTCACAATGGAATTAAGTAAGCAGGGCCCCCCTAAGGATTTGTTGGAACTGGTGCTATTTAAATTATTCATAAATTATATTGAGTCAGGGGTAAGCAATAAGGTGAGTATGCAGATGGCACCTAATTATTCAGAATGGTCAACATCCAGCTGGAATACAAAATGTTCCAAAAGGAGCTTTCCAGACTGGAAGAGTAGGAAACAAAATGGCAATTGAACTTCAATATAAGTTAGTTTAATTTGATGTGCATTGGGACAAAAGCAAAAATCTGTATTGAGTGCTTGTACCTGAAGTTGGGCTAACTAGAGAGAGAAGGATTCAGCCAACCATTCCACTGCCTAGTAGATTCCTTTCCTGAGCTATTGGAAACAGTTTTTGTGATGTGGTTGAGGTCTTGTAGGTCTTAAATGTATACCCAAGTCTCCTTGTTGGAGGCAGTTTAGGAATTCATGATTATCATAGGGCTACCTCAGTGTCCAATAGTCCTAACACGTTGCAGATTTGGTATTTTATAACAAACAGGTTGATGGTGGGGAATGTAACAATTGGTGGGGAATGTAACAATTACTCCATTGTCATAGACAAGGTCTGCACAGCATAAGGCCCGTGGACCACATTTGACCTACACAGCCTTTTTTGAGGCCGCAGGTAGGAATATCCTGTAGCAACAGCAGGAACCATGATAAGCTCTTGGCCTGTCCGACTGATGAGCAACAGCACCTCAATGAAATTGGCCACTTGAGACCAGGTGCCCCACCCACCCACCTTGCTGGCCCTGCCCCTGAACCAGAGCTCACTGACACCATCCCTCCTCCATCTTTCCCCTTGCCTTACCCCGTGACTTCAATCCTCTGCACACTTGCTGACCTCCCTGCACTCTGACCACCTGTCTCTGCTGCTTACTCATTCATCCCTCCATTGCCACTTGAAATGCTTGTGACAGCGATGGACTGATGAACTCATGAGCTAACTGCTGATGCTTGAGCAGCAGCAGCAACAATAGATGGAGTGGATTGAAACACTCATGGTGGTAGCATTGGGAGTGCAACCCAAAGTGCAACCCAGGGCAGGGGGTCACTCTCTGTCAGTTCCCTCTTCTTCAGGAGGGGCCATTCTCTGTCTTTTCTGGACAGTAGCACCATCCTATGCATGCTTACTTGGAAATATGTCCCACGATGTACTTAGTGAGGCTTACTCCCAAGTAAACATGCCTAAGATTACAGCCTGAAAGCAACAGGAATTTAGGGAGAGGAGAGTACTTGTTATTTGTTTGGCGCTTACATGCACTCCAGGTGTCCTACTGACTAAGCAGGGATAGGACCTATTTTCTGGCCACTATCCTTGGTTAAAATTGGGGTTTCTTGATGTAGGGAAAAGATCCACAAGTAATGAACAATTGCTTTCATCAATATTTTGAATAATTAATTTTAATGTAATGATATGCTGAAAATTGAGCTTGACCTCGGAGGCCTACGTACACACCAAGTCATTGTTGGTTCCGGCCCACGGGGGCGTTTGAGTGGTGCACCCCTATCATAGACACACCAGTACTTGATGAGTGTGGATGTCATTGTGTAACTAGTTCTTGCAGGGGGAGGCCAGTTAAAATGTTCTGCTCCTGATGGCTGATAGATCCAATACCTTTCCAGGATGACGGCCACATGAGTGTTACCAATCTTGGTGACTATCTTGTTAAGAACATAAGAACAGCCTTGCTGGATCAGGCCCAAGGCCTATCTAGTCCAGCATCCTGTTTCACACAGTGACCTACCAGATACCTCTGGGAAGCCCACAGGCAAGAGCTGAAGGCATGCCCTTTCTCTTGCTTTTACTCGTCTGCATCTGGTATTTAGAGGCATCATGCCTGAGGCTGAAAGTGGCCTACAGCCCTCAGATGTAGCCATTGATAGACCTGTTCTCTATGGATTTATCTAAACCCCTCTTAAAGCCATCCAGGCTGCTAGCTATCACCCCATCTTGTCGCAGAGAATTCAATAAGTTGATTATGCATTGTGTGAAAAAGTACTTCCCCTTTGTCAATCCTAAATTTCTTGGCAATCAGTTTCATGGAACGACCCCTGGTTCTACTGATATGAGAGAGGGAGATAAATTTGTTTCTATCAACCTTCTCCACACCATACATGATTTTATAGATCTCTATCATGTTTCTCCTCACTCAACTTTTTTCTAAACTAAAAAGTGTTGTAGCCTTGCCTCATAAGTAAGGTCTTCTAGGCTCCTGATCATCTTGGTTTCCCTCTTCTTCACTTTATCCAGTTCTGTAATGTTCCTTCTGCGGTATGGTGACCAGAACTATACACAGTACTCCAAATGTGGCCGCCATAGTTTTGTATAAGGGCATTATTTTCAGTCTACTTCCTAATGCTTCCAAGCATGGAACTGGCCTTCTTCACAGCTTCTGCACATGGAATCGACACTTTCAACGAGCTGTCCACCACAACCCCAAGATCCCTGTCCTGGTCAGTCACTGACAGCTCAGACCCCATCAGTATATATGTGAGGTTGGGTTTTTGGGTTTGTTTGTTTTTTGCCCTAATATGCATCACTTTACACTTGCTAATATTGATCTGCGTTTGCCATTTTGTTGACCACTCACCCAGTTTGGAGAGATCCTTTTGGAGCACATCACAATCTTTTTTGGATTTCATCTTTAATTGTTCAAAATAACACAAAAACGACAGATACACAGCACTAGGGGATGAGGGGAGGGGTGGATAGCCATGGGAAACTCCTATGAGGGCTATTCCTGTCTCAATGAAAAATAAATTGGCTAAGAGGTAGCAAGGGCAGGAGGAATCTTAGGGTCTGGACAGGAAGGGGGGAACACAGAGAAATACACTATAATACAAAAGACCAGGGCACAGAGCAAGTGGGGGTGGAGAGGAAGAAGAAGTCTGCTCCTGGTTTTTCTTGTTCTTTAAAGGGGGCTGCTTTGCCTGCCAGTCTTCTTGACAATAGGCAGGGCACAGCCATTGTCATACACCAATTATGTAATTGGTGTCATCGGCAAATTTGGCCATCTTGCTGCTTACTCCAACATCTAGATCATTTATGAATACATTAAAAAGCACTTATCCCAAGTCAGATCTCTGGGGGACCCCACTTCTTTCTTCCCTTCATTTAGAGAACTGTTCATTACTATCTTCTGTTTCCTGTCCTTCAACGATTTACCAATCCACACATGAACCTGTCCCCTCATCCCATATGTATTCTCAAGAGTCTTTGATGAGGAACTTGGTCGAAAGCCTTTTGAAAGTCCAGGTATACTATGTCAACTGAATTAACTTTATCCACATACCTGCTGACACTCTCAAAGAACTCCAAAAGGTTAGTGAGGCAAAGGTAAATCTTTGCAGAAGCTATGCTGGTTCTCCTTCATCAGGGACTCTTCTTCTATATGTTTAACAATTTTATATTGAGAGCGCTTTCCATCAATTTGCCTGAAACAGATGTTAAGCTAACCTGCCTGTAATTTCCCAGATCTCCTTGGATCCCTTTTTGAAAATTGGTGTTAAATTGGCTGCTTCTCAGCCCTCTAGTACAGAGCCCGATTGTAGGATTACATATTTTTGCAGAGGTCAGCAGTTTCACATTTAAGTTCTTTAAATGAGTCTCAAGTGGATGCCATCTGGCCCTGGTAGTTCGTTAATTTTTAATTTTTCCAGAGAGTTTAGAACGTCCTCTTCCAGACAGTTTAGAACATCCTCTTTTATCACCTCTGTCTGACTCAGTTCTCAGGGTCTCTGTCCCTGAGAAGCTTGGTTCAGGCACAGGCATATGCTCAGTATCCTCTGCTATGAAGACATATGCAAATAACTCATTTAGCTTCTCTGCAATTTCCATATCCTCCTGAGTAATCCCTATAAATTCCTCATTGTCTAAAGCAGGGATTCTCAATGTTGGGTCCCCAGATGTTATTGGACTTCAACTCCCATAATCCCCAGGCCCAGTGGCTTTTGTCTGGGGATTATGGGAGCTGACGTCCAATAACATCTGGGGACCCAACGTTGAGAATCCCTGGTCTAAAGGACCAACTGCCTCCTTGGCAGATTTCCTGCTCTGATGTATTTAAAGAAGTTTTTGTTATTCCCCTTGATGTTTTTAGCTAAATGTTCGTTAAACTCTCTTTTTGTCTCAATTGTCTCCTTGCATTTCGTTTGCCAGAGTTTGTGTTCCATTCTGTACTTTTGATTTGGGCAGGCCTTCCAATTTCTGAGGGAAGTCTTCTTCGCCTTTATAGATTCCTTGACTTTGTTAGCCATGCTGGCATCCTCCTGGACTTGGTGATACCTTTCCTCCTTTTTGGTATACATTCTAACTGTGCTTCTGTTGTTGTGGTTTTGAATAAACTCCATGCTTTCTGGAGCAAAGTGACTCTCCTGATTTTCCTTTTCAGTTTTATTTTTACCAAACTCCTCATTTTAGAGAAGTTTCTTCTTCTGAAATTCATAGTGTCTGTGTTGGACTTCCTTGGAGATTCTCTCTTTGCATGTATTCTAAATTTGATCACACTATGGTCACTGTTCCCTAAAGGTTCCATGACACAGACATCACACGCCAGGTCCTGTGCACCACTCAGTATAAAGTCCAAGATTGCCTGCTCTCTAGTTGGTTCCATGACCAACTGTTCTAGGGCACAGTCATTCAGCATATCTAGAAATGTGGCCTCTTTGTCATTACCAGACTGTGAATTTACCCATTCTATATGTGGGTAAGTCACCTAATGAAGCAGCGGGGAAATGACTTGACTAGCAAGCCAGAGGTTGCCGGGTCGAATCCCTGCTGGTATGTTTCTCAGACTATGGGGAACATCTATATCGGGCAGCAGCAATATGGGAAGATGCTAAAAAACATCATCTCATACTGTGCAGGAGATGGAAATGGTAAACCCCTCTTGTATTCTACCAAATACAACCACAGGGCTTTGTGGACAGCAGGAGTCAACACCGACTCGATAGCACATATCTTTATATGTGGGTAAGTGAAGTCACTCATTATCACAGCTCTGTCTCTCTTTGACGCCTCTCTGCTTTCCTCCTGTAACTCCCAGTCACTGTCAGCATTTTGATCAGGAGGGCAATAGCACGTCCCTTGTAGCACGTTTCCTTTCAGGCCCAAGGTTTCTGTGGAGGATTCCAGTCCACCTAGGTTTTCTACCTTGTTAGATTCTATCCCTTCTTTAACATACAGTCCTACTCTACCTCCAATTCGCCCCTCCCTGTCCTTTCTATAGAGTTGATATCCAGGAATAACTGTGACCCACTGGTTCTCACTGTTCCATCATGTTTCCATTTCATTGGTAACCAAGCACATCTTGGCTTGGAGGCTTCTGGCATTGGCGCATAAGCACCTTTACGGAGAATCTCTTACCTGGTGTGTGCTATCTTTCTTTGGGCCATTTGATCTCTTTGACTGGTTAGCACATCCTTCTGTCTGCTCTTTATCTGGTTCTACTCTGTCCCCTTCTATTTTTCTGAAACGTTTACATCCTCTCACTTTAAGGGATGGCATTGGCCGAACCTGGTACTGCCCTGCTCCTGTTGGCTATCCCTTAGGTGTCATTTTAAAAGCTGCTCTGCAACTTTTTTTATTTTAAGCGCCAACAGTCTGGTTCCATATTGGTTGGAGCCCTTTCCTTTTGTACAGGCCTGTCTTGTCCCAAAATGTATCCCAGTGCCTAACAAATCTAAACCCCTCTGCTGGGCATCACCATTTCATCTATGCATTGAGACCCCTGAGCTACACTTGTCTCACTGGCCCTGTGTGTGGAACAGGTAGCATTTCTGAAAATGCTACCTTGGGAGTCCTGGACTTAAATTTGCTACCTGTCAGTCTAAATTTGGCATCTAGGACCTCCTGGGTAAGAATATAACAGCCCTACTGGATCAGGCCAAAGGCCCATCCAGTCCAGCATCCTGTTTCACACAGTGGCTCACCAAATGCCTCTGAGAAGCCCACAGGCAAGAGGTGAGGGCATGCCCTCTCACTTGCTGTTGTTACCCTGCACCTGGTATTTAGAGGCATCTTGCCTCTGAGGCTGGAGATGACCTATAGCCACCAGACTAGTAGCCATTGATAGACCTGTCCTCCATGAAGTTATCTAAGCCACTTTTAAAGCCTTCCAAGATAGTGGCCATCACATCCTGTGGAAGAGTATTCCATAGATTAATTATGTGCTGTGTGAAAAAGTACTTCCTTTTATTGGTCCTAAAATTCCCGGTCTTCAGATTCATGGGATGACCCCTGGTCCTAGTGTTGTGAGAGAGGGAGAAACATTTCTCTCTGTCCACTCTCTATATTCCATGTATAATTTTATACATGTCTATTATGTCTCCCCATAGTTGCCTCTTTTCCAAAGTAAAAAGCCCCAGGTGCTGTAGCCTTGCCTCATAATGAAGGTGCTCCAGGCCCCTGATCATCTTGGTTGCCCTCTTCTGCAAGCTTTTCAAGTTCCCAACATCATTGGGATGTTGTTGAAGTCTCTGTGTCTTCCTGATATTACATGGAGCTCCATACAATGAAGCAGGAGGGGTGATTGCTTAAGTGTTTGTGGCCAACTACTTTAAGCAGTCATGAAACCAAACAAGCACAGGTAAGAACTCCACTCTGTGGTCATAATTAGGGATGTTCATGAAACCGGCGAGGGTTGGTTAAAAGGCTGGGGTGATCACTTTAAGGGTGGAAGAGTGTGTATTTAGACCCCACCCCCCACCGCATTTCCCCCACCGACACTCTCTGTAAAACTGGTCTGGCGGGGCAGCAGTGTACCTCCCTACCACCCCATCCTCTCCTCAGACTGGAAGTAAACCGCACATGTGGGTTACTTCTGGCCACTTCCAGTCTGAGGAGAGGATGGGGTGGTAGGGAGGTACGCTGCTACCCTGCCAGACCGGTTTTACAGAGTGTGTCGGTGGGGGAAATGCGAGGTGGGAGGTAAGTGCCCCCCCCGCCCTTAAAGTTATCTCTCTGCCTTCGAACCATCCAAACTGCCGGGTGTTCAGACTTGTTTAGAGGCCCTTAAAAGGGCCTCCGAACAGGTTCATGTACATCCCTAGTCATAATGGCAGTTTACCTTACCACCACCACTGCATCCACCAAGTGCAGTCCGGCTGAGTTGGAACCTGGCCATAAGAATTAATAATCTGAATTTACTGGCTCCCTCTGCAGTGTGTTTGTAAGTTACTTTGAAGATGTGGCTTAGTTTAGGTTTAATGCAAAATCATGGTTTCCCACCATGTGAAAAAGCCTTTGTGAGCCATGAACTTGTACCTTGTTCCCTTCCCTTCCCTCTTCTTTTGTGCACAAAAGGAAGAGAGGGAAAGCTTTTACTTCTACTTTGAAGTAAACCACAGTTCTTCATTATGTTCATATTTGGAAACTGTGGCTTGTTTCAAACTACAGTGAAAAAACCATAGTAATGTGGAATTGTGGTTACTTCAAAATGAAACATCCTCTAATACACAAAAGAGAGGACCAGGGAATACATGAGACTGTGAGGTCCTTCACACAATCAAAAACTGTGTTCTACGTGGGTTTGGGAGCTGTGCGTGCTCCCAATTTTTTCGGATGTGTGGAAGCAAGGTAGAGACAAAGCTGGATAGAAGTGATTGTGTGGAAGCAAGGTAGGAAGAAAAACTACCCAGGTTTTCCTCCTACCTTGCTTCCACACAATCATTTCTACCCAGCTTTGCCTCTAACCTTGCTTTCACACAACCAAAAATTGGGAGCACACACAGCTCCCAAACCTGGTAGAACACTGTTCTTGATTGTGTGAATGACCTCTGTGGCTTGCAGTTTTGTGGCAGAAAACTATGGCTTCCTACTATGTCTGAATGGAGCCATGTTTCTTTCATTCAGCCCAGTTTGGATGGCACATTAAGTACCGACCCTATGCCAGAGATATGGCTTCTTTCAGTTGCAGGCACCTGAATGAATTTTAGTTCATTTCACCTGAGGATAGGCATTTGTAGGTGTCTGACTAACCACATGCATTTTCAAACCTTGCTCTATTGGTGGATTATAGAGCCTGCCCTCTTAAAGGAAGTAATCATGAAACCTGTGAGTAATCATCTTTCAATCGCTGGATCTAAAAGGCATTTTTTAATCTGCTTTTTGTGGGGGCAAGGTGGAATAATGAAGGTACTGCAGCTCCAGAATCTTCTGGACAGAACTGATTATCTGATTGGCTTCAGACCTGGTTTTGGAAAGGAAATATCCTTTGTGTGCTGATGGATTTATGTAAGTAGAAAGAGAAGGGTAATGACACTCCTGATTCTCTAAGTAATCTCAGTGGCTTTTGTTACCATCAGCCATGGTATCTTTCTAGCTTCGTTGGCTGGATTGGGAATTGGAGGCACCATATTGAGGTGGATTGGCACTTGCCAAAATATCCCAAAATGTGGTTCTCTGTTTCTTCTTTCTGCAGTAGCACCAGGTGAGGTGATGGAAGCTCTAAACAGTAGGGATGTGCAAAAAATTTCAGGCACAGAACGATCTGTGCCCGAAACGAACAATTTCGGGTGATTCGGGGCCGAACCGAATCACCCCCGATGCCCCCCGAATTTTTTCGGGCACGAGCCGAATCACCCGAATTTCGGGCACAAAAAATTCGGGTGATTCGGTTCATGGTTGATTTTTGGCGATTTTTTAAAGTTTTAGTGACTTTGGGGCAGTTTGGGGGCATAGCATGGGATTTGGGCAAAAGGAGTGGGGTGGGGTGGTAGTGCCTAATGGGTGCAGGCTACCACCCCAATTTCAGGGGGATTGGGCAAAGGGCTGATTTTTGGTAAATTTCTGAAAATTTCATGTCTTTGGGGCAGATTGGGGCATATTGGGGCAGAAAGTGGGGGCTGGGGCAGAATAGTGGGGTGGGGTGGTAGTGCCTCATGGGTGCAGGCTACCACCCCAATTTCAGGGGGTTTGGACAAAGGGGTGATTTTTTGAGAATTTTTGAAGTTTTGGTGACTTTGGGGCAGTTTGGGGGCAGAAAGTGGATCTGCCCCAAAATAGTGGGGTGGGGTGGTAGTGCCTCATGGGTGGAGGCTACCACACCAATTTCAGGGGGATTGGGCAGAGGGCTGATTTTTTGAGAATTTTTGAAGTTTGGGTGTCTTTGGGGCAGATTGGGGGCAGAAAGTGGATCTGCCCCAAAGGAGTGGGGTGGGCTGGTAGATAGTGCCTGATGGCTGGAGGCTACCACCCATCCCCAATTTAAGAGTGATTGGGCAGAGGGGTGAATTATGGTGAATTTATTTGTATGAGGTTTGTCTTCATAAGGTGAAGTGTGCTAAATTGATTACTTCCTCATATTATTCATAGTAAAGGAAAGTGTGAAAAAGTGAAAGTGGGGTCATGAGAGTTGTTTAATGGAAAAAAAATCTCATTTGCTATGATAGAATGAGAATTCACACCTGGGGTTTCTATCATAGCAAATGAGATTTTTTTTCCATTAAACAACTCTCATGAACCCACTTTCACTTTTTCACACTTTCCTTTACTATGAATAATATGAGGAAGTAATCAATTTAGCACACTTCACCTTATGAAGACAAACCTCATACAAATAAATTCACCATAATTCACCCCTCTGCCCAATCACTCTTAAATTGGGGATGGGTGGTAGCCTCCAGCCATCAGGCACTATCTACCAGCCCACCCCACTCCTTTGGGGCAGATCCACTTTCTGCCCCCAATCTGCCCCAAAGATACCCAAACTTCAAAAATTCTCAAAAAATCAGCCCTCTGCCCAATCCCCCTGAAATTGGTGTGGTAGCCTCCACCCATGAGGCACTACCACCCCACCCCACTATTTTGGGGCAGATCCACTTTCTGCCCCCAAACTGCCCCAAAGTCACCAAAACTTCAAAAATTCTCAAAAAATCACCCCTTTGTCCAAACCCCCTGAAATTGGGGTGGTAGCCTGCACCCATGAGGCACTACCACCCCACCCCACTATTCTGCCCCAGCCCCCACTTTCTGCCCCAATATGCCCCAATCTGCCCCAAAGACATGAAATTTTCAGAAATTTACCAAAAATCAGCCCTTTGCCCAATCCCCCTGAAATTGGGGTGGTAGCCTGCACCCATTAGGCACTACCACCCCACCCCACTCCTTTTGCCCAAATCCCATGCTATGCCCCCGAACTGCCCCAAAGTCACTAAAACTTTAAAAATTCACAAAAAATCAGGACTTTGCCCAATCCCCCTGAAATTGGGGTGGTAGACTCTACCCATTGGGCACTACCACCCCACCCCAAAATGTTGCCCCTGGGCCCCTTTTTACCCCCCCGAATCGATTTGGATTCGGATTCGGATTAAATCCGAATCCGAACCGAATCAAGGGTGATTCGGGTGACCCAGATTCGGGCACAAAACAGAACGGGGGTGATTCGGCTCGGGTCCGAGCCGAATCACCCGAAAATCCGAATTGCACACCCCTACTAAACAGTGATCTGAGTTATGACTGACTGGATAAAGATGAACAAACTGAAACTCAGTCCAGACAAGATGGCAATGTTATTGATGAGGTATCTGACTGACAGAGCCCTTAAAGATGCATAGTCTGGGGTTACTGTTGGACCCAGCATTGCTCCTTTACTTCAGATAGTGCCCATAGTCAAACATGCTGTTTAGTAAGTTAGGCTGATTTTTCAGCAAAGACTGCTTCTAGAGAAGTAAGATCTGGTTTCTTTGATAATATGTTGGTAACCTTCAGGCTAGACTAGTATAATGGAACAACAGCAACAGGGAGTCAGGAACAGCTGTGAAGGCACCAAAAGAACAAAAAGCAGCAGCTCATATCAGAGTGTTCCTGATGTGTTTTGAAAATGGTTCCTTAAGGGAAATTTTTATACTCCATAATAAACAATTCCTTGGGAAAATGTTCATGCTGCAGCTCACCAGAGCTTTGCTTGTGAGCTGCAACATGGAAATTTTTCCAAGCTATACAAATATATATATTTCCTTCATAATGAAACATTTTTGAAATGCATCAGGAACATTATAAATCTGAGCGTCTGTCTCTTGTTCTTTTTCTTATGTTGTGCACTCTATACAGGGATGCCTTTGAATACTGTCCAGAAACTTAATGTGGTCAAAAATGCCTAGCTATTCATGTTGTAAACGGCAGGAAGCATATTACACTGGTGCTAAAACAATCAAATTGGCTCTCTGTTTCTGAGCACAATTCAAAGGGCTGGTCATAACCTTTAAAGTCCCCAAACGTCCTAGGTCTAAATTTCCTAAAAAAATTGTATCTTCCCTTACCAACCTTTCCATACACTGAAGAGGGCCTGCTCTTTCTTGGCTGTATTCAGATGATCCCCCAAACTATGGTTTAAGGATCAGGCATGAATCATGGATTTGAGCACTGATTTCGCTTTGCATATAGCTTAATAGTTTACTGCTTGGTTTAATCAAACCATAGCTCCCCATTACATCCAAATGGGCAAATTATGGTTTGAGCAAGCTGTCCAAAGAGGATTGCAAACCAGGATCATGGTTTGGAGGATTGTATGAACATGGGCAGTCCTTTCCCGAGGCAAGATGAGGCACTTGCCTCAGGTAGCAGATTGGGGCACCTGCAGTGCAGCAAGATTCCCTCCCTCAGCCACTGCTGCCATCTTCAGGACCAATCTGACCTTTCCAAACTTTGCAAGGAGTGCCACTCCTCACATTCCTTGAAAAGTCTGCAAGAAGCACAAGGAAGGAAGCAGAGGCTACTGGCAACCTTCCCTACTGCCTGACTCTGTACCCCTTTCAGTTAGCAAGGATTTGCTTTTAAAAGGGAGCTGGCACCAACCAGGGTCATGAAGAAAAGCACTTCACCTGCCCTGTGTATGACTGTGGCCCTTGTTGGACAGATTAGTGAAAACAAGAAGGGCTTTTTCTGTATAGCTCCCATTCTTTGGAATTTATCGTGAAGTTCACTAGGCTGGCTTTAGCCTCATCTTTGGAAGTACGGATAAAAAAATATTATGGAGGTAAGGTAGATGTTCATTTAGTGCACTTCTTTTGATGTGTTGTGCTGTGTTGTATTTATTTTATTATTACTAAAAAAAATTGTCTGAATGAATCTTAGATGTTGAATTGTGTAATCCAGAGTTTCTTAACTTTGGGTCCCCAGATGTTGTTAGACTACAACTTCCATCACACTCAGCTGCAAAGGCCAAAGCTGGGGATGATGAGAGTTGTAGTCTACATCTAGGGACCCAAGGTTAAGAAACCCTGGTGTAATTCTTCCTCAGGGTCTATTTAGATAAGATTGCAAGAGCTCTATATATTCTAACATACAGTTCAGGGTTATAAGCAACAATTCCCCCACCACCAAACATCTAAATGTGTTTCAGTCTACTTCTATCTCATAGCTACTAACTCCAACCCTTAGCCGACTAATTATCCTAGTGCCTATAAAAGACAACATTTAAAGAACAACAGCGTGGCAAAGGCAAGAGCGGGTGGGAGTGGGTGGCTGCAGTAAATGGTGGTGGGCTGGGTGAAAGCCTTTTTACCCGGGGGTGATCATTCACATGATTGCCTAACAGGGGCGTAGCAAAGTTGGAGTGGGCCCAGAGACAAGATTTTAAAATGGGCCCCTCACTGATATATACACACAAACACACTTCAATATATAGTGCACTCACACTCACATCCCCATTATGAATACGGTGAATATCTTGTTCACATTGAATCTAATTTTTTTACTCCCTGCAGCTGCTACTGCCGATCTCCAAGAGACGCAACATAATTCATAGGGGGTGCAACATGGGTGGGTGGGGAGTCATGTGACATGCCTCTGGGGGGGGCCTTGAGGCAGTGGGGCCCCAAGATGACTGTCTCCCCTTGCCTAATGGTAGTTACGCCCCTGTTGCCTAATGAGGTTAAATGGAACACAGGTTGGTTTTACCTCTGTAAAATGCCAGGTTAAAAAGTTGGGCTACCCTCTTCTGGGTCAGCCCCTTCCGCTCCCAGCGCTCCAGACAACATGGGGTAACCCAGGCAGCTTGTGTTGTGAGAACAGACACATTATACTCTTTAAAATGTATGGTACTTTAAAACAATATATTTAAACCACTGGTATCTAAGGAACTGAGTTGTTCTATGGGCAGTTGTTTTTCATCTAGGAGACCTACTTATTATACAGTGCTAACTTTCCCCATGCCCATTAATTTGCATTCAGACTATATTTAGTAATTCCCTGTTTGGCACTTAAATATACAATAGAGAAAATAACATTTCAAAAAGAGCTAGGTTAGCTGGGAATGCAGAGGGTACCATGCTGAGTAGATGATAGCCCACAATGCAATCCATTTCCTATTATATAGTCAACCCCATGAAAATGGTTGAGAACAGTGTCCTCTCTAAAAAAAATTTCATCTGTGGGGAATGAGTTTTGTTCTGGGTGGCAGTATCAAAGCAGCATGTGCACATGTGCATTCAGAATGAGGCCTTCCTGATTCTAAAATTGTGGCAGTCCTGGTTCTAAATAACCTGGATCTAAAATTAACTGAGTGGACATCAAAAAAACTTCTGAGTACGCACATGTGTGCACGCCTTAGAGGGAACATTGATTAAGAATCTCAAATTATAATCTTCAAAAAAGTAATAGTTGGAGAAAGTTACTCACTTTTATCTGTCTGGTCTAATTTCATTGTTATTTATGTAGACATAGGTGGATTTGAGAACCAGCATAGTGTAGTGGTTAGAGTGTTGGACAAAGACCAGGGAGACCAGAGATTAAAACCTTATTCAGCCATGAAACTCACTGGGAGACTTTGGGCCAGTCACTTATCTCTCAGCCTAACCTATGCCACAGGTTGTTGTGAGGATGAATGTAACTATGTCTACTGCTGTGGGCTCCTTGGAAGAGTGGGATGTAAATGTACAAATAAATAAATGCTGAGAAAACCTTGAAGTAGAAAAACCACTATGAGACAATGGGGAGGGAAAGCTATGGTGACCAACTTACTGTAAGACTCTGATGTGTTTATAGGATGAAATCTTAATTTCAGCCACCAAAAACGAATGGGGGCCTTTAGCAAGGTGGTCATGACAGCAAATAGGAAATTGCCTTGTAGTAGATTACAGCCTTAGTTAGTACCTCATTGTCATGCGAATGCATTCAGCATGTGTAGTTTTAAATCGGCCTGAAGTTCTATATGGAACTCAAAATTCTCAATGCAAATTAATTAGAAGTGACATCTTCCCTATTTTGTATTATATTTTGGAATTTCATGAGGCAGGGATATTCTGTATGAATGTACAAACCCAGTGTAGAATGGGGAACACACCAAGGGGTGTATTTTATGAATCCTTAGTAAAGTAGCTTCCAAAACTTCAATCCTGTTCACACTTAGGCTGCTTAAATCTCACTGACTTAAACTCTGACTAACGAAGTGTGCATATAAAGAGTTTCTGTGGGTACATGCCAGGAGGCTGTGCACATTTGGTTGTGCCAGAGGGCTAAGGCTGCTTGTGTTCTGGAAGCAGCAAGATCATGAACATGTTGGTGAAGATCAACAACATGTTTCTGATTTTGCAAAGCACTTCCAGAGCGTGAGAAGTGCTCAGATGTCTTAGTCCTCTAGTGCAACAGCACATGTGTAAGACTAAAAGAGTTCTACATGAGCTCCCGGCACATCCCTGCAGAGCCATCTTATGCATGAATTTTGTTAGTAGGATGTCAGCTATTGACTTCAATAGAATTTAAAGAACTAACTCTGCACAGGACTTTAGTCCAAGTATAATGTTATGGTTATATAATAATAATAATTAATAATAAACCCCCAGTGAGGCACTACCTTGGTGTGGTTGTGGGGCTTGCGTGCTCTGAGGAAGGTGAGAGCTATGCCAGAGGTCCAACCATACTGGACAGGTCTCACCAGAGGAGCCAGTCAAAGAGTGCCTCTTCCATCAACAATATGGTGAGAAATAACTTTAATAAATCTATACCGGATTGGTCGTCGCCCGGGTCAACAAGGACCGCGCCAGGTGCTGGAGTCCCTGGACATCTGGTGGCAAGTGAGCAAAAGGACTCAAGATCTTCAGTTGAGCAACCAGGGTTGGAGACTGCAAAGTTAAAGTCGCTTAACCAAAACAAAACAAAAAAAATGCGAAAAATGCCAACAAGGAAATAATGATCTGCTATTACAAGTCTAGTCCAACTAGAAGAGGTTATTTAAAAAGAATGTACCAAATTTGGAAAGAGAAGCATCCAGATACAGAAATAACAGAACAAAGGCTAGCAGACCAGAGAAGATTCATAATAAGAAATAAAGTATCCACAGGAATTGAGCTGGAAGAACTGCAAAGAGCAACACAGGCTCAAGATATGGAAGAAGAATTACCACCAACTGAAGCAGTTGCTCAGGTGCAGGTGGAGGAGGTGTTGGAAACAGAAGATGCCACTGTGGCTGAACTGTTTCAAAATCAAAACCAGGCAACCTCCCCTTTGCCTTCACCTCAAAAACCCAAATGCTGTTTAACAGAAAAGCAACAAGAACTAAAGCAAAAAATAACTGAGCACATGAACCAAACAACCACCAGGGTTCGACTTCCAGCTCTAAAAACAGTTGCCAAAAAACAACTTGCTCAGGCATTAAAAGATGTCAATGATGCACTTGCAGAAATAACAACCAAGAATTTGCAAGAAACAAACCAACTAATGTACAGTGCAGCAACAATAACAACACAAGAGCTCAGATATAAGATCAATGGACCTGTAAAAAAAGAAAGTCGTACATCACCTAAATGTGAGATTAGATTAGAAAATAAAATCTCCAGGCTTAGATCGGATGCTAGTAAATTGAAAGATATGAAAGACAAGAAGCTGAAGAATGAAGACAGCAAACAGTATCTGATCCAAAAATACTACCTAGATTCAAGGAAAATTAGAGAACTCCTGGAAATAATAAAGCAGCAAATAACAGCAGTGTCAAAGAAGATTAGCAGATATGAAGCCAGAATTACACAACAAAGGCAGAATCTCCAATTCCAGTCAAATCAGAGACGTTTCTACCAAAGCATAGAAGGAGAAACTGCAAGAAACATAGAAACACCAAATAAAGAAGAAACAGTGCAATTCTTGGGGGAAATATGGAAAATCCAATAGATTATAATAAAAAAGCAGGCTGGATGAAAGAGGTCAAAAAATGTAACCAACAAATGCAAGATCTAATAATAACACCAGAATTAATAAGTGAAAGAGCAAAGAAAATTAAAAATTGGACTGCTCTAGGCAATGATGAACTGCATGGCTTTTGGCTTAAACACCTAACAAGCCTTCATAAACAACTATCAAAACAGTTCAATCACATTTTGCAAGGAGGTGATATTGAACAATGGCTAACAACTGGGAAAACTCATCTCATCATGAAAGACCCAGCAAAAGGTGCAGTTCCAAGTAATTATAGACCGATAACCTGCCTGCCAACCATGTTCAAATTATTAACTGGAATAATAGCAGATGAAGTCATGCAACACTTATTAATTAACAAACAGCTTCCAGTTGAACAGAAAGGAAATTGCCCGAACACCAGAGGCACAAAAGACCAGTTGCTGATTGACAAAATGATTTTAGAAAATTGCAAGAGAAGAAAAACCAATCTAAGTGTTGCATGGATTGACTACAAGAAAGCCTTTGATTCATTGCCTCACACATGGATACTAAAATGTTTAGAAACAACTGGTGTCAGAAAAAACATTCAGATATTTATTTTAAAAAGCAATGAACATGTAGAGTACACAGTTAACAATCAATGGCGAGACACTTGGACAGGTTAGCATTAGAAGAGGCATTTTCCAAGGGGACTCACTATCCCCTCTGTTGTTTTTAATCGCCATGACCCCACTTTCACAAATACTAAACAAAACAGGCCTTGGATACCAAACATCTAAAACATCAAGTAAAATAAATCATCTGCTGTACATGGACGATCTGAAGTTGTATGGAAAGTCCCAGTCAGAAATCGAATCACTGCTAAATACTGTCCGTATATTCAGTAGTGATATAGCAATGGAGTTTGGACTAGACAAGTGTGCTGCATCAATAATGAACAGAGGGAAAATAACAAAAACAGAAGGAATAGAACTGCCCAATGGAAGCAAGATCAAGAACCTGGAAGAGAAAGAACATTACAAATACTTGGGCATTCGACAGGCTGATAGCATTGCATACACTGTAGTTAAAAGAAAAATTGGAAGTGAAAACATCAGGAGAGTTAGAAAAATCCTGAAGTCCAAACTCAATGGCGGTAACACCATACAAGCCATAAAGTCCAAACTCAATGGCGGTAACACCATACAAGCCATAAACACCTGGGCTATACCCGTTATCAGATATACTGCAGGAATAATAGACTGGACCCAGGCAGAGCTAGAGACGCTAGATCGTAAGACCAAGAAAATAATGACCATCACTCATGCTCTGCACCCCCGCAGTGATGTAGATATAGGCTCTACCTCCCTCACAGCTCAGGTGGAAGAGGAATGCTGCAAGTCCATCAAACAGCAGAGGAGGAGAAAAGAGGCTTTGAAGAATATATCAAGGACAGTGAAGAAGATGCATTTAAGATGGTCAATAACGAGAAACTATTAAACACCAATGAAACAAAGCAGGCCGACAAGAAAGAACAAGTCAAGAACTGAGCAGAAAAATGGAAAAATAAGCCACTGCATGGTCAGTATTTGCACAATATAAGTGGAAAATCAGACATCACCAAGACCTGGCAATGGCTTAAGAATGGCAACTTGAAGAAAGAAACAGAGGGTTTAATACTGGCTGCACAAGAACAGGCACTAAGAACAAATGCAATAAGAGCAAAAGTAGAAAAATCAACAACAATCAGCAAGTGCCGCCTTGCTATGTAATCTCCATTTATATCCCAGGGAATGCCTTATTGTTCCTTTAATATGTAAACTGGTAGATCAATCCGATGATAACCTTGTAAAACATCTGCTTTCAGATAAAGATGCTTCAATTTCTATTTCTGTAGCTAAGTTTAGTTATATTGTTTTTAAAAGGTATAATGGGATATCATTCCAATTTTAAATTGTGTGTGTGTGTGTATGTGTGTGTGTGTGTATGTGTGTGTGTGTATATATATATATATGTGTGTGTGTGTGTGTGTGTGTGTGTACACACACACACACACACACATTTTAATGCTTACTAGTTTTTATTCTCTGTTTGGTCAATGACTGTAAATAAAATTACAATACAATACAGTGGAAAATCAGACATCACCAAGACTGACAATGGCTTAAGAATCACAACTTGAAGAAAGAAACAGAGGGTTTAATACTGGCTGCACAAGAACAGGCACTAAAAACAAATGCAATAAGAGCAAAAGTCAAAAAGTCAACAACAAACAGCAAGTGCCGCCTTTGTAAAGAAGCAGATGAAACAGTGGACCACCTAATCAGCTGTTGTAAAAAGATTGCATAGACTGACTACAAACAAAGGCATGACAAGGTAGCAGGCATGATACACTGGAAGATCTGCAAAAAATACAAGCTACCTGTAGCCAAAAATTGATGGAACCATAAAAATAGAAAAGGTTGAAGAAAATGAACATGTAAAAATATTATGGGACTTCCAACTACAAACAGAGAAACATCTGCCACACAATACACCAGATATAACTGTAGTTGAGAAGAAAGAAAAGCAAGTTAAAATAATCGACATAGCAATACCAGGGGATAGCAGAATAAAAGAAAAAGAAATAGAAAAAAATCACAAAAAACAAAGATCTACAAATTGAAATTGAGAGGCTGTGGCAGAAAAAGACCAAAATAATCCCAGTAGTAATTGGCGCCCTGGGTGCAGTTCCAAAAGACCTTGAAGAGCACCTCAACACCATAGGGGCCACAGAAATCACCATCAGCCAATTACAAAAAACAGCTTTACTGGGAACAGCCTATATTCTGCAACGATATCGATAACAACAGCAACAACATTGACAATAAAATTCAGCCATCCCAGGTCCTTGGGAAGGACTCGATGTCTGGATAAAACAAACCAGTCAATAACACCTGTCTGACTGTGTGTGTGTGTGTGTGTAAGTAAGTAAGTAAGTAAATAATAAAATAAAATAAAATAAAATAAAATATCTGTATTGGGAAAACACCACAAATGCCTCCCTAATATGATGTTATAGTAGTAGGGATGTGCATGGAACTGGTGCGTGCACTCCCGGGAGGGCGGGTGGATTACTTTAAGGGGTAGGGAAGGTGCTGCCTATCTGCCAGCCCCTGACTTGCCACTTTCCCCCTGCCAGCGCTGTCCCAAATATCGGACCTCTGAAAAGTATAAGCATGCATATGTATTCAGTACTTGGTTTGGGCCCCTTTTGCAGCAATTACTGCCTCAATGCGGCGTGGCATGGATGCTATCCGCCTGTGGCACTGATGAGGTATTATGGAAGACCAGGATGCTTCATTAGCGGCCTTCAGCAATTCTGCATTGTTTGGTCTCATGTCTCTCATCCTTCTCTTGGCAATGCCCCATAGATTCTCTATGGGGTCAGGTCAGGCGAGTTTGCTGGCCAATCAAGCACAGTACACTGTATACTTTTCTGAGGTCCGATATTGTTCTATTCTTCAATCCTTGTCTTATTGGTTCCATGTAATATTCTAATTTTCCGAGATTGTGGATTTGGGGTTTTCATGAGCTGTACGCCATGATCATCACAATTATAACAAATTAAGGCTTCACTTATCTCGCTTTGCATGTAATGCGTCTGTCTCATATATCAGTTTCACCTTTTAATTTGCATTACTGAAATTAATGGACTTTTGCACGATATTCTAATTTTCCGAGTTTCACCTGTACTTGCATTTTACCCAACTATAAGCTTATATTCCACAGCATTGTATTCTGCAGTTAGATGTATCTAACTGCATAATACAATGCTGTGGAACATATGCATCTCTAATACTTCCTAGTAAACATTTCAGGAATATAAACCAAAGAATTACTTACATATTGACAGGTATTTAGGTATAGATCCTGGATACATAACAAAGGAAATTATCATTACCATTATCAGTTCATTACAAGACTGTAGAACTTAAATTATTTCCATGGTACAGAATGCTCTCAGAACATAAAGATAGCATAGTTTCATATAAACAGCATTTGATTAATGCAAGGGCAAACTAACTTTCTGTGGTACAGAACATACTACTGAGATTAAAGCAATAGATTGTGTACAAAAATGTATTTGTTAAAATGGAGAGCCTAAAGTATAGTTAAGTAAAGTATAGTATAAAGGATGTAACAGAGACTAGACAGGTATCAACATAACTACAGCAGAACCCTTTTTTGAAGTAAGAGGTCATTTTTGTCACATCACATTGTGAATAATGGACAATGCTTGTGAATACATGAGTGGTTAGATGGAAATTCTGGATCAAATGTCAATTCAGACTTAGGGCGGGTTCACACATAATGTGGAACCTACTTGCAACTTGTCTATGACCGCCTGAACCCATGCCAAGACAGGAAGTTGAGGTTCACTTGGGGCATCAAACTGAGATGTGTAACCAAGATTTGAAGCTGGCTTTCCAAACCAAGCGCTGCTCGCCCTAAGATGTATGTCATATCTGAACCCACATTCTCCATGAACCTCTGGTTTGTTCCAGAGGAGCCAGCCCCTTTTGCAGTTGGGACCAATGGCTGCGAGGCAGCTGGTGCAGAGAAGGCTTTTCATTCAAAGGGGTGTGCAAGACAGGCTGGGATAGTATCCAGGGCCTCATTGGGAGGTCTGAACAGGGGGCTTACCTCTGGCTCAACTTGGCTGCTTCCAACAAACTGAGATATGTGACTGTCTGCAACACCAACTTCATGTTCTCTCCATCTCTTGGGCTGAGGGGAGCCTAAGATTCCCAGCTATGTGTGAACCTGAACACAGATTGCCTGGATAGTCACATAACTAACTCTCAGCCAAAGCTTCTCCCGTATTTATATGGTGATAAAAGAATACTGATCTATCTTACAGGGAAAGGGTAAGGATTATTGACAATGCATGTGAAGCACACTGAGCTAAAAGTACTGCATGCATGCATACTCAGTATAATATAATACAGGAAATGTAATACATGAAGGTATATAGGGATACATCACCATTACTAGTTCTTGAAATGTTATTAAGGCATTGCTGCATTTCCCCCAGTCCTACCTACATGGGGCCTAGTCATTTCTCATTTCTGTGCCACACATAACTTTATCTGACTCTGTAGTGCTGAGGCTACTCATGACAGTGGTGCAATGCTGCAGGTTGTGACACTAGGTGAAAACACAACAGCCAGTAAGGCCAGTTCCTTAAGACAACTTCAGTGATCAGTAAGGTATACTGTGGTGAATGTGTACTGCAAGTATTCCCAGCTCACATACTGAACTGGTCACACAAGTAGGTAGGTCTCATGAAAGGAAAAAGATGACATGCACAGTAAAGGCAACAGGCAAATCAGCATGAAGTTAGGATCAATAAAGAAATTAAGTAGAACTTATACACAAAGAGCAGTTTGTCAGACTACTGGAATAGCTCAGTGCTCTCCAGGTAGTAATTCTGTAAGCCAGTTAGAGGCATTCCCATGAGAATTGCTTCATCCTTGAATTTAAAAACATTGCTAGAAACCTCCTGTTTGATCACACTTGGGGGGTAAGGCGAGATTAGTAAAAATAGCTCCCCTGCATAAATGGTGGTGCTGTGGTAGTTGGGAAGCCTTCTGCAGCACGGGTGCTTTTTCCTACTGTACTTACATAGCCTTAGGGCCTTGTAATGCTAGCCACATTCAAAATGGATAGCATTCGAAAGGCTAGTTTGTTAGTAGCTTTCTCACCAGCTATTGCAGTCTTGTAATGGAACTACTGGTTCCATACAAATCCACAACAGTGCCTTATATCTTTTGATATTCAGATCCCTATTAACAAGTATGTTGGATGCCTTCACATGTTTCCCATTAAAGTGTATTTATTTTAATGTCTGAATAGGATGTCATAGTTATGAGTTATGAAGACAACCTTGGTTATCTTCATAACTCTGTACACCTTTTCTGGGCATACTCTGAATCAAACTTGATCTAATGATTTAATAAATATCACCAATATTAGTTCTATATTATCCATAAATACACTAGTAAATGAAGTTTGCATTCTGCAAGCATACATAGATGTATGTGGTGGCTCCTGGAAGCCCCCCACCCCACTATTTCAATGTTTTTAGGTCATTAGAACTCCAACACCTTGGCCTATTGCTCCATAAGCAGGTTTGGCTGCTCTGTGTTGTAGTGCTTAGTGTCCTCTGTTATGAGAACATGTCCTGCATTTTACCACAGCTCTAATATTATTTTAACAGCCTCCATTTTAACCCTCACACAACTCTAAACAACACGCAACCCACCTTGAACTAACTCACTTACCAGTAGCCTTTGCTACCTGGACAGAGAGGCATCTTTTAAAGCAGTACTCTCTTACATTTTGTGGGGAAAACAACTGTTCATTTTCACACCAGCATAGTGGTCTCATTTTTACACCAGCATAGTGGTCTACAAGAGCTGGTCTTGTAGCAAGCATGACTTGTCCCCTTAGCTAAGCAGGGTCTGCCCTGGTTGCATCTGAATGGGAGACTTGATGTGTGAGCATTGTAAGATATTCCCCTTAGGAGATGGAGCCGCTCTGGGAAGAGCAGGAGCTTCCAGGTTCCCTCCCTAGCATCTCCAAGATAAGGGTTGAGAGAAATTCCTGCCTGCAACCTTGGAGAAGCCACTGCCAGTCTGTGTAGACAATACTGAGCTAGATGGGCCTATGGTCTGACTTTGTATATGGCAGCTTCCTATGTCCCTGCAGTGGCTGTTGGTCTCCATCTTGCATTTTATTCTGATTATTTTTTCCTTATAAACAAACTACTTTGATTTTCTATATAAATATTAATATATTTGAGTGCAAGCATCTTATTTCTGCAGTAAGGCTTTGCAGGGTAATTTTTGACTAAAGAGAAAAAACAGAAGAGGGGGGACTCACAGGAAGAACTTTTGTGTAAACTCTAGCTACTTTGGGTCAGGTAGCTTCTCTGTGCTTGATTAGATAAACTCAGGGTTTACACAGATCCATACTTACCTGAATATGACTTTAAGATGAGCCCCTTAAAAATAGAGGTTAAATACAGGTCATACCTATATTTACCCAAACAAGGACTCTGAATTTAAAATGACCCCTTGATTCCTAACATCAAAGAACTGGGGGGAAGGTAGTCCTTGATTCAGGTAAATACAGTACATTGTCAAAATATTCCAACATAACCTAGAAATCTGGAATTCAGTACAGTTGTAGTTCAAGATATCCCAATTACTAGAAAAACCTGCACATTTATCCATCATTGCCTTCTGCCAGCTATGGCTGGTATTCTTGGAGAAATCAAACCTGACCTCAACTACCCATGCATTGGTTACATCCAGAATGGATTACTGCAATTTATGTGGGACTACCTTTGAAAAGTGTTAGAAAACTTCAGCAAGTCCAGAATGCTGCCACAAGGATGGTTGTAGAAGCGAATCACTTCATGAGTATATTACACCTATTCTGTGGCAGCTTCACTGGTTGCGTTTGCTTCTGGGCTAGCTTCAAAGTGTTGGTTCTGACCTTTAAAACCCAAAATGGCTTAGGTATCTGTTGGGCTGCATTTGACCATATGAATCTGCCACGGCCCACTGTTCTATGTCAAAGACCCAGCTCTCAGCCTTGGGAAGACTAGGGATAAGGCTTTTTTTTAACTGGGTCCTCTCTCTGCTTTGGAATGCCCTCCCAGGAGAGCTTCACTGAGCTCCCTCTCAAATGACTTTTTAAAAAGTTTTAAAGACCCTCTTCTTGAGAGGGGCTTTTTGGCATTTTAACCTGCTGTCTATACCAGTGATCTTGGGATTTAAATTTGATTTAAACTGGGATTCCAGATTTTAGCCCTATGTCTTGTACTGCTTTGCTGCTTGCTTATTTTTAATTGTGTTTTGATTTGATTATTGTTGCATTGTGCTGGAGGGCTGGGATATAAATATTTTAAATAAATAAATCTTTCTATTCAAAGGGAGTGGAGTATGTATTTTACACCAGTATAGTTAAGCAGCAACCACATAAGTTAGAACATCGAAATTTGGTACTCACTAATGATGTCACCAATGCAAAACCTGGTTCAAAACATAAATTTCTCATAATGCTTGAATGTTTTATGAATTGAATGTTATTTCTCTGAAAGGTTCTTTTGCAGCTCACAATATTAAACAAGACCCTGGACATGCCCATAATGTGGTTTTGTTTAATTTTGTCCAAGCCTAGACAATAATCACAGCTCTGATAGAGTTAATCATACACCTCCAAAGGATGATTTTTCAGGCATTAGTAGATATTTGGGCAAGCCCAGGGAAGCTTTGAAGCCCTGGGAACAAAGGGCTCAATGCATGAATCAAGTGGCTGGCTCTCTCTCTTTCTGAATATATAATACAAGTGCTGGTCCATATTTAATATATAATATAAATGCTGGTCCTTATTTAAAACTCCAGAGTGACCCAGAAAAACATTCTAGCAATATGGCTATGCAGACAAGAACAAATTTCAGTGGCTAGGATCACTGGGGCCCGAAGTGACCCCTTTATCCCAAATAAAGGAATGGTTGTTCTTCATTCCTATAGAAAATAAAGTGCTGCTCTTGGACATTTGCAATGAGGGCTAAAGGCATTCTAGTCCCTGAAATTAGATGCTACTAACACGGATCTCAGCAGAGGGAAAATGCATACTGCTTCCCTATTTCTTACAACATTCACATCTCTCTCTCCCCCCGCCTTTTCTTCTCACCCTCTATATACCTAGATATACACATCTGTTATGACAATGTTAGTTAGTTATATAACTAATGTAACTGCACCGCTTAATTTAGAAAGCTTACGCGGAACATCAGGAATATGGGGTGTGTGTGTATATGTATACATATATGCATATACATACACACACACACCATGCCCCTGATGTTCTGCTTAAGCTTTTTAAATTAAGCAGTAGAATTACTTTGGTCAAAACTCAGAATATTTGTACAGTACTTTGAAACAGAAGAAAATATATTGATGAATAGCTGGAATTGACAAAGTCTTGTCACAAATGCTATAATCCTACACAGAAGTCAGTCAAATATACCTGTATAGCTAAGCAAAATAATGCCTCTTGAATGACTTATGGCACTGGTCCCATTCATAGGACCACTCACCAATTTAAAGCTTTTGAAATCATCTATGTATAGACCTATGCACCACCTACAGTAATCAGTGGCTTATTAATTAAATTTGCATAAAACAGTATATTACCAAACTACAAAGGGGTGGGGAGAATCCTTTATTTTTGCAGTTAATTAAATATTATGTCTGCTTTTAAATTGCACAGAAGTTGACCTAATTTTTCCATTTGTTCATTTAATTGGCCAAGATATCGAATATACTGGTTTGTTAACAGTTGCAGGACCAGATCAGCCTGGAGCATTGATCCACAGTGTAGCAGGTCCTTCAAGGGTCCCAGCTCCCAGGCTTCAGTGCTGTCAGCCTCACTAATTAATTAGGAGACAGATTTTAATTGTTGCACCAATTGATCAATTTAAAACTTGTATGTTGTATGTCTATGTTAACTTATAATACAACTAACTCCCAAAAGAGTTAGTTGTATTATATATTCTTGAGAGATTATTATATAAATAATACATATTTATTTCCATATTACCAGTAGATTCTTTTTAGAACTTCTGTGCTCTGGCATTCCATTCCATAATGAAAAGAATCTTTCCATACTTTTCAGTCAGTTTACATTCTAAGTTCTTACCCATTACATAGAAGCCATTTGTGATACTGAAGGCAGCAAATGCATTTTTCGAACACAGATATTGATTTCTTTTGAATGTCTGGTTATCACCATGTAAGGTACGATATCCATAATCTTTGTTTCAGGGGCATACCTATAACTGAATAAGACAGGGGGACAAATGTCCTTGGGCCCCAGGGGAAGGGGGCCTCAGCAGTTGGCAACACTGGGTCTTTGCTCTCCCTCAAGTGTTGTTGATGCTGTATTAATATATGAGGCAACTGTTGGAGATAGGCATTTAAAAAAAAAAAAAAAGTTTCTGAGCCAGGGAAATGCACACACAAACACGTGTGTGTGCGCGTGTGCGCATAGGAGGGAGAAAAAGGGTGCATGAAGAATGTTTTTCACTTTGTCCTTACAGCAAAGACATGATGGTGGTGGGGTTGAAGAGGGTTGGGGGCCCATCTTCACTTTTTGCCCCTGCTTTGCTTCAAGTTACTTTAACAAGTACGTCTATCTTTTATTCTTAATATATCCTTAACCATGGTACTGCAAGCAAGATATCTAAATTGTCACCTGGAAAAATGAAAAAAACGCAATCTTTTCATTACAACTAGATGACTTAGTCATTGTTCCTCTGCTAGAAATGCATCCGAAATACTGCTTTTAAAGGTGAAAAATGATACACTGCATCCCCTAACGTTTGCAGTCTACATACTTTTAAAGTTTGTTTCAAGGGCTGAATGTACTTGGCAGATGTTCCAATGTTTGAAATACATTGCATTCTACAGAATTCTGACTACTAGAAAATAAGATATTGAAGAAATACTTCACAGTTGTGTCTGGTCAACTATTTTAGAAGATTGACTTCTATAAAATGTGATCCAGTATACAAAGATTGTATATTTGGATGTATAGTTACTTTGATTGGGATTAATTATGTTTAAGTGCAGGTTATCTGCTTTAAATGGCTTGTGGATTACTCTGTAGTAACATTGTCACTGCTTGCTCTTGAGTAGTCTACATGCAGTTTCATGTTAAGCCTCTGAGACTATTCTGAAATATGTGGTTTGTGGTTCACCATTCATAGCTTTGGAACAAAAATGGCTTAAGTACATAGATAGTCTTAAGTGACTTGTGGCCTGTATTCAAACTACAGTCTTTAAATCTTCTGAAGTAATTGTCTTAAAGCCAACTAGCAGAGCAGGCAGATTCAGGCCTGTTGCTTTGGGCTGAAGTTACTTTGAAGTGGAGCCACTGACTTTAATGGGACAGGTCTGGATTAAATGGCTTGAAGACTGCAAGTTTAGGACTGAATTGATTCACACATACATACATATATCACTTGATAGCTCATTTCTCCATGATTTTGCTGAACATGTGAACTGCCTCAGCTGACAAGAATTCGGCTTGAAATCATGTGAAGTGATATAATACGCTGTGATGCTTGATCTGCGATGGCTATTTCATACATGCAGACCATACATACATGGAGAGATGAAGGTGAGTTTGCATGAACTCATGCCCAGTAATATTGTGTGCATGTGTGTGTGCACACATACATACTGAACCTTAAACTTATTTCACCTTCAGTTGCACTTCTTCAAATAACTCAGTTGTATAACACCGTTTCAACATGCTCTTTATTTCTAACACAATCTATTCTGTGCATTGCTGTTATAAATATTTCATGCATTTCAGCCTATTACCATTTTCTGCACACAGTCTGTGGTGTTTGTGTTTACTTCAGAAGATGTCAGTCTATATTTTCTGTGTACCTTTGATGCTTTGTTTTGGTGTTATAGTAAGGTGTGTATGTTTAATACACTTGTTTTTCTGAGCATTTGCTAATTTGAACTATTTCTTTGTTCAAAGTTTATAATGCTGCATTTTTATCTTGTATGTTATGGAAGAAAAACCCTCTCTGTTGCCTATTTAAGAAAACTCCTGAAGTTCATATGACAACATCCTCATTTCTCTTTTTAATACATTTGTATTTAGGTAATACTTGCAAGTATGGTTTCTACTTAGTCCAGTCCAGAAACTAATTAAGTGACCATATTTGGACTAAAGATCCACAGAATAAGATGGAAGTGGCTTATATTTCAAGTTGTCTGGCTCAATTAGTCTGTCTAGATCACCGCTAGCATCTTTTTGAAGACCCCCCCCCATCTGATCATTAATAAGTGTCTTCCCTCTTATCTTGTGTGAACTTTCCTCTTTCCTTGTGTGAACTTGTTGCTTCCTAATGTGATCTACTTTTTTCTTTAGTTAATACAGCATGCACATTGGTAGTATTTATATTAATAATATGCATCGTTATTTGCAGCTAAATATTATACTGTGAACCGCCCAGGGACCTCCTTTGTATGGGGCAGGATAGAAATGTACTAAATTAATGATAAATCTACCAGCTTCAGTACTTTGCTATGCTGAAGCACTAATCTTCCCACCAAATGGAGCAGGTCACTTTATGTACAGATTACATTATAACCAGGGTTCAATGGTTTACTAGCTTTCAGTGTGCCAAGATTAATACAGTGTAGTATCTGGGATTTATACTTTCTATAGATGGCTATTTATGATTTTGTGACTGCATTCACATGAACTTGCAGACTCCACTTATCGGGTTATTCAGAAAGACTTGAGTCTGAACATCTTCATAGTTCCCATATTATATCTATACTGTACATTCCAAACTGTTCTCCAACAGAAGAACCAAGTTCAGTCCTCTTCTCTGCAGCTCTCAGGAGCATCCCACTCCAGTGTATTTTACTCTCAAAGACAGGTCATAAGCACTCTCTCCTCACTTTAACTCCCCGCTCAATGGAACAACAATAAAAAGAATTAAAGCAATACTGAGAGTTAGTTAGGCTGAAGATATGTCAATGTGCAAATGCTGAACAAACACTGGGTCAGAGGCAGTGTTCCTTCTAACAATGGTTCCCAGGTGTTGACGACTACAACTCCCACTATCCCCAAGTAAAGGCTATTGCAGCTGGGGATGCAGGGAGTTGTAGTCAACAGCATTTGGGAATCCCTCTTAGAGGGAGCACTGGCCAGGGGTCAGTTGATGGTGTGGCCCACTTTTTTTAATATCTAGTACAACAAAGACTTCAAATGGAAGTACATTCTGGGAAGTAAGATCCATCTTATTTATTTATTATTTATTTGTGTAAAGTGCTCTGAGCCATTTTTGGAAGGGCAATCTAGAAATTGAATGAAAGATAGATAGATAGATAGATAGATAGATAATCAATGTGATTTGCATCCAAATAAATGTACTGAGGTTCACATTGAAAGTTCCCCTTGTTATTACTGGATTTCTTGCACTACTCCTACTTTATCTAAAATATAGAATATCTCTGTATCTAGAGAGCCAGCGTGGTGCAGTGGTTAGAGTGCAGGACTAGGACCGGGGAGTCCAGAGTTCAAATCCCCATTCAGCTATGAGACTGGCTGGGTGACTCTGGGCCAGTCACTTCTCTCTCAACCTAACCTACTTCATAGGGTTGTTGTGAGGAGAAACAAGTATGCAGTACAGTGCTCTGGGTTCCTTGGAGGAAGAGCGGGATATATGTTAAATATGTATATTTAGCACCTTAAATACAGGGCTATGCAGCTCTTGGGATAACTGTTTACCCTTCCGGACATGGAATACTAGAGTTGGGCCCCAATGTCTCATTTAGGCATGACATTAAAGAGTCGACCCTTTGCAAGTGGGAGCAATCTGGCTTCTTCTGAGACTTTTAGATCACAATCCTAGTAATATGAATTCTGTTTCTCAATGGCATGCTCCCAAGAAAAGCATTAGGAAATCAACCTGTTCCGTGTACATAAGTACTTTCATGGGGACGGGAGATCGAAGGAAGTACAGTGGAGTACACACCAGTATAATACAGTACTAGTAGCCTTGACATTCGCTGTTATGTCCACTTTGATCCTAGTTATCGCCGTTGATTTCGTTGCAACTGGGAGGGCCAATAAGAGAAAGAGAGATCTTGCAAGTTTTAGAAGGGCGAACGCTCACCTCTAAGGTGTCCCCTGCTCCACCTCCCCGGCAAAATACACACGCGTACTGCAGCCTGCCCCTCCTCCGCTATAGAACGCCTCCCTACCCGAGGAGGCTTGTGTGCCTTGTGTGCACCTGCTCTCCACCCCCGCCCCGTCTCTGTACATCTCCCCCTGCATGTAAAATGCCTCTTCCTGGGTCCCCCACTTTGTTTCCAAGTCTGTCGGGTGCGCTGCCTAAGAGCCGCCGCCTCTCGTCCCTTCTTGTACCTGATTCGGGTGCGCCCCAGCCCTCCCCGGTTGAAGTCGTGGCCAGTGTCGTGTGTGTTTACGGCAGGGTTTCGAGGGCTTCCGCGCCGATTTTTCCTCCCTGTTCTTCCTCGGTTCTCCCTTTGCGTCCCCGCCACCTCTCCACCCGCTGAGCGCCCTCGCTTGCTGCTCGGAGAAGGCGGACTCTCTGCCGCCGCTGTTCTGGCCTGTCCCTCTCGGCGGTCGGTGCTGCACTCACTAATCGTTTGCCTCGCGTCGTTGCCAGCAGCAGCGTGTCTCTCTCTATCTCTCGCATTGCTGCCTGTTATTCTGGTTATTGTGTGTAATAAATGCAGAGCCGCCTCACACTAATCAAGCTGATTACAAATTCTTGCGCGCCCTGTGCCGGAAATCGCACACCCCTCGGCTCTCTCTTTTCCCTTCGCCTCTCTTCTCACTCCCCCCCCCCACGCGCGCTTTCTGGTTTTAACCCCCTCCCCCTTCAGCCTTAACCCTCCAGCCCCCTTTTTAATCCAATTCCCATTTCCACCCCTTCTAGATGCCCTTTCTTCCCTCCTCCCCCCCCCCTTACTCCGCCGCCGCCGCCACCACCTCCTGCTTGTCTCTGTGTCTCTCCCTCCCAGGACGCGTCGGATCATCCAGGGCCGCCGGGAAAGAGCTCCAGGCAGCAGCAGGGAGGCTACGTCCTTCTCCTGTCTTGGGCTGTATACATATTTGAAGGGGGGGTGGGAGGAAGCCGGTGGCCCTCGGTGTTATTTTGTATTAAAATGAGGAGGAGGAGGAGAAGGAGGAAGAAGCAGCAGCAGCAGCAGCGAGCAATAGCGGAGAGGAAGAGAGGAAGGAACATGAGCAAGGGACGGCGGCGGCAGCGGCGGCAGCAGCAGGAGCAGGAGGAGGAGTGATGAGTCAACTAATAATTTAATGGGGACAGAGAAAGAGAGAGAGGGGGAGAGCGAGCGAGAACGAGCAAAGCGAGCTACGTCCGGGGACACACACTCTCTCACACACAGCCCTGTAACATCCAGCAACCACCACCAAACCGGCCTAAATAACAATAATAGCCTGCCGAGGGACAACAAGAATTTGAAAGCTCACAGGATTTATTTTATTTTATTGGTAACCTGATTTCCCTTCTTTTCCGCCTCCCGCATCTTCCCCCCAACCTTCATTTTGGCTAACTCTTCGGAAGTAGATTTTTTTAAAATATCTATCTATATATATAGATATATATATTATTTTTTAATTCTCTTTTCCTAAGTGAAGAGATTTTTTCCTTTTTACTTTTGGTGGTGACTGTTTCCTTCCGCTACCCCCCTCCTCTTCCCAAACGCAATCTCTCCGGGTAAATGAGAGAGGAGAGGCTCTCTGCATTATTTTTTTAAAAACAAGCTGCAAGGGCAGTAGTGAAACTGGATTTTAGTGCCTTTACTTGCAACTTTATCCTTCTATGTTTTTCTGTGGAGATCTTGGAGGCTTTATGCAGAAAGTTTGGGATTAGTTTTTTGGGAAGGAAGGCATGTCTTTATCTGTATATTTTTGTGTTTATGTGCTGTGTCTTGTTAGAAAATAACTATGAGACAAATCCAGTAGATTTTCTGCTTCTGTTTTTAAAATATTAGACAGAAAACCTGCTGCATTTCCTTCCCCATCTCATTTTCTTATTTACACTTTTAAAAACCATGAAGATTTTAACTGAGTATCCCTTATCTCAGTTAGTTTCTGTCTCTTTTTAACAAAAAGAAAGTTTGTTGTCCGCATTACACTTGTCTGATTAAATTTCCGCCTTCCTCACTTCCCATTATTGGAAGCCCAATATTCTGCAATCATTTACGATACCTTTATTTTCTTGTTGCTTCCCTCAAAGGCTGCAATGTTTGGCCCTCCCCCTCCTAGGAAAAATAGAACTTGGGGAGGGAAGTATCCCTCAGGTTTCCTTAATTTTTTTTAAAAGGACTTAGAAAACATCAGTCTTGAACTGCTGCTGCTGCTTCTTCAAGAGATCAGGCTGCAAAGGAAATCTCCTTTGTTTCTATTATTTATATGCTGTCAAGTTTTGAAGTGGTGAGTTCCAGGTTTTTTTTTTGGTGTTTTTTTTTTTTAAATCGCTCAAACTGCCGTGTTCCTGTTTCTAGATAGTGTTTTGCTTCTTTGTCTCTTTAAAAGGTCACAGTGAAAGCTTGGCCTGGATTATGACAGCCATATGGAATGGATAAGAACAGAGCCTCTCTTAAATGTGATTAAGGGGTTTTATCTGGAGAGAGGAGGAGGGGAAAGAGGAGAAAGGGGAGGGGGCTAATTCTCGAAGTGTTAGAAATGTAATACAATACTCAATTCTACTTGCAGAAGTAGAACTCTGACCGCTGAATTCTGTGAAAATGCTTAGCATGTCACCTCCATATATTCAGTAGCTCATTTATGAAAGTATACCTTGAAACCAATGCTTGTGCTGAAAACTTACAGGTGAAACAAATGCTTGAGCATGGAAGTGGCAGAAACTCTTGGCCCTTGTCATATCCAGAGATAACCATGAAGCTGTCACAGGCAAATGACCATGCTGATTGTTGCTCATCACTTTTTCAGATTGAGTTTTTAGCCTTGGATATAGTTTAAATTAATGTACTTGGAGCCTTTTATGCACATAATTTTGTTTTGCAACATGCATCTTCTTACAAGATGATGGACTTGAAGGATGTATAGGAGATGAGTGTTCAATTAGTCAATGTACACAAAATGAATTGTAGTCTTATCTCATTTGCTGGGCATGATGTAATGTTGAGTTGGCATGTGATAAGTGCTCTTTTCTATCCAAAACCTTGAAGCAAGTGTGTGAGAATGACAGGGATGTTACTATTTATTTTGAGATTATCCACTGATTTTAGAAGAACAAGAGGAAAAACTAGTGTGTCAGATAAAGTGCTCTGGTGAAGCACTACCAAATGCTGTAGATGTTAGTAATTTAGATGTGCAGTTTTGGGTTAAACAGCAGTTAATGTAATGAAAAAGAATAATCTTGATTAAAAAAAGTGATTAAAGTAGGCATATTTATTGTTAATGAGACTCATAACCAAAAACAGATGGGACCACAATCAACGGTAAACCTTTGGTTCTCAGCATGTCACCCTAGAGTGCTAAGGATAAATAACCATTATATTCTAAACTTTATAGTTATTCTGCTGGCATTCTTAAGGTTGCTTCTAAACCTTCAGATTAATGCAGTAGTTATGAAAGACAAAGGAGCTTATGATTTAAACAAGAAACAAATTACAATGGGAATATACAGCATCTCCACCAAAGTAAAGACTTTGTCAGAGTTGGGGCCAAAGTGACACATTTACTGTGCATATGGATGGTGGATCAAGTGATGGTGTTGGATAAATACTTTGCTTTCTATATGGTTGTCCTCTCATCATGTTTTAAGTGTTTGTTCAATAATCTGGGTAGTACTTCATACATGATTGGTCACCAGTCCTTATTGGTCATATTGTACATATATGAACAGGCAATATAGTAAGAACTTAATCAGGATAGTAGAGACTCTATTAATAACTAAGTATCCATCCAGAATAAAAGTTCAGCCAGAACACTTCCCTCATTTTTTAAAAAAGTGAACTGTCTCATCTTCTTTTTGGCATGCCATTATTACAGCACTTAACAATTAGCTGTAACATGTACTGTGTTTGTCATAGAACATGATGATAAACATTTAAATATATCATTCATGGTGGTGAGATTTTAAATTTGGAAAACGATCTACTTCATTACTGAGTAAAAGTCTTGGGTAATTTTGTTCCTGATTTCACATCTCTTCCAGTATTCCATTATTAATCTCAAAAGATTCAAAAGATAGGTGCTGAAAGGTTTTCAATTCAATGCCCAAGAAGGCTATGATTATCTAAAGAGGCTTCCATGTTTTGCTCCAGTTGATACTTATAAGATGACATAGTGGATCTACCTATTTAGGAAAAGCTGTGCATCTACCTCTTTTTAGCTGAAGCTAATTCACCTTTTAGTGTAGAAAATAGAATGAAATACTTCTTTCAAAAAACTGCTTAGAGATTAGCAAGCAACTGCTTTTGTCTATAAAATATGCATGATATAACATATTTTTTTAACTAATCAGTTGCATACCCAGATAAAAGTTTTCATCCCTTTCATTTATTTTCTAAGGTGTTGTAAAACACTCCCCCTCCCACTTTATTAAACATTTTGACTAAGTAAGAAATTTGAATCAAGATCATAATCTTGGAACATATGCTTAAGAAAAGTATGTCATACTACTCTATGAAAGCTACTAACCCAGTCACAACTACTCTTCTCACTCTTGGATTTCTAAGATACAGAGCCCGTATGTGAATTGGTCAATGTATATAGTAGGTTAAGATAACCCTAACATTTTCAGATAATTTGACAATGAAGCAAATTTCCTGGGAGTGTATATTTCCTTAAGAGACATTTAATATTATGTGAACATGCTATACAGATGTATTATGTACATGTGTAAAGCTGCCTACATAAAACTACGCACGCGTCTACAACACATATATATTTTTTTAAATCATGGCAGGTGATCTTTAGAGGCGGGACTGAGTATGGATCATTTGAACGAGACAACTCAGGGGAAAGAACATTCAGAAATGTCTAACAATGTAAGCGATCCGAAGGGTCCACCAGCCAAAATTGCCCGCTTGGAGCAGAATGGGAGCCCATTAGGAAGAGCAAGACTTGGAAGTACAGGAACTAAAATGCAAGGAGTGCCTTTAAAACACTCTGGACACCTGATGAAAACACACACTAGAAAAGGTAACCCAATAATTCTGAATATGGAGTTTTAATTTTTGAATAATATAGTGTGTCTTTTAGAAGAAGCCTACTTCCAAGATTTTGCATAATTTGTACCTCTATTGCATTTCTCCTCTACCAGTACTCATCCTTGGTTCTGATGAAAATGGCACTTGGAAGTTTGAACTGCATGCTTGGGTGGAGCATCTTGGTTTGCAGGGTGGAGTCTTTTTAATAGAAAAAAAAAATCCCTTACCTTCTGCTTATCTGTCTTGTTGAGACCAAATACAACCACCAGTCAAAGATAACTCTTGTAATAAACTCATTCTGTATGGGTTATTGAGCAACACACTCTTTTATAGCATATGAATGAATAATAGATTCGTGAAACAGATTTCTGCTTGTGCTCCTGACAAGAGTCCAAAACTGGAAGATCAACAGCATTTCTAAAGCATTTGCTAGCTGGCTTCAAGAAAGTAACACTAGGCGCTCGCTCGTGCTCTCCTTTTTTCTTCTTTTTTTGATGTTCAGTGGAAAAACTCCTTCATGATGACCATTTTTCGCACTTTGTTTCCTTAAGTACAATTCATTATTGAGCAATGAACAACTTGGGTGTCATATTGTTCAGTGACTGGTTTGCTGTAATTAGACATTCTCACAAGAAAAAGACGCTTTTAGAGCCAATGAATGATTGTGGTATGAGTTTGTCTGTGGCTGTGTTTGTATTATGAATACTTTGAAACAAACTTAATAGTATACATGATTATATTTTTGGTTCATATATAAAGCAGACATGTTAAATTAAATCAAAAAATGCTGTATATAATTTGGCATTTGTTTTAGCACTCCTTTTTCTCAGTATAATTGCTACATGTTTATAGTTCAGATTTTTTTTCTTGCATTTGCTAAGCAAAGTGTACAATTCAGTGAAGACAATTAAAATACAGAGAGTTAGAAGGCACTGGTATTTCATTCTGATGCTTAACATTTATCATACAATCATTTATTTTTTCCTTGGATTTGCGAAAACAAAGAATATATTGATCTTAGAATGAACAGACACAGCAGTCCGTATTGTTAGATCTGTATCTATTAAAAATGGAAAAACAGCACTTCAGCAAATTCTTTGGCCTCTGCTCATGATTACCCTATTTATTGATTGTTTGCCAAGAATGTATGCATCTTAAGAAAGCCAGGGTAAGGCATTAAAAATATAATTTATTGCTGCTTTTTAAACAGAGTGCATTAATAATATTGTTCTGTGAAGCTCTGGGGCTATATAAAAAGGACTTTCTGACGCCTGCAAATATATAAGTTCCATAAATTCCTAAATAGGAGATTTCAGCTGTCTCTGGTATTATGTGATATTTGCACAACAAACTTTAATGCCAGGACAGTTTTAGACAAGGATTCTACAGACTTCTCTGCTTCTTATGGCAGACGTGCTGTTTACATAGACTCATAAACCTTCAGCAAACCTCCAACACTGCCTTCAGGTTTAAATCATGCTGTATTTTTAGCATTGAGAACTGACCAGTGCCTTTCCCTTTAATACTAGAAGGTTATAAAATTGCTGCACTTGGAGGTCTTGCCAAGTACTTGCAAGAGTGATCTGCTTGCTGAGATTGTGGTCTCCTGTCCAACATTTTTCACATTTAATAGAAGGGCAATAGTGACAGGTTGTGGAGATTTAACATCTGTAGTCAGATGATACCTTTTTGGTAGGCTACAGTGGATATCAAAGACTGGTCAAGAGACATTGCTGCCTTAAGAAGGAAACTTGTACTTAGATACAGTATCTTACAGACCATTCACAGAAATATCCAATAAAACTTGTTTTCCCATTACAATATAAAACATAAGTGTCACATACTTACCTCATTGGAGTTAAGGGCAGGCTCTTTTAGTTGGAAGAATGGCTTGTTTTTGTTTTCTAACAATGTAGTTTTCTAACCAGTGGAAAGAAAGAATGGAGTAAGCATTTATGAGATGGTATTGCTAAAATGGAGCAAGTGAATCCGTGTGGATTCTGAAGTCAGACTCTTAACTGTGATTCCAAGTGTTTGTGCCCCTCTCCTCCCTTCCCCTTCCTGTCTTCTTTAGTTGTGATGGTTCAAAACCTGTTGTCAGAGCTTGGATAAAACCTGCTTTACAAGTGAATTTGTGTGTGTATTGGGTTTTTACAGCATTCTCTACAGTTTAATTAATACCTAATAAGAATCCAGCAGTGATACATCACCATAAGATACAAAATATTCACAAGTGTTAAGACTGGTGTTTCATGCTGAGCTTATTCAGCAAACCAAAAAGAGTTTGTGCACCTTTCCAAGCAAGCCTGAAGGGATTAGTTTGACAGAGCCTGACTCTCTGGTGAACAGCTAGCTGCAGATATAGTTCAAATATGAATTCTTAAAAGGTGCTTTTTATTGTAATATTCTGCTGTATGTAAAACTATGAACAAAGTCATTTTTGTGCAAGTTACCTTGATGTCATCAGTAAATCACTTTCAGAAGTGCAGGATGTGTGTTATATACCTTTGCAGGATTAGATGACTTCTGTAAATGTAGAGGGCAGTGCTTACAGAGGCATTAATGTTGTAGGACTAACTGTTGGCGATAGTAGGTGCTCTGTTAAAGTAACCTTTGCCATCATTTATGCTAAAGATTATGCCCTTCTGGCATTATGCCATGAGACAGCTCCTGTGCAGCACATGTTTAACGCTTTCACTTCAGGTCGGTGAGAGGCCTTATCTGCATCACTGAAGATGGTCATATATTAGTTGTTGCCTTACTGGATATAGGTGTTATGTTTACATTATGCTTCTCCCCCCACCTCAATTTAAGTCTGGCATACCTCTCTTCTATAACAAGTGCTATTTGAATGGTACTGCATGCAGAGTGGTCAACTAATCTTTTATATCTTGTTTAAATTAAAGCAAAAAGTTTGGGGATCTTGCTTTCTAAAGGTTACAAATATTCAAATGTTTAAAAGGCCTAACATGTTTTACTGATACTACTATAATCTCATTGAGATCAATGATGTGTGATCTATAAACCTTTTATCTATTTTGACTATAGTAGGATCACACCAGTATAAAAAGCGAGTGAATACTTAGTTCCTGGAAGTAAAAATTAAACATGATCAATAGTGAGCATATATATGTGTTTATTTTGTAAAAAAGAGTAAGGTACCCAAAGTATATATAAAAGTAGTAACTTGGGCTACAGTATATACAAAAGTGTGTGTGTGTGTGTGTGGTGTGTTCAAAGTGTATATTTTGCTATTTGTAGCCTTAGTGTGTCCTGCTCATTTTCAAACAATGAAATCAATTAGCATTAGACTGGGTTTGATTTTCTTGCACAGTTTTGCTAATGTGAAATTTGAAGAACAGCCAGACAAAGGTGAAATTTTGTAACAATTAGTAATTCAGTATTTTTGGCACTACTAAGGAAGTTTTATTGTAAACAGAATTATGTAGATGGCATTGCAATGGCTTACTCTGAAGGCTTCTGCAGTATGTATTTAAGTAGTCACACTGCAGGCTCTCTCAACAAATCAGATAGGATAGGGACAACCAACATTATTTCTCTGCAACCAAGCTTATTATTTTTGTAAGCAGGTACTGAATTCTAGAGCAGACCAAACCTATACTTATACGTGTTATAACATTTTACTAAATTTGTGAATGTGATGTCTTCTCTGTCTGGCAGGAATCTGTGGGTAACATTTCACCTACATTATGTTTCTCTTAACAGCCCATTCAGAAGGTACAAGTAAGTACTATGCAAAGTTTAATTTCTTAATATCATTATATTGCAGGAACCATGCTTCCAGTTTTCTGTGTAGTGGAACATTATGAAAATTCCATTGAGTATGACTGCAAGGAGGAACATGCAGAATTTGTTTTGGTAAGGAAGGATATGCTATTCAACCAGCTGATTGAAATGGCATTACTATCACTTGGATATTCTCATAGCTCTGCTGCCCAAGCGAAAGGTAAATATGTCTTGATAAATTGCAAAACAATGTGTATTTACTTTTATGGGGGGTAGGAGTGGGAAGGACAGGGCATGGCGTTCCATGTTTTCAGGAATGCTGTGCTAATATTAATATGCAACAGAGTAAAATAATTTTGCTTACATGTGAGCTTCTTAGCTTGTATTTTGTTTGTGTGGAATGCAGAATTATGGCTTTGTTTTTAAATGATTTCAACTGATTCATTGCTTAGTAAATTACACTGCTGAGGATTCACACATAAGTGTAGAAAAGACAAATTTCAGCAGATAGACTTGTGGGGAAACCAACTTCTTGGATTGAGTCATTCTTTCTGTTCCTTTTTAAAAGCTGTGTACTTCCCAGTATTCAGTATAATAATTCACTTAAGGAAATTCTCTATGGCTTCTTTGCCACTTATTAGCAGCTACCAGGAAGGAAAAAAATTTCAGTAGTCTGTTTGTTTAAAAATAAAAATATGTATTTACATAATTTCTCATAATCGGAATTCTTATATTCAGGAACTGTTTTACCGATTTCCTTGTCTTTATTGGCCTTAAGATTAAAAACCCTTTTCTTGCCATTACTATCTTGTGCAGGGCTAATCCAGGTTGGGAAATGGAACCCAGTTCCCCTCTCCTATGTGACAGATGCACCTGATGCTACAGTAGCTGACATGTTACAAGATGTTTATCATGTGGTCACCCTGAAAATCCAGCTACACAGGTATGTTATGCAGGGTGCTAGGCACTGGCTAGAAACTAGAGTTTAATATTGTGAATGGCCAAGTCCTGCTGAACTAAGTATACAATTCATTAAATAATACCTGCATTCTTTTGTTACTGCAGTTCTTCTGGAAAAAAGAGACAATATTGTAGAAACCATATATTCGCATAGCTCCGATTCATAGCTTTTCTTTTGGTGTCTCATTAAAAGTATATTGCATTTTAGTCAATTAAATGATGCATTACAAGAAGGCATTTTACATAAAGTTTACTTAAGAGAAAAATATTTTTGCATATCATGAACAGCACCATCTGTGTGCATTTTGAAAAAGAATGACTTGTTCACTCTTATTGTTGCAGCCTAGGTTTTAAAATTTCACTGTAACTAAAAGAGGGGGAAAGCTAATATATTAATTCTTTTCATGATCAGTCGTGAGAAGGCATTACACCTTAAATTGTTTTACCAAGCGCATCAGAGCAGGAAGGTAGAAGTAACATGAAAAAATAGTCGCCACATGCAGCTGATGTATAATTCATGCATCAATACAGCAGATGTGTTGTATAAAGTAATTAACTAATCGGAACAATCAGGAGACTGAGAGCAATCTCCAGATGCATCTGCTTGATGCGCAAAATGAAATCTGTCTGTCTTAAAGGAATGTTCTGCAGCAGAATGCAATCTTGTAATAATCCCTTTTCTAATCTGTGTCTCAAATAGTTGCCCTAAACTGGAAGACTTGCCTCCTGAACAATGGTCTCACACAACAGTAAGAAATGCTCTGAAGGACTTACTGAAGGATATGAACCAGAGTTCATTGGCCAAGGAATGTCCCCTTTCACAGGTACTTAGAGTAACATGTAGTCAATAATAAAACCCTGTAGGCAATTTGAGGTTTCTGCAGGCTGTTGCCATTGGAATGCTTTGCCAAAAATGCATATTCTCTTGACCAACTCATCAGCTCTTAAAATGTGCTGAATTCATTTTTAATCAACTATTGAGGTGTATTGCCCCTTGAAAGTCTTTACACTGAAATACATACCAAACTGCAGTTTCACTGCCCCCCCGCTAAATTTTTGATTTGCTCTATGTAACTGTTTTAATTGAGGACATGTATCAGTATTTAAAAGGCTCTTGACTTTGTCAGAACTACTGCTGCATTTGCATGTGGGTTATATAAACCAAACTGGTTTAAAATGTTAATTCATAAAGTCTCTGGCATTCCATGTGAATGAATGTGTTCTAGACATTCTAGACTATGAAAGAAACTTACTAGAATAAAAAAATAATAGTTAGCATTTGTGTAGTGTGTAGGTATGATTTCACAAGTTATCGAAGTGCCTTTCGGCCTTCGGCCAGTGTTGGTAGGTGCAGGTGTGACAAACATAAATGCAGTATAAAATGTGTTAATATTGGGTTGTTGTTTTTAAAGATTGAAGGTTAGAAGATGGACTATGATCCTTCAACCTTCTTGTGCTTGTGTTAATCCAACCTCTTTTTATACTGCCAGTGAAGACAGATTCTATCTGAAGTGCTTTTGTCGTCCTCTACCACTTTTTTCTGGATGACTTTTATCACATTTTAATCACCCCTTCCTCTTCCTACTTGTCTGGTTGCTATTAGCAGGCTCAGTGTGCTTTCATTACCTGATTGGGCATCTGGTGCACAGTCATTTCTGTCACCATCCCCACTAACTGGTCTTCAGTGAAACTAATAAGGTGGTTGAAAGCCTTTTCAGTTTCACCAATACCTTCTCAGGCATGTATTTTTGTTTTCTAAATTTCCCTCACTGTCTAAAACAGTTCACATATATTATCATCAATATAAATTAGGCCGGTATTGTTGTCCCAAATATTGTACACAGGGATGAGGCTATTGGCTAAGAACTGTTGACTTGGAGATCTTTATGGTCACCTAGCTAAACTACAGAATTCATGGTTTGCATTTCATTTCTTCAAACTCTGCTATGATTCATAGCTGAATAGTCAGCCAGTGATTTCTCTATAGGTTCAACTGCATTTAGACTGGGGATGTGAGTTGTTTAACTTTAGTTACTTTAAGGGTGTAATCCTGAACATAGATTTTTAAGCGTGTTCTATTGGAATTAATGGATCTTGCTTACAAGAAAACCTTGACTAGGATCAGTCTGCAATAATTGAGGAGAAACTTGCTGATCTGCAAATTCCATTAGATTAAATTAAATTAGATAATTTCCGTTTGTGGAGAATAAAAATTGAAGAAGATATATACCTTTTAAAGTATTAAACATTCTTTACTACCATTTCTTGAGTGGAAGTCCTGCCACTGTTGGTAGTACATAAGGTTGGTAGAGACTTCTGTCAGACGTAGTAACAAATGATTGTTGGTTGCTAACCATGGACTTGTGTGGTCCCCCTTCCCTTTGCCTTCTTTCAGAGTTTACTTATCTTTAATCAAGTGGATGCATCATAGGAATTGGTTAATTTTCAATAACTAGAAATTAGCAGTATTTATTATACTGCCTTTCACCTCTGGATCCCAAATTGGCTTACAAATATTAAATGTATAATAAAGCATTTTAAAAACTGCATTCACACTTTATCACTCTCCTCCTTGGTGGTGATGCTCCTAAGGGGAGAAGAACAAACCTTCCCCTAGGGCTATTCCTCGGTGCAGCTGCTCTTCAGTATATTTTCTGACAAGAGCCTGCAATGGGGCCCAGGAAGTACCTCTGTATTCCAGAGGTAGTTGTAACAGCTGGATATTCTAATTTCCTCCTGGGTTGTGGCCAACTGTTTCCAGCTGTCGGGCTCCACTGCAGTTGTTCTCCTAAGTGTGTTTGCAAAGCTTTCTATGCAAAGCGTTTGTGGGTTGTTGATCTAAATTGGCATCCTTAAAGATACGGTGGCCTTATCCGGCTGGATGAAAGAATATCTGCGACTCTCAAATTCATTGACCTGAGATTTCCAGAGGAAGAGTAGGATATAAATGAGTAAATCGCATGCAAGCATGTGTCCCGTTTATACTGTTTTCAGATAGAGGCTGCAGATTGTTATATGTATGCATACCTGGAAGTCCTTTCATTTAATTGAATTGACTTGGAAGTGAGCATGCCTAGAATTGAAATTGTAGGTTGCCTTTATTTTATTTGCTGGTGAATGGAAAACAATTTGGTCATCTGAAGGCGCAATATTCTACTTCTTGTGATGTGTTTTTGCAGTTTGTCCACAGATGTAATGATAAACTGTAAATGGAAAACCTGTCTTTGTTTTATATCTGTACTTTCCCATTATATGATATAATACTCCCAGTATCCATAGAGTAACATTAATTTAAAAGGATAATTTGAAATGAGACACAGCTTTACTCTCAATACACTTGAGAGTGCTGAAATCAAGAATCTGCAAAACAGAACCTTTTAAATAATTCCCAACTCTTTAGGCTATTTAAGACGTGTGTGTGCGTACACACACACACACACACACACACACACACCCCAAAAGCAGGATATAGTCTGTGGAAAAGGTTACATTCCAGCCTGATCTGCATGCTTGATATCAATGCTATAACTTTTTACAGCTCAAGGAGGCAAAGGCCTGGTTCAGATGCAGTAACATACGATTGTTGGTTGCTAACCATGGACTTGTGTGGTTCCCCTTCCCTTCTCTTGCAAGAGAAGTGATTTAATGCTTCCTCTAGCATTGGTAACAAACCAGTTTCCCATTACATAAAAATACGGGAAACTGATTCAAATGAGCCGGAGTTTCCATACATAATGAGTAACTGTAGTTTGTTTCAAACTATTAAAGGACGCTTTAAGTCTCCTCCCCTCATATGCAAAAGTGTCTGAGTGTGTGTGAGCTGGAGGCTTATTTTGTCTCATCCTCATATCAAGAAATCATGATTTCTTGTTGCATCTGAATCCTGCCATAGAGTTTTTTATTTGGGAAGTATTAACTATTTTTGAATTGAGGATATTGCCTTATTGAAATAATCCACATACAAGCACTATGCATGGAAAAGGTGGTGTGTGGCTATGCACAAGCTGAATTCAAAATTGAATTGTGCTTTGCAATAGAAATACTAAGAAGCCTGGCAATTGCCACCCAAGTTTATCCCCACGCCCGCTGCCAAAGTTGTCGTTTAAAAAGGAAACTGACTTTTTGTGCATGAAGTTACTTCACAAATATTCAGCACAATCCTATGCATGTTTACTTGGATGTAAGTTTCAGTGTGTTTTGGATCGCAGCCTTAGACAGCAGTTGTGTTTCTTGATTTATTATAGCCATAAAGAGAAATTTTCCCATAAATAAAAACTGATGATCCATTTAATCAAAGTTTTTTGTACCAAGCAAAATTGTCTTTCAGCCCCTGGGGCACATCAACCCTGTAACTTGTGCTGGTTTACCCCTCTTTCAGGTTTTTGTTAGCATTTTCACCTCATCATCATTAAAAGAGTTTGGAGCTTTTAGGTTTTTTAATACAGTAGTGAGCTTGAGTTCCATTTCTTCTTCCTATACATTGTTATGACTTTTAAAAAAATAGATTGTGTGATACCTTTTGGAACGAAGATGTAATCATTGCATGTCTTTGAGGCAAACACTGGGACACTGACTTGTAATCTTTTACATTTTGTGGAAATTATGCATCCTGAAAAAAATGTATGTTCTGCTTTAAAAAAAAAATTAAAGAGAAAGTTAAAGTACTGTGACTGAGCACTTTTGTTCTCTTGTCACTGTGCTAGAGCCTTCTATGATGTCTGCTGGATATTATGTATGCATCACTTGTACAAAATCACATATTGTTTACAGGACAGGCTGCTCTATAGTAACATGTTTGCTGTGTTTCAAATATGTTGATTTGGACATTGAATAACAAGTTGTATGCTCTTTGTAGTAGAGATGATTATTGAGATAAGATCTGCATGTGAAATTGTGTAAGAATTTTTTACTTCACATTGCTGCGCTCTTCAGAATTGAGGGGCCGGTGTTGATTTCCACAGTGTAGGGCCAGCTTAATTTCTATTTCAGGTCTTATAAGCTTGCAGTGGGTAGGAGGAATATGTATTCATAGTGTTTGTTGCCTCTTCTCCATCAAGATATGTTGTTTATAGTAGCAACAATGCCTCCTTGATCATTCTACTAAAAGAGTTGTCTCCTAAGAAAATCTATATCTATAATTCTCTAAGATGTACCTGTGGCTAATCCCAAGTGTGGCAGCTCTTGAAAGAGTTTGTGAGCAGAAGCACCTGATTGGGCAGTGGGGATTCCATATGTAGATAGGGAGGAGGAGCCTGAGATGGTTAAGGACAGTTGGAATGCAACTGTTACTGGTCAGAAGATGTCCTTGATTGTAGAGAAGAGGAATCTTGTCTCTCTATATAAAAGGATAGTGTGCAGGGGTCTGAAGAGAGGGGTCATGAGGGAGGAAAGAGCCCCTTCATGAGGAGGCTGCCATTATGTGAATTAGATGAGGAAATATAATCTAAAAGATCTGTTAACTCAGGAAGAGCGGGGGAGAGAGACAGGAGGGGAAGAGTGAGTGGCGGAGAAAGAAAGAAAAGGAAGAGAGGGGAAGAGAGGAAGAAGGAAGGGCAAGGAATAGGCCCAAGCCTGTCAGCGGCCTGAGGGGAATGAGTGGCGGCAGCGCCTATTGGCAGCAAGGAAGGGCCCAGTCACTGCTGCTGTTCGGGGCTACCGAGACCATTGGCGGAGGCAGGCAGACAAGGGAAGGGCCTGTCAGTGGCCTGAGGGGAAAGAGTAGCCATGGCGGCAGCAGCAGCAAGGAAGGGTCCGGCCAGTTGCTGCTCCTGTGAGGAGGAGCAGGAGCAGAGTTCGGATGAGGATTGAGAGGTATCTGAGGATAGGGGGCTGCAGCTTGGCCAATAGTTGCCAGCAGTGCTGCAGCTGCAACCAAGAGGGGTGAGGGGGATGGAGTAAAGGGATGAAGGAGTGTTCAAGAAGGGTGAGGGGGAATGGAAGCAACCGGATTGAGGAGGAGGAGCAGGAGTGCAGCTCAGGTGAGGGTGGAGAGATCTCTTAGCTGAGGAGTGCTGTGCCAGGGGGTGAGGGGTGCATTCAAGTACTAGTGTTCAGATGCTCTGCGAGGGTTAAGCTAGTTTGTCATGATTAAGCATCATTAAAAATCATTGAGACAAGTTTGTCACAACCAGTTTAAGGCTCATTAATTTCAATGGGACTTAAGAATCCCAACTTTTAAGGAGTATCCTGGAGAACATAATAAGTTGTCACAATATGATTAACAAATCCAACTACTTGGTCTTTATTCCCATTAATGTCTCCCTCTCAGATAAGCACAGTTAACTTCATAGAAATGCTGAGTATTTCACTAATAACTGGCATGAAATATTTTAAAACAGGAGTGTCTTGTATAGATCCACACCCATATAAGCATAAAATATTTAAAGACATCACTAGCACAGTGTTCTTCATTGCAAGGCCTAGGAGCCTGTGGGAGCTCCCATTGACCCTAAGTCAATGGAACTAAGTGTGGCTCCCTGACAATGTGTATTAGGCCTGTGCAAAGTTTCAACCAAAGTCAAACAGCTCCCTTGGCACTGTGCAGAAATAACTATACTCACTGCGAAGTGCTGTACCTCCCCCCGCCCCCGGTAGCAGCTCCCTCTCGAGCCCCAGTGCTGTCTTGGAAGGTTTGCATGAAGCGCTGGAAAGTGAAGTCCTTCATGCATTCCTCCTGAGTGAGTGCTGAGGCTTGACCAGACTCTGTTTCTCTTTAAAAAATAAAATAAAAAAATCCTCCTAACTGGCACTGGGGAAATGGCTCTTGCACTGAAAGTCTTTTCCAAGCATGGCCCCTGCTTGCAAAATAGTGAGGATCGCTGCACTAGCACAAGGATATTTCTCTTTTTCTGCAGCTGATGTGTCCATTCTTAATCATAGTATTGGTGCTGACTGCCTCAACTATTATTTCTTGTAATATGAGAAGATTGTGTTTTGGGTGACTTGATGGCATGTGAGTAACATTTTTGGCACTATTTTGAATATGAAGAGTTCATGTAGCTACTTATTCATAAATCGCCCCAACCAACATTAGTTCTTGCATAGCATATAGTTATATAATATATTAGAATTTACTTAAACTGGGTCCAAGTTGAATCGAAAATCTAATCAGAGTTCTTCAAAAGCTATCCCCTCTCCCTGTTCCATTGATCTATGGTGGTGGGAGGCCGGGGGGACAGATAAGGCGCTATTCCTTCTCTCCCTTGACACAGAGTGCTTTATCACCAGACCATTAAATGATACTTGCCTGAGGACTAGAACAGGCAATAGTTGATTCTGTCCTCAGACAGGTCTAAGACCTTGTATTTCACATCCCTCAATGCTTTTAAAGGAACAACTTTATTTATTTAGAAAAATCAGATTTTTCTGGAGCAACATGCTTCACTTGCCTCAAGCTCTAGAAAGCCCTGTGATCCCATTAGATTGTAGTGCATTTTTATGCACATCAGAGCTCTTCCATGGCTTACATTTTTAACCACATCATTCCTTCAGCAAGCTTAGGTGTCATACATGCCCCCCACCCATCTTCACAGCAACCCTGTGATGTTGGTTGGGCCAGTCACCATCTCTCAGCCAAAGGCCACTTAGTGAGTTTTTTGATTGAGAGGGATCTTAACCTGCAGCTCCTACTAGACCATCCTGGCTCTATTTTGCATCTCTTTTATAAAATTTGCATGTGCAAAATATAAGCTGGCCGGCCATTATGAATCAAAACTCTACCTTGTATGTTGTCTTGTGTAATGACTGGCTGGGTGACTCTGTGCCAGTCACTTCTCTCTCAGCCTAACTTACTTCACAGGGTTGCTGTGAGAAGAAACTTAACTACGTACACTGCTCTGGGCTCCTTGGAGGAAGAGCGGAATAGAAATGTTAAAAAAATTAAAAATAATGAATGAATAAAAATGAGGGCCAATGTGGGAAGATATGGTTCCTGCTGAGTTACACTTCCCGCAGTCATTACTTATAGCAGGAGCAGGCAACCTTACATAAGAACAGCCTGCTGGATCAGGCCTAAGACCCATTTAGTCCAGCATCCTGTGTCATACAGTAGTCCACCAGATGCCTTCTGAGAAGCCTACAGGCCAAGACGAGAGGGCATGCCCTCTCCCTTCCTGTTGCTTACCTGCAACTGGTATTTAGAGGAATCTTGCCTCTGAGTCTGGTGGTGGCCTATAGCCACCAGACTATTAGCCACTGATAGACCTGTCCTCCATGAATTTTTCTATGCACCTTTTAAAGCCATCCAAGTTAGTAGCCATCACCACATCCCATGGAAGAGATATATTCCATAGATATGTTATGTACTGTGTGAAGAAGCTGAACCTAAATGCTTGAAGTTTGTCCTGCTTATAATGGCTTTCCTCAGCACCAGATTTCCTTGATGTATTTTCCAAAAATTTACCCAAGTGTAGAAGGAACACTAGTGGCAGAAAGGCTTGGTGTATAGGGCTTTAGTTGTGGCAGAGGCATCATCTTCAAGGATGGAATGTAAGTGCAGGAAGAAGAGATGAAAATGGGATAAAAGCCATCCACAAATGAAAAAAAGTGATGGATGGAGGACTGTAGAGTGCGAAGAGGAAAGGCCAACAGCAGGCCTTTCAAAAGCACCTGAAATGTTTTTAAAAAATAAAAATCAAAACCCTCTTGCTGCTTCTTCTTTTTAATACATTTAGAAAATGCTGCTAGATTTGTTTCCTTTTGGTTTTAGCAGCCTTTTGTGGGTTGCATCCAGTTACAGGCTCTGAATTAATGGCTCTCATGAACGATAGACCTTAAAACAGCCTTGTTCTTTCTCTAACATGTTCCTTCTCCATATTAATCAATATAAGACTTCAGTCTTGTTGTCTACACACTACAGTTTGCTTTCAAGATAATCCCCCAGTAAAGCTTTTCCTGCATTATACCACTTCAAGCTTTTTGAATGCTACCCTATGCTCTTCTTACACAAGAAACCTACTCTGTCAGACAGATAGCTAGGCTAAACTCAAGTCTTGCTGTGGATCCAATTCCTAACGCTTTCCCCTTCTATAATAGAGACTTTTTAAATGTTATAATAAATGTTAAAATAACTTTAACTGCATGGACTACAAATATAGATACCATGAGACTAATTACATGTTAGATGCGCCTTGCAGATAAGACAATTATTCTGTGCTTTACCTCCATTCAGATAGACAGAAAATCTGTTCTGTTGATAAGGAAGCTCAGAGAGAGTCTCCTTTGCTGTGTCCTGGGCATATTCCTCTAACCCCTGTTCACTGGAAACATGTACAGTTAGGAACAGATCGCCTGAGGAATGAATGAGGAATGTCAGATTTCCTCAAAATAATTATATGAAAATGGCAGAGTGAAGTTAATGTTTTTCCATATAACTCCATGTTCAGGGGATTTCTTTAGGGCAGTGGAGAGGATAGCTGATTTTGATGCAAATCACTGCCTACCTGTGTATTGTCACGTTTTTATGGTTTTTAGCTTTATAGCGCAATCCATTCCATGCATGCCTACTTAGATGTTTCATTGGTTTTCAATCAGATCTTTTCCCAAGTAAGTGTGTATAGGATTACAGCCTTAACTGAAAAGCTCAGTGTGTTTTTTATTCTCTTGCTGCTATTAATATCTCAAACTTAGTCCAGTTTTCCCCCCTATAGATGATATTTTGGTTTTGAGTATTTTTTTTTAAACTCTTGTTGGTAGATATCCAGGGCAAATACTAGTCAACTGAACAGTGCACCAGATAATTTACATAATTCGCAAATTATTTGCAAGCCAGTTTGCATAACATGCAAATTAAAGTGCCTGGATTTGGAGAGCTTGAATATGGCAACCATAGTAGATGGGAATCAGAAACTTTGGAAATAAGGAAGGACGGAAATTTAGGTTAACCAGAGTCATTTCTGTTAGTGAGGGACACCAAAGCTATGCTCCCACAGAAGGGGAAATCAGCTTCTTCTACCTGGGCAAGAGATAAGACTACCGTTATGGAACCTCTACTGTTCAGAGAAATCTGGGTACTGTGAAATTCAATTGTTAATTCAAGAAGAGACAGATTGGATTAGGAGCATAGAATTTTTCTTAACCAACAGAACTGTAACGTTTTTCTCTAGTTCAACAGCCATAAAACATAGGAGAACCACATTATTCGCCTGGGTTCCATTCCTCAGCTATTACTGCAAGTAACAAGGTATTACTTCTATGAGAAAAGGGGAGGGTTGGGTTCCAGAGTGGAGGGAAAACAATTGAAAAGGTTACTGTAGCATGTTCTTCGGGGTCTGCATGTGTCCAGGAATCCCCCTCCCTTGTGCCCTGGAATGCCCTCAAAAAGACAAAATCCCCCGAAACCGTGAAAAATTGCTGGGGAAAGTCCATTTTAAAGAGAAACAAGCCACAAAATAGCTCTTGAAGACAAAATGGTGGGCTGAAGTGACCTCTGTGGTCACTTCCAGTCCTCTAGGAACTGGGGATACCTGGGTTTTAACCCTTTTGTATCCACAGATACTGGAAACTGGTTTCTATTAGACAGCCCATGGATATGCAGAACCACAAATAACAAGGTTCTCCTGTATTTACATTACTTTTGGCTCTAAAGGCACTTGCTGAATCTCTTAAAACTGGATGATGCTGAGGGCTTCTCAGTTTAAAAAAAAGGCCTTGATTTGTAAAATTAAAATATGAATAGCAGGTTTTGTGATTCCTTTTTAAAGTTGTGGCAATTTGATCATTTTAAGTATTTGAACTCTCAAATGCTAGTTTCTCAATACACTTGTAATCTTAATGGGACCAGGGATTAGGATTGTACAAGAATGTCTCTATACACTTGCATAAATGTTTATACTACAGAACAGTTAAAGTTCACTTTTACCTACCTAAGCTTTTGCAAGAGCTAAAGTCATGTTTAACACCTACAGAACAGGGACATGCATATTATATGCAGGTTTGTGTTTTAGAGATGTCATCAGTCGCAGTAAGAAAAGCACAGAACCTTGAGGGCCTCAATTCAGGTTCTGGCAGGCTAGTAAAGCAAAAATATATATAGTTGTACAATAATTTTTGTTAAACATCTACTACTTAGTACTGCCTTAAGCTGTATGCATTAATATGCTATTTGTTTTTAATTTATAAACCTCTGTTTCCATGTTATGTGGGAACTTTAAAATAATGTTTGACAGTGTTTTCACAACATTGTGGTCAAGCTGGCCTGAAGGTTGTTACTGTGAAATAAAAAAAAGTTAATTTTAACGTAAGTAAACCTTAGAGGTGGGAGGAGACTTAAACATGCAAGTTGCTTTCACCCAAACTGGAGGCTATCAGCTACACATGACGAATATGTTAAGGTCTAGTGCAGATACTTAGACAGAACATTAAGCAGCAATAGAAGCTTCAAACCCTAAATAAAGAACATTAATTTAGTTATAAGAACTGCACCATATCTATCCACACAATTGACCAGTCCTAACACTGATAAATTTCCTACCATGTATGACCTTTGTTATATCTGCTACTGCAATGAAAAATATATAGTCTTACTTAACATTGTTCCCCCCGACACAAATAACTTCTCTCTTACATCTAAGACTTTATTGAAATATCAAGGCATCTTATTCAGCCATCTTATATAAATATTGAATTCATGTAGGGGATGGGTTGTAGATGGCTTCTTGGAAATACAATAAAAAGTATTCATGTCATTAAAATGTTCATGTTCAGTGCAGACACAATGTGTCTCTCTGAAAACTATAATTTGCAAATCAGACTTGGGACATACACACTCTTCCTTCTGGAACAAATCCCCATCCCTTTCCTTATCTGCCTTAACCATAGATTGGCATTGCTTCTGTACTGATGTGAAAATGTTTTAACACTATCAAGGATTCTCCACTTAATCAGGATTTGAAAACAGGATTTTAATTAGGTTTACAAGGTGATTAAGAGGAATGGGGAAAGGGCACCCAATTTTTTGTAATTGGCTCCCAATCCAATTTTGGCTCCCAATTTTACAAGCCATGGCTTGATGGGAGCTACCAGAAGTTGAAATTTGGGGAGATGTAATCATCTTCTAGACACTTCTGTCAAAATTTATGTAGAAGATGTCTTGATATTTTTTTAGAAGGTCAGAGTGTGAAAGAGAGGCAGGATAATTGTGAGCTGGAGTGACGAGCCCAAAGTAAAACAAGTTGTTGTTCAATGTAGGGACAAATGTGTCAGAGACAATACATAATAGAAAATTATCAAATGTTAAGAGTATGCACCTCAATATGGTTTGGTATTATCGTAGTTAGTGATGTTTTTTATATTGACTGTGTTTTTGCTGTTTGCTAATGTTCTGTCTTTACATCTTATGTAAAGGTTTATTTACATATTTTCTTCCAGCCTAAGAAGCCTCACTTTACTTTTAATCTAATAGAGAAATTGCTGGTTAACGAACTCTTTTCAAAACCACCTTACACTTGGTTGGAAGAATTTTATCATAGAATGCTGTAAATACTATAAAGAACATAACCTAGAATTTTAACATGATAGTCCTTTTTTGTGTTATTGTCTAGCCTTTGGAGCACACTACCAGTTGAAGTAAAACTTTTACTACAGAAATATTTAAATCTAGTTTAACAGTTGTTTATCTTAAATAATTAATTTAACAATTATACGTACATCAAATTTATTTTTAACTCATGACTGTAAAGCACCCTGGATATGTATGGAAGATGTTTCCAGGCATGGTCTGAAAGCACAGGGTAAAACAACTTTGACGACAAATAGGTCTGGGTAAAGTCAGTGCTTGGATAGGAGGTACCTGGAAACCCATTTACACTACCTTGAGTGTGGGAAGGATTCGTAGATGGGAGAGTAGGGTAGTGGGAAGAGGCCTACTCTGTTGTAGGGCAGTTGCTTTGCATGTAGAAGGTTCAGTCTCTGGCATCTCCAGGTGTTCGGGGAAAGACCCTGGGCTGAAATCATGGAGAACTGCTACCAGTTACATATGAACCAGATAAACTAAAAATTATTTATTGAGATTTACAAATATGAATATTTAATTTTAATTTAATTTAATCCATGTTTAATTTTGTATTAAATACAAAGATTAAATTTTACTGGCTGACATCCAGAGCAACAAACCACTTGCTGCAGGACTTTATAGAAGGTCTAAGTCTGGAGTTTATATTCCAGACTAGTGCTGTGTTATTGCAAGCAAGCTTGTGGTTGCCCAACAGTTAAACAGCTAAGACTCAGCTGACTTATTTCAGTGGGAACTTCTGTTCGAGAGTGCTGTAGCACTCATCGTTTTTAGCACAGCTAAGCCAACCCCGCACTACTGCAAATGTGCTCAATGTTAAAGCAGTTTGTTCTGGATTACAGCCATTTTTCTTTTTATATTATTTTGTATATATTTGTGTATTAGTTTTCTCCACTTTTAACTGAATGAAGTAAAAGAAATGTATTGCACTTCAGTGTTACATAGGAGTTGCTACCTTAACTATTTGTGCAAATATTTTAGACTTTTTTTCAATATAATATTTTTGACTAGCACTTAGTATCATGACTTGCAAATTCTGAAACCACAGTTTGTTCATTGTGGAATTTCCTGTATTATTTCCACAACCTGATATTATGCTGAAGCAGTTTATTTACCATTGCTTCATTTTTCCTGACTGATTATTCACTATACATTTATACTGTTATCTACTTTAGAATGGCATCTTTCCAAAAGGGATTATCTGAATATTATTATTATTTCTTGTTTACACAGTCAGACAGGTGTTATTGACTGGTTTGTTTTATCCAGACATCGAGTCCTTGCCAAGGACCTAGGATGGCTGAATTTTATCATCAATACTGTTGGTTATTATAGATATCGTCGCAAAATATAGGCTGTTCCCAGTAAAGCTACTTTTTGTAATTGGCTGATGGTGATTTCTGTGGCCCCCTATGGTGTTGAGGTGCTCTTCAAGGTCTTTTGGGACTGCACCCAGGGCACCAATTACCTCTGGGATTATTTGGGTCTTTTTCTGCCACAGCCTTTCAATTTCAATTTGTAGATCTTTGTATTTTGTGATGTTTTCTATTTCTTTTTCTTCTATTCTGCTATCCCCTGGTATTCCTATGTCGTTTATTTTAACTTGTTTTTCTTTCTTCTCGACTACAGTGATATCTGGTGTATTGTGTGGCAGATATTTGTCTGTTTGTAGTCGGAAGTCCCATAATATTTTTACATCTTCAATTTTTTCAACTTTTTCAATTTTATGGTCCCACCAATTTTTGGCTACAGGTAGCTTGTATTTTTTGCAGATGTTCCAGTGTATCATCCCTGCTACTTTGTCATGCCTTTGTTTGTAGTCAGTCTGTGCGATCTTTTTACAACAGCTGATTAGGTGGTCCACTGTTTCATCTGCTTCTTTACAAAGGCGGCACTTGCTGTTTGTTGTTGACTTTTCGACTTTTGCTCTTATTGCATTTGTTCTTAGTGCCTGTTCTTGCGGAGCCAGTATTAAACCCTCTGTTTCTTTCTTCAAGTTGCCATTCTTAAGCCATTGCCAGGTCTTGGTGATGTCTGATTTTCCACTTATATTGTGCAAATATTGACCATGCAGTGGCTTATTTTTTCCATTTTTCTGCTCACTTCTTGACTTGTTCTTTCTTGTAGGCCTGCTTTGTTTCATTGGTGTTGAATAGTTTCACGTTATTGACCATTTGAAGTGCATCTTCTTCACTGTCCTTGATATATTCTTCAAGGCCTCTTTTCTCCTCCTCTACTGTTTGATGGACTTGCAGCATTCCTCTTCCACCTGAGCTGCAAGGGAGGTATAGCCTATCTACATCACTGCGGGGGTGCAGAGCATGAGTGATGGTCATTATTTTCTTGGTCTTACGATCTAGCGTCTCTAGCTCTGCCTGGGTCCAGTCTATTATTCTTGCAGTGTATCTGATAACAGGTATAGCCCAGGTGTTTATGGCTTGTATGGTGTTCCCGCCATTGAGTTTGGACTTTAGGATTTTTCTAACTCTCCTGGTATATTCACTTCCAATTTTTCTTTTAACTTCAGTGTGTGCGATGTTATCAGCCTGGAGAATGCCCAAGTATTTGTAAGGTTCTTTCTCTTCCAGGTTCTTGATCTTGCTTCCATTGGGCAGTTCTATTCCTTCTGTTTTTCTTATTTTCCCTCTGTTCATTATTAATGCAGCTCTTTTATTAGCATTTTTAATGCAGCATTATTATTTCTTGTTTACACAGTCAGACAGGTGTTATTGACTGGTTTGTTTTATCCAGACATCGAGTCCTTCCCAAGGACCTGGGATGGCTGAATTTTATCATCAATACTGTTGGTTATTATAGATATCGTCACAAAATATAGGCCGTTCCCAGTAAAGCTACTTTTTTTAATTGGCTGATGGTGATTTCTGTGGCCCCTATGGTGTTGAGGTGCTCTTCAAGGTCTTTTGGAACCGCACCCAGGGCACCAATTACCTCTGGGATTATTTGGGTCTTTTTCTGCCACAGCCTTTCAATTTCAATTTGTAGATCTTTATATTTTGTGGTTTTTTCTATTTCTTTTTCTTCTATTCTCTCTCTCTCTCTCTCTCTCTCTCTATCTATCTATATCTATATCTATATCTATATCTATATCTATATCTATATCTATATCTATATCTATATCTATATATATATATATACAAACACACACACACACACAAACACACACACACACACACACATACATATACATACTCCATATAAGTATATATGAAGTATATAACTTGTATATAACTTCATTGTGATAGCTGGAGTTTCTGGTGTGTGTGTGTGTGTGTGTGTTTTGACAGAACTTTTCAGAGATTTTAGGAACATAATCTGCTGCAGCTTTTCTTGAGCAGCAATTGTGGTGCCATTTTCCAGCTCATTTTTAATTAGGGAAAAGTCACCAGGTAGTTGAGTCATTGTTACTCTACTCCAGCGGCATATCAGCCTGATGTAGGCTATCAATCATGATAGTGGTTCCCAACCTTTTAAAACCAATTTACCCTGTTGCAAACCTTCAGCTCAGGTACCCCATAGAAATTTTGTGTGTGTAGTTTTTGCAAGTTTGCTTGTCCTACTTATTTCATGAGTTACTCAACTCATGAGTAACATTCTTTATTTGTCATATTTTTTTCTATTAAGTTTTTGTTTAAACTTCTTTTAGAACTTTTTGAAAAGCATTTTCTTGGCTGCTGAGCCTCTCTTTCTGGATGGCTGAGGGGAGGAGGAATGCTGCCCATCATTCCTCCCTCTCCTGGAGACAATTTGTTTCAGATTTATGTCTGTGAATGAAAGTGACTGCCACAATAGATTTAGTTTTCAATAAGGTGTCTCAGCTCTCTACATGAGAGAATGAATATGAATGCAACTAATATCTATGTACCGCTTTTCAACAAAAGTTTCCAAAGCGGTTTACATAGATATACATAAATTCTGGTGGAAACGTGTCCATCAGGCTGAGGGGAGGAGGTAGGCTGATAAGCCAGCCAATCGGGAGCGTCTTCACTGTCCTTCCTTGCCTTCTGCACCATACACATCACTGGGGATGTTTTGGTTTCAACCTGGCAATCCTCAGATGGGGAACAAAAAGCGTGGCTGTAGAGTGGGGAGACAGAGGGCTCAGAGGGCTCCCTGGAGAGCCTTCAATAACCCCTAGAGCAGTGTTCCCTCTAACAGAGATTTCCAGATGTTGTTGACTACAACTCCCAGCATCCCCAGCTACAATAGCCTTTGCTTGGGGTTATGGGAGTTTTAGTCAACAACATCTGGGTATCCCTGTTGTAAGTACCCCTGTTGAGGGAACACTGCCCTAGAGGTACATATACCCCCAGTTCAGAATGCCTGGTTTAGATTATTGTAACTGAGCTCTGAGCTATTGTAACTTAGCTCTGGCAAATCGGGGGCTAATGTGCTCTATCTCCCCTTTTCCTTCATGCATGAGGGAAGCATACTGACAGTTTCTGCTTTTGGTTTTGAATAAGCCACAGTTTCCTGTTGCATCTAAATTGAGGGAACTATGTTTCCTAAGTTAGGATGTAATGAGAAATGGTACTTTATTCAAATCATAATTTGATCTTAATCTCTTTCCCTCATATATGACTGAGAAAGATTGAAAACTTCTTCTTTGGTTTTGAATAAGCTGTAGTTCTAATTGTTGTTAGTGAGAAGAAACCTGAGTTAAACCAGGGTTTCAGATTCTAGTTTCTCAGCTAACCACAATTAGAATAAACCCTAATTCTTCGAGCTTGGGTGTAACAGGAAAATGTGGCCTATTTTTAAAAAAGCTTCATTTCCCTCCCTTGTGGCTTTTAAATATTTTAAATTTTGTACACTGCCTAGAGATGTGTACATATCAGGCAGCATAGAAATATGATAGATAAATAAATAAATATAGGGAATTATGAAGACTAAAGCATAACTAGTAATATAACTCAAAATCTCATAGAAGTTAAGAAGGCATCCTAAAAGTAAAGACTTGCCCCAAATGAAGAAAATCAAAAATTAAAGGCTGGCAAAACAAACATAAATTGATAATTATGCAAGCAAAGAAGGTGCTTGAGGTCAAACCAGTCAACATATAACTAAATATTTCAAGTCAGAAATCAGTCAAGAAGGCAGTGGGCCCTTTTGACAACAAAGATTTGAAAGAGAGATTGCAAAGAGGCTATGAATTATTTCCATTGCCATGGAGGTGTGGAAAGAGATCCACATCATAGCTGTTGTGTTAGGGGAGGGCATCTGAAGAATTATGTCGAATGGAGGCGATGAATTATGTCAGATAGGGAAGTGTTATAGGTAACTGATAGACTACAAGCTATTAAGTGAATGGCTAATATCTGGACTAGCAATCTGATGGTGCAATAGTTAGATCTATACTAATGCTATGGAGTCATGTGGTGGAGAGGCACTTTTAGTTGATATCTTCTTTTTAATGAAAATATGTTCCAAGAACTGCATGACTATCGGGGACATATTTTTGGGTGTCACAAAGGGCTTCTGGGGGAAGGAATTTTAAGGTCATCAAAATTGCACCCTGCTAAGTGCATCATCATCATCATCATCATCATCTAACTACTGTCCACGACCAGCCAGCAATTACAATAGCCAACAATCACAGGCAGTTTAACTTAAAGTACTCCAGTACAAAATAGCAATGAATAATACTAGGACTACCAACCCACCATCACAATAACACATGTATCTTACATAATATAAGGGTCAACCAGTTGTTTCCTAATATTACAAGCAGTAGAGCAAAACTTAGCCACTCCATAGATAATCTCAGCATCCAAATCAGAAAGGAGGAGATTTGCATGAATGTTGTCTAGCCTGCTTGGATAGTGTAACAAAATTGGACCAGTAAGAAAAGAACTTATATCTTAATAAAATACACAGTAAAGTAATACATGCGCCACTGACTCAGTCATGCCTGAACAGCAGGGGCAGAGCTGTTGGGAATATGGTGTACGGCGAAATCTTCCCTCCAAAACAGCCAAAGGTAACGCATTTAAACAGGCCGGAGTAAAAACATGGTGGAATTACTTAGCATAAGTTAATATAAATAATTAGCCGGGGATAATATTTGTCTACAATTTCCTACAACCATGAAGTGTGTAATTCACGCGTAATTCACACTTTGTCCTTTTGAAGCGCACTATCCCCAAAGTGCTGTCAAATTAATTCTTTGGTTCTGTGGCCTAAATTGATTCTATAGGCCTAAAAAGGCCTATACAAGCCAAATCTGAAAGCGGGAGGCCCTAACACCAAAATTTCTTCTCCACCGCATTTTCCCATCTGGAGAAGAAGCTATCTATGAAAGTGAGGGTGGCCAGACCAGAAGGGTTGCAAATTAATGTAAGCCAATAATTGAAAACTTATTGAAATTGAAAAACAACCAACTGAGGTCTTCAATTGGAATTAACCTGGTTTCAGCTCTCAGTTTGGTACACAGTGTGGAACACGAAGAATAGATCTAAGAAACTTGGACTGTACCACCACCAGAGATTAGGATGTATACAAATTTGGGCATCTTACATTAATTGAGATGTTACCCTGGAAAGCTTTCCTCACTGCAGGTGCATTGACCTCACTTGGAAAAATAGGATCTAGCCAGTGCAGTTGCACTTCTGTGTGCACCTTGGGTAGGGATGTGCATGAATCAAAAATTGGGATTTTATTCAAGTTAAATCAACACATGGGTTTCAACTTGACCTCAAATCCAGTCTCCCCTGATTTGATTCGGATTGGTTTTGATCCGAGTCAATCCAAATCTTTTTGACTGTCTTGTAAATTTAATGGGAGAAAGGAGAGGGAGAAGAGCCTTCTTTCAGCATTGTTTTAAAAAAGAAAGTGGCCCTGTACTTCCACTTTTTGAAGTGGAGAGAACATAGTGGTAGGGAAACGGTGACCTGACATACCCCTGTGGCCTGCCAGCTACTGATTCCAAATAGAAGAGGCGTGGAGGCACCCACTGAACTGCTCATAGGAATGGTAACTGCACAATCAGTGGCAGGGGGAAGGCAGCACCCAACTCACCATCCCTACCCACAACTCACATGTAGAGGCCATTTAAAGGGATAGCCTGGTGTTGCTTTGCTAGAAGTCTGGTGTTTTTGTGCAAAAATGCCAGAATTCTAGCAAAGAAACACCAGGCTATCCCTTTAAATAGTCTCCACATGCATTTGCGGGGGCCATTTAAATGATAGACCAGTCCTGGTGTGAGAGTCAGTGTGATCTGAGCAGCCATCCGCAGGGAGGGATGGTGGGTTGGGTCGCTGTCTCCATGCCGCTGCCAATTCTGCAGTAGTACCACTCTCACCAGGAGTGGTTCAAAGGTGCCTCTGTGCCTTTTTTTTCCCTCAAAGGAAGATGACAGGTTGAGGTCTCCACCTTCCTCCATCCCACTGTTGGCTCTGCACAATAAAGGTGATTTTGGGGTGCCCCGGCACATCTTTTTAAGGCTGAAGTGTGGCTCTCGTCTGGCTCCCTCTCCCCATACTCAAAGTGATTTGCATAGATTCGATCAGAATCTGGCTGATTTGATTCAAAGTCTGAACACTCAAAACAGCCAGATTTGAGGTGAATCTATTTGAGTCTGAATTGATTTGCACATCCCTAACCTTGGGTAGCATGAGCCACGTGAGCCTTCCAGGAGTCATCTGACTGGAAAACTACCCATAAATATTATTTATTATTATTTATTATTTATTGAATTTCTATACCGCCCTTCCAAAAATGGCTCAGGGCAGTTTACACAGAGAAATAACAAACAAATAAGATGGAACCTGTCGCCAAAGGGCTCACAATCTAAAAAGAAACATAAGATAGATACCAGCAACAGTCACTGGAGGTACTGTGCTGGGGGTGGAGAGGGCCAGTTACTCTCCCCCTGCTCAATAAAGAGAATCACCATGTTAAAAGGTGCCTCTTTGCCAAGTTAGCAAATATCTGTCTGTTTTTAACCTGCTCTATTTTTTGGTATTAATCTGCCATCTATGTTTGGAGTGTTTCTTGGTAAACACTATGGTTTGGTAAACACTTGGTAAACACTTTAGTTTTTCGATAGTTAAATTCTAATCTTTCCTCCACACAATAGGCAATGAAGAACTTTAGTTTAGGGCTCTTCACAGACCTCTTTCGGAAATGGATAATATTACTGTATCATCTGCGTAAAGTAGTGCAGGAATTGGACGAGAAGCCTAATTAGGAAGGTGGAAACTAGAATGTTGTAAAACTTGCACCAGGTAATTGCACTCCCAAGTGCAATGGCAGAGTTAGCCCATCCCATCTGCAGGCACCAGCACATCTCATGGAGCACTGGCTCTACATTAGTTAGAATGTTGGCCACTATATATGGTTCTGGATATGTTGGCTCAAATACACATTTCATAGAGCTAGGGAAGGTACCAAGAAAAGTCAATTAGGATGGCCAGAGATTTGGATCACCTTCTCCTTGAGGAAATGTTAAAGTGTTTGGGGCTTTTTAATTTAGAAAAGATGGAAGGGAAACCTGATAGAGTTCAGTATGGACAAAATAAATTTTTATCTACTGTTTTGTACAGTATTTGCTTGTAATTCTAGAAAGATTAGAAAAGTTTACATAGGATATGTCTGTTAGTAATTGTTATTTGCTATAGATAAACGGAGCTATTATGTTCAGAGGCTTCTCTATATAAGTGATTATGGAAAACTACAAGGGTAGGGATGCTGCCTTCATGCTTCACTTGTATGCTTCCTGAATCTGACTGGCCGCAGTTGGAAACAGAGTGCTAGGTTAATGGACCCTATTATATGATCCAGCAGGGTAGGGGTGTGCAAACAGGTTCTAATCCGAAACAGTTTGATATTGAAGTGGTTCGGTTTGAAGGTTCGAGATTGAGTTGAATCACCACCAGTTTGGCTCAACCCCAGACCAAACACACACAGAAGTTCAGGGGTTCATCGAACAATTTTGAAGAATCTTTTATTTTAACTTACTCCCTCCAGGAGGCTTCTCCAAGGTGGCCGGGGTGTGTGTGTGTCTGTGGCTATCCCTCCCCCTCCCAGACTTCCCCTTTGTAAAAATTGCCCGGTTAGGGCATCTTCGGCCCTTTCCGGGCCTATTCCCTGGCACAGTGGCCATTTTGGAGGCCACCCTGTGTGGTTGGGTCATGAACCACCGCAGATCCCTCCACCACCATGACTAAGCCCCCTGGAGGGAGGGTAAGTTTAAAAAGGGGAGATGCAAAATGATTTAATGCCCCCCCCCGAACCAAACTGGTGTGGTGTGGTTTGGGTTCAATTCAAACTTGAACTGAACTGGGTCAGGTAATTTTGTGCATAACCCTACAGCATGGTTTGTCTTTCATGGTTTGAAAGCTTGTGGGAGACTGACAAAATGGTTTGATAAGAGAATTGCTGCTCATGGTCTACATATTCATCCCACTGATGTCTTTGGTAAACAGGTTTTTCAGGATTTTGTAGTCTTTATTTGTTTTTTAGGACTACAAAACCATTTTGACCAGATGAATCTGCAAAACCAGTTGGACCAGACGTGTCGGTGAGACAAAATAAAAAAATAGTACACCAGAGGCACCAGTGACTCGGTCACATGGTGGAGAGCCTGTTTTGCATGCAGAAGGTTCCAGTTCAGTCTGTACCATCTCCATATAGGACTACAAAAGCCCCATCCCTGAAACCCTAGGAGAGCTTCTGTCCATCACTGCAGACAGTACCAAGCTAGATGTACTGTGGTCTGACTTGGTGTACAGCAGTTTTGCATGTTCAACAGTTGGTGACTGGAATTCATTTTTAAAATTAAAGGAGCAATAGTATAATAGAATAGAATCGGCACAGATTTCAATGCATGAAAATCTTGAAATGGTGCTGTTTTTAAACATGATTTGGACTGCAAATCATTGAACTAAATGTAGATGTTGGGGGTTGTAATGTGAACTTTGTGCAATATGAATTTTTTAAAAGGAGGCATAATAAGTTGTCTTATAAAAAGCATGTAGGAAGGGATAGCAATGTCATCTCTGAGCTCAAGCATGAAGTCTAGCAAGGATAGTGAGGCAGCCAGATCATTTTGTAGGGAGCTGCTTCAGGCTTTTACTACTTTGGGCTAACAAAACCTAAGAAGAAAGACTACTTGCTGCCAATACTTACGTTTTTCTACCCAGTGAAAACAACTTTAAATTGATAGATAATGGTGCAGAGTTTTAAAGGATCCCTTTTACTGGTGCCACAGGAAATATACATGACAAGTGACTGGAAGTTTGTTTGGATTTAGTTATTACCCATCTTATCAGTAGGCTTTTGGCAACTTGCAATATTCTGTGTTTCCCTGAATCACCTATTTCTTACTCCCTATACATTCAACTGCCAATTTAAAAATAAAACAAATGTAAAACTAAATGCTAGCCATTTTTAAAAAAACATGTTTCCCTTTCCAAAAAAAAAAGGTCGCAGCCAAAATGGGGGCACTTTTCATGATTTTTTGCTTCTGCAGAATTTGTTTCCCGCTTTGACTTGGGGGAAAACTGTTTTTGCGAAATTTACAGCTTTGTAACCTCATGGATTGGCTAATGCATTCTGCATTGGAGTTGCCTTGAAGATAGTTTGAAAGATTAAAATGATGAAGAATGCTGTTGCTTACCTCCCTGAATAGTGAAGAGAACCATCATCAGACCCAACCGATTTTGCTACAACTGCATTTGCCCTCCTATATGCTTCTGGCTTTCATTTATTTTTATTTATTTATTGTTAAATATATATCCCACCTTTCATTAAGAAAATCCCAAGGTGGCTCACAATAAAATTTAAAAACACAATTATAAAAAAGACACATTAAAATATTGAGCTAAAAAGTATAAAAACACATCTGATTTTTTTAAAAAATTCCCACAAGCATAACACAGTACAAAATACAAGCAGCAGCAATGGAGACAATCATATAAAAGTCTGGGTAAAAAGCCACGATTTGACATGCTTTCTGAAAACTGTGATAGAGACTGAGGAGTGGATACCCAGAGGGAGAGCATTCCAGAGTCTGGGGGCAGCAACAGAGAAGGCCCTGTCCTGAGTGCATGACAACCTAGCCTCCCTCATTGTCGGCACCCAGAGCAGAGCCCCCTCAGATGACCTCGTCAAGCGGGCAGCAACCCTTGGGAGCAGGCGCTCCCTCAGGTACCCTGGGCCCAAACCATTAAGGGCTTTAAAGGTCAAAACCAGCACCTTGAATTGGACCTGGAAACAAACTGGCAGCCAGTGAAACTCTTTCACAATGGGTGTGATGTGCTCCCACTGGGCAGCTCCAGATAGAACCCTAGTGCCGCGTTTTGCACTAGCTGCAGTTTCTGGATATTCTTCAAGGGCAGCCCCACGTAGAGTTCATTACAGCAATCCAGCCGTGATGTGACTAAGGCATGGTAACTGTGGCCAGATCTGCCTTCTTGAGAAAGGGATGCAGCTGGCGCACTAGCTGAAGCCGTGCAAAGGCACCCCTGGCTTTGGCCTGGGTTGAATCCCTGGGTTGAATTCCCCTTGCTTGTTGACCTCTTCTGAAGAAATATAATCACATGAAAGGTTAGAAGAACAGGTATAGCAGTGGACCTTTTCTTGATGCCTTAGAATGCACCTTCTTGTTGAGATTGGCCAGTGTTCTCCTTTTAGAAAACTGTAAAAGGTGTTTTGAGGATGCATGAGTCTAGTTTCTCTTCTGTTTTAATTCTATTTGAGCCTTTCTATGTATTAGAAATCAGTTTTTAAGTCATGGGAATATGCAGCAATTCTGGCTAAAAGAGGTTTTGTTTTCTTACATGGTTTGACGTGTTCCATTTCATTACAGAATTGCTTTCTATTAGGAATTTAACAGAAGTATAGATCGAAATTGTTCCTTACTATATACATGCTCAATCCCCAGCCCAATCAGAGTAAAATCTGGTGGCTTTCTGTTGGTATTATATGCAATGGAATAATACTAATTTTAGTTATGACTAACTTGTCCTATATTAGTTGGACTTTTGTTGAGTCAGGATGTCAGCCATAATATTTTAGGTATTTCACAGAAACATGGAATGCACTGTGTTAATATTCCTTTACTTTTTCCAATATGGAGGTTACTTTCCATGATAGAAAGAAGCATGTAACATGTGAGGGTAACATGCAAGTTTGTAGTTTTGCCTCGAATACATACCTTGTGGAGCTGAAATACATGATGGATCCAACTGGAGATGAATCTCAGCAGTAGGGATTGTGTAGTAATGTGTGAGATGGCCTTCCTTTATGCCTATGAAAGACAATTTATAGAAGAGAAAATTTATGGAAGTGGGGAAAGCCTTTAAAAGTTCATTTGAGGGGAAGAAAAGGAACCAGTAGTTTGACAGATTGTTCAGCAAACGTCCCTTTTATTGGGAATTATAAAAATAAGGTGCTTAACACTGCTGTGCCATTAATATGGTGCATTAAAAGGTTACTGTCAAGATAATGTTTCAGTTCTGAAAATTGACTGTAAGGGTTTATGGGCAGCACTCTTAATATTCTGTTCAGAAGATAAGGTATCTTTTTAACTTGCCACTTGACAAAATCATTATGTTATAAGCCTTCTTGTGAAGAGTTTGATTAATGTTAACGCATAAATAAAAGCTTATTTGAAAAGAAAAGAAAAATTAGATTTGGTCTGTTTATGGCAAACCTAATATAACAGATGCCGACTTATGTACAAGGTGATGGTGTGAAAATAGTGAGTGTCAGAATAGTATAAAAACTTCTCACTGTCTTTTCCCTAGAGTGCTGGAAATAAAGTATTATTTATATTATTATTCTTTTCAATGGAGGAAAAATAAATCCCTTAGCTGAAATTAATTAGCATTCATAATCCGGATACCATGATTTTTGGTTTCTGAGAGATTTCCTTTTGGGGGGTAGAGAGATGTTTTTAACTCCTAGGAATGTGTTGCAACACACAGATGGGAAGAAAGAAGAGAAACTCTTTAGCAGGCTCTATGTGTAAAAGGAATATTGCATCTTGCACACTTCTGATTATCCTGTATAAACAGTTTTTGACATCTGTCTTTATAGTTTTTGAGGAGAGGAAGACTTTGTTAAAAGAACCATTTTTGTATAGCAGTCACCATTTCAGTCTTGCTTTACCTGTATTATGAAAGCAGATGGTCTGCATGTCTTTTGAATATTTATAACTATCAAAAACAATCTCTTGCTATTCACCCTTAGGCTTATGAGATGTCAGGACTATTCTAGTTGGGGGGGAATCATCTTGGGTGTTTACAGAAAGAGGATTACATTAAGCTGAAATGACTATACATTTTCCAGTTTAATATTTGTCCATCAGCTGTTTAATCGTATTTAGATAATTGTGTAAATAAGTTGTTGTAGCCCTTGCCCCCTCTGCTGATCAAGCTTGAAAGCTTTAAACACTGATGAGCCTGTTGTATAAATGCTCCCCTCCCCTCATCTAACTTAAACAATCAGAAAGAGATATGAAAGTTTCTGGATTTGATTCTTTGAGAGGGCATGCACACACAAATAGCCAAATAGCTAGGTTCATTTGGTCATCTTAAGGAACATCTGTCTCTGGAGTTCATGCTAGGTCAGTTAGCAGGAGTTTGTTGTGTTGTATTGCAGTGTATATCTTCTTTGATGAAGTTCCTCAGGTATTTGTTCAAAATGTATAAAAATAATACTTAAAGTATAAACCTTAAAGATGGTGGGGAGGGGTTGGCAGCAGAAGAGGATAAGTGGTTTTTTTATTTGAAGCTGAGCAATCACAGATAACAGATTTTGCCGTGGCTGGTTGATTTGGCAGCAAAGCATGAGCAGTTTTGGTTTAGATGATTGAATTGACCTGATTAATGTTGTGTTTTTGTTGTTTCCCAGAAAGAACAATAATACACTTTTAATTATAATCATAAGCCATTTCTGGTCTGGTTGATGAGAGGACCTACAGGTCATAGTTAAGGAATGCCATCCTAAAAGCTGTTCTATTGATTGCTGAGGAACGGGATCAGATTTAAAAGGCTATCTCACACCTAAAAAGAAACTTCCTCTTCTGGTCTACTAAGCAAACAGATTATAAATGCTGACTGATTACTGAGAATGTCTTAAATATATACACTGTGTTGAAAATTACATGTGCTTAACCTTAGCCCACTTTATGAGAAAATAATATTCCAGAACTTCTAAGCTATCCAAATGAACTAAAGATGAACTTTAGGGGGAAAAATTAAATTGCTATTGCCACACAGTTATGGAAGATATAATTATAAATAATGCATTTGGCTGGAAAAGAAAACTCGGGCTGTGGCAGATGGTATCTTCCCAGTGTAGTGGGACTTTTGCAAAGGTGGCACCATATCATATCAAATCTCGATCACTCTAACTTGCCCCCCCCCCCAAAAAAACCCCTATAAGTACTATGCATCTATAAATGGGGACTTTGGGATCTTAGAGCTGCATACAAATTCAGATAACCTTGCAAGAGATATGTAGAGACAGAAAGATAAGCAGACTGTTAGCATGAATTGTCAAAAATTTCTCTCAGTTTTTGTTGTTTCAGAAAGGGCAGAAACTGTTACCAGGTCACAGACTGACTGATTTCTGACATTGTTGCATGCTTTTTTTCTGCTGGTTGTATCTTTCCTTTGCATTTATAAACCCTTTACCATCATAGACAGATGAAGAAAACCACTGAACAGGGAACTCACAGCTCTGTATTAATGTTTTTGTGTCGTCAATATAAGTTAAGTTGCAAAATATTTGAGGCTGAGAGAAAAATGCCATATCATAGTCTGTAAAACCAAGATATAGAGAATTCTTAGTGTGAACGTTTAAGCAGACAGCAGGGATGTATTCATTTGCGAGTTGTATATTTGGAAGGTAATACATACATGAAAATCTTTTAAAATGTGAAATGAATGAACATAAGATTGCCGTGTGAAGAGTAGACAACCGTAATCTTTTAGCTGGTTTTGATATGATACTCCACTAGCATATGGTAACAAAGCTGACAGCCATCTATCATCTCACTGTTTTGAAAAGATCTCACAACTGCAGATTTGATATTTTGCTCTCGGCATCTGAATTTTGGGTTTCTCTGAATAAGGATTTGTTTATACCTGACTTGTACTGCTGGTTTCACCAAACAAGACACTTATTGGTCCACTATCTTCCATTTTAACCAATTAATAAGAGACAAATGGCAAAAAAAAAAAAAAAGGTATATCGTTTATCAAGCCCCACTGGCTCATTTTAATGATTATTAAATAAATGTAGGTTCCTCTTCACCCACAGCTTTACTGCTGATGGGGAGAAGGTCTAATCCTCTATTCCATACCCTGCTACTAAAGAAGGTGCCGAGTAAGATAAATTGTAGCAATCCAGAGCAAATTACTGCTATCCACTGGTAAAATGAGTAGCAGAAACTGTAACAGAGACACTCCATTGCGAGTTTAGTACCTCATGCAACAGGGCTTCCATACGCTAACTGTGAAAAATCTCCATGTTACTAGTTGATTTTAGATTCATACAGATTAATCTCAGTTATATAAAATTGATATTATTGTTCCCTGCCTATATGAAGGATTCTTTTTTTAAAATGCTTCCAATAATATTGGCATGAATCTAGTAAAATGAAGTGGTTCTAGTTTACTTCAGTGGAACTAATATAATCACAATAATCCAGCTATTAGTTATAAATAGTTTTAGAGCTGTTTTACACATGTCATTTTTCCTGTGTACATATGTGTACACAGTCATCTGCAAAGATCATGCAGATTTAACTTTTGCTGTTCTGTTTTTCCTTGGAAACCACATAGGACATTCCAAACATAGGACATTGTAAAAAGAAGGGCATCCATATCATCCAGTGCCCATGGATGTAAAAAGTTGTGAATAAAGTGGCTGTGATAGCCTATACCAACCTTTGGTAAATTTAATATTACATCATTGTGCCAGGGGTGCTATGCTGGTATTTCTGTCAATTCTACCAGCACAAAATGTCTAGGATCTAAGGAATTAGAATTCAGTAAGGTATTGAGACTAAAAATATTACCCATCAAATAATTAAAATAACTTCTTTTGTTAAACATCTCAGTAATACAGATGATCCCCCCCCCCTCTTCTTTTTCAGAGTATGATTTCTTCCATTGTGAACAGCACTTACTATGCAAATGTCTCAGCAGCAAAATGTCAGGAATTTGGGAGGTGGTATAAACATTTCAAGAAGGCAAAAGATATGATGGGTAAGCAAAAAGATAAGAGCTAAAGTGGTGGTGACTACATGCTTATGATTTGATGCATTTTAAACTTGGTTTAAATTCTGGAAATCTGGCACAGTCTTGGCTAATATGATATCCCTATATATCTGCTGTATATCCCTATACAGCTGATGAGATTGATTTTTTAAAAAACTTCATAATAGTTCTTGCAGAGTACAAAAGTGGAGGAGGAAGAAAACTATGTCAGTGCTTGAATGTTGCAAATGTCTAGTTTCTTCGCCTTACCCACAGTTTATTTCTAACCCACTTCAGTGTAATCAAAGTGTCATCCAAATCTGAAATATTAAAATAAAAAAAGTAAATCCAATATATTAATGCTAACTGGCTATACTTTAAATTTTTTAAAATGCACATTTTCAAATGCTGCTTGTAAATTATTTCTGATTTCTTCTAGCTAAATGATGTAGGTCTTCGGTCAAAAACTTACTCTTTGACCAATAACAATAATAATTTTGTAATTTATATTATATATATTCAATTTTATATATTCGGTCTTAAGCAATGCTTCTGGTCAGAGGGCAGGATCCAGACTAAGTTAGTCATAACTAAATTCAATTAGAATTAATGGACTTACGTTAGTCATAACTAACATGTCTCACTTATTTCAGTAGTGTTTTGTAATGATTAACTTAGCCTAGAATCTGTCCACGTGACAATATTTCAGATATGGCAGTGCATGAAGTACAGTCCTCCAAGTACAGGAGCCATTCTTATGGTGACATGATAGAGACTGTGGCTGACATGCAGGCTGATGAAGCATCCTTACTTCATAAGTTGTGGTGCTACATGCCAGAGTAGTGCGGTGTGCTTGCTTGTGAAGGGGTAGATTTTTGCAGACCACCCCCCCCCCCGGAAGCATTTGGTGTAACTCAAAAGTAGGTCCCTGAAGTTCTTGCAGCCCTCAGAGACCTACTTCAGCATTACAGGGATTACTTCTGGGAGCAAAGAGATTAGTGAAAATCATTTCCCTACACAAACAGTGCAGCTATGCTACTCTGCAGTGAAGCAGCACAAGCACTTCTCACAGAGTGCTGGGGCTTTGTTGGTCTGCATGTCAGCTTTTGTGTTTTAGCTGAATATGTTTAGACCTGTGAATGTAAATTGCACTCATGCATGTTAGATCTACTGAGGGTAAAGAGTTTTTAAAGTACAATTTACCAAGAATGTGTTAACGAAATTGCCTATGAAATTATACTGTAAAGTCTCCAACCAGAGAGTAAGGTAGCAATAGCCGCTTGAAGATCTTCAACTGTGCTATTTTATTTACATTGTAAGTTGTAAACCATTTTATCTTGGGAAATAACTTCTCTTGTTTTTCTTCTGTAGCTGAAATGGATAGCCTATCTGAACTATCCCAGCAAGGTGCCAACCACGTCAACTTTGGTCACCAACCAGTCCCAGGGAACACAGCTGAACAGCCTCCATCCCCTGTTCAGCTCTCTCATAGCAGTCAACCATCTGTTCGGACCCCGCTTCCAAACCTGCACCCTGGACTTGTATCTACTCCCATTAGTCCTCAATTGGTAAATCAGCAGCTGGTAATGGCCCAGTTGCTGAACCAGCAGTATGCAGTGAACAGACTTCTAGCCCAACAGTCCTTAAACCAACAGTACTTGAACCATCCTCCTCCTGTCAGCAGATCCATGAACAAGCCGTTGGAGCAGCAGGTCTCTACTAACACAGAGGTGTCTTCCGAAATCTACCAGTGGGTGCGTGATGAATTGAAACGAGCAGGAATCTCGCAGGCAGTTTTTGCACGTGTGGCATTTAACAGAACTCAGGTTAGAATTTTCTTTAAAAAAGCAAGATTAATATTTCCCCATCTCCCCTGTTCATTATTCTTTGCACTAACTTAGATAACATAGATTTGCCATAATGGATAAATAACACATGACACAAAATTGGCAGTAACTTTAACTATAGACTGTGATCACAGCCACACTTACTTGGAAGTAATCTTAACTTTGGTCTTAATTCTAGAAAGTATTGGCCACAGTTAGCTGTTTCTCCTGATGTAATTTTTTGATACAATAGCTATTGTTCGGGGAAACAAGCATTTTTTAAAAAAGGTTTTACTAAGACTTTTAAAGCACTCTTTGACAACAGTTCCCTTTTATCCTGTATTGCATGTACAGGTGGCCCTCGCTATCCGTGGAGGTTCTATCCTCTGCTACAAGGATAAAGAAACTGCAGATAATGAGACATTGAGTCAATGGGAATTGGCAGGGAGGGTGGGGTTGAAGTTCCTGGAGGGCAAAAAAGCAATTAAAAAGCAGAAATAAGATGTCCAGCAATGCCCCCCCCCAAAAAAAAACCCACCTCTGAATTGTGCCAATTTCCCATGACCAACATCTATGGCCACCCAGGAACTGTGGATAGGCAAATGTTAACCCTTTTTGTATCTGCAAATAACAAGGTCAGGTCTCCATATGCAAAACTGTGGGTGCCCAGATTATGGATGAAGAGGGCCACCTGTACAGGGAACATTTTAAAAATAGCACAACTGTGGGCTTATTTGCACTTTATATAATCTATCAAAAGTAGCTCACTCCAGGAAGAATTTCTGTAGTGAGGTACTTGACCTATGTACTGTCAACATTGCCAGCTCAGTTTATTCCTTGCTGAATTTGGGAGTGCAGACAATATAGATCTCATGTATATTAGCCAATGTGCCCACTACACTGAAGCAATCACAGGAAACTATTACATTAGGAACGTAGGAAGCTGCCATATACTGTCAGACCATTGGTCTATGTAGCTCAGTGTTGTCTTCACAGACTGGCAGCAGCTTCTCCAAGGTTGCAGGCAGGAATCTCTCTCATCCCTATCTTGGAGGTGCCAGGGAGAGAACTTGAAACCTTCTGCTCTTCCCAGAGCGGCTCCATTTCCTGAGGGGAATATCTTACTATATTCACATGTGGTCTCCCATTCATATACAACCAGGGTGGACCCTGCATAGCTAAGGGGACAAGTCATGCTTGCTGCCACAAGACCAGCTCTCCTCTCCATTCACAGGGTGCAACCGGGAGAATTTTAACAGTAGGTTTTCAGCAGTTGAGGTTGCCACTGTCACATGTGCTGCCCAGTCTGTTCCTGAATTCTGTCACTTATCATCATCCCTTGCCTGCTGGTATAAATGTAAGTTTTCCACACAGCAGCTGGAAGAAGAAAGTACTCGTTTCTTAATGGAATCGAAGAAAAAATGGGTTAGGAGATGCTGTGGTTCCATTCTTTCCTATTTGCATCAATACTATTAAAGATAAAGCTTGGTTGTGACCCTGTAATCCTAATAATCTGTGCAGTTTAGACTGTGATTACACAAGTGTCACAGGCCCACAATTTCTGTGGTGGAGAGTAGCACAACTCAACTTTTCTTGTCCTCCCTGAGTACACTCTCCCTCCAGTGCAAAACAGAAGTGTGGGCAAAATATCAGCAAGGGTATCCATTTGTAAACTTAAGTCAGAGAAATAGAAGGGTGAACCGCTGAACCAGAGTAATGCCAACCAAAACAGGATGTGAACACATCAACTGAGGAAACCCCTTAAAAAAAAAAAGTCCATGAATGTACAGGTGGACCTCATTATCAACTGATTCAACATCCACAGATTCATGTATCTGCAGTCAGGAAAAAGACACCCACCTTGGCATAGATGAAAAAAGAACCAAAAAACATGCTGATCTCGTGTATCTGTGGGTTGGAGGTGGCCAGAAATCACCGTAGAGGTCATTTATGGCCGCTATTTCCTTCGGAGCCACAAAATGGTTCCCATCTTAGTTTTTGTTTTGTTTTTAAAAGGGAAAATACCCACCAATTTTCAGTTGTTTTGGGGTGCAGCATGACTCGGGGGGGGGGAGCCACAGAGCATAAAAAGCTTCTCCCCACAAAATTTGGCAGAATTTTGACCAACCAGGAACCTAACCCATTCAATCCCATAGGATTCCATTACTCAATATTCTCAGTTTCCATATCCACAGCTGCAGTCTGGAACGGAAGCCCCATGAATATCGAGGTTCTCATGTGTAAGGTAAAGGGCCATCAAAAACTGCATAGAGTGAAATGCTTTCAAAACACCACATGTAAAGATTCATAAGTGAGATTTTTTTTTTAAATGGATAATCACAAAAACATAAAACATAAAAAGACAATCCAGTCATTCTAAATATAACAATTTCAAATGCAACTATATGTATCCAGGATAGAAAGCATGCATAAAGGGGGGAAAGTCCAGTCTTATAAAAAATTTCCCACTCCAGTGGGAAATTGGTCCACTAAACGAGTGAACTCCACTATTTTTACAAAAACTACAACCACCAAGAGGGCTCATTCCTGAGAGGAAAGAGGGGCAGAGGCCTGACCACAGCAACAGAAAGGAGAGAAGAGTATACAGGGGCAGGAGGAGGAGAGCAAAGAAGAGAGAGAGAGCATATGCATTTGGTGGTGGCTGTGGCAGCACTGGCAGTGGGAGAGAGACAGGAGGAGGGGGGGAGAGAGCAGCATTGGCCAGTGTGATGGTGGGGTGTGGGGAGAGCACATGCGGAAGAGAGTGCACAGGTTCAATGAGGTGGCACTGGCAGGAGGGAGAGGGAAGAGAATGCATGCAAGGTAGGAGAGGGAGCAAGAGAGACAGAGTACGCGCCTGTGTGGTGGCCATGGTGAGAGAGAGAGCATGCGCAGGGTTGTCAGAGGAAGAGAGAGAGAGAGAGAGAGAGAGAGAGATAGTCCGATGGCTGAGGGGACTAGAGGCAGCTGAGGAGGTGGGAGAGAGGCAAGCCAGAGGCCACCACTGGAGTCTGTGCAGGCTGTGCAATGAAGAACAGTGCACTAAACTATTTCAAACAGGATTCCTTATCATTCTTCAACTATATACAAATGAAGGTGGGAAAATGTTGACATGCTCCAGGAAAACCTTTCTGTGAATTTTAGTAAAGTTGTTTTTAGACCTTTCAACTTGTAGACATAAAAGAAAGTGACATGGGGATTCTGAAATATTTGTTTAAAAAACTGAAAAGTATAAGAAAGGCAGAGCAAGTGAAGCCCCTCAAATAGTTAGTCACTAATTCCCAGACTGCAAAGTGTGTTACAGCAAAACTAAAAATATTATCTATTATTTTAAATAATTTACATATCAACAAGAGTTCTCAGAGCTATTACATAGAAATAGATTGTTCCCCTTCCTGAAAGGGCTTTCAATCTAAAGAGAAATGCAAGGTGGAAATTAGCACCAACCATTGGAGGGATGCTGTGCTGGGGTTGGATAGGAACAGTTGCTCTCCCCCACTAAATACAAGAGTCATCACATTCTTGAAATCTTAATAAATATTTCAAAGAATAAAAACTTCCAAATTGCAAAAAAGTTCTTTAAAAAATATTCCAGCAATAATTTTAAAGGTATACAAAAGGCAGAGAGGTGAGGGAGGGCTCTCTCAATTTTGTCAGTTTTAAATGTTTATATTCCCTGTTTTGGTGGGTCTGCCTCTCCACTTTTTTTAAAGGTTGTGTACTCCCTCTCTAATGTGGGAGTGCATATCTTTTTAACTAACAAAAGAAAGAAGCTGTTTAATCAGCAGAAAATCTATGTCAGCTGTGTGGTCTTGCACAAATTTCTGTATCTTACTCATATATCTTTAAAATAAAATAAAGACAATTCACACGTGAGCTTCATATATAGACTCCTGCTGATGCAGAAACAGCTCAAACCTACCTAACAGCTGTGTGACTTCGGTTGTAGTCTGTATCCGGTCACATCATTCCAGAGCTGTGGTTCTTAATTTGGCTGCTAATTGTGCTGTGGTCCTTAGTTCTGATTCACTGTCCCCAGTTTTCCAGGTAAGTCCCCCAGAAAGCTGAGCCTGCCCCTTTTTCTTCATTAACCTTGGATGGTTCTGGCAACTTTTTTCTCTTTTTACCATCCTCTCCTTTTTTTAATTCTTGAAAAACCTTCAGTGGGAGATTGCCTATTTTAGTGGGGTTTCAAAAACCTATTTTATTGAATTAGATTAGAAAGTGTGTGGTCCATCAGCTTGAGTTTTGAAAAACATAACTGTTTAATTCTTTGATAGCTCTTTAAAACAATATAAATTGAAATAATAATAATAATATTATTATAAATAGTTTGTTTGTTTGTTTGTTTATGTATTTATTTCCAACTCTGTATATTATTTTATTGGAGTAGAGGAATGGGTTTGGTGGTTGTTCCTAGCACAAATTTCTGCTGAATTTTAATTGAGTTGCAAATGCTGGTAGAGAAATTGTGAAATGTTTCTGTATATGGACTAAAGTTATTTTTTAATTTGCTTTTGGACATCAAGAACATAGGTAGCTGCCTTTTTCTGAGGCAGATGGTTGGCCCATTGAGGTCAGTATTGTCTGCAGTAACTGGCAGCAGGTTTCCAGGGTTATAGACAGGGTTCTTTCCCAGCCCTACCCAAAGATGCCAGGGTTTGTATCTCATCTTTTGTTTGGAAAGCATATGCTCTTCCACTGAGCTACCATCCCTGGGGGGAAAAGGTACATCTTTTTTAAAAGGAAAACTTGTGAACTATTATGTTAAGATCATTGGCTAGTGCATAGAAATCCACAGCTGAATCTTGTGCAAGCTAATTTTTACCGATCTGATAGAGGATAACCTAAAACACACTTTTACTAGTGTGCTAGGAACAAGCTCTTTCACTGACTGACACAAGCGCAGCAACAGAATCCCATATTGTTTTGGAACCTTCATTCCTAATCTTAATTAGCTGCTATATCACTGCTATAGTTGGATTTAGCAGGCATTGTTCTTACAAAAATGTGACACTGGCAATGCCATCTTCTATGAGGTCTTCATAAATTGTTTCAGGTTCACCATGTGTCTTCTAATATTCCAGAAAAGAGAGTCCAGAGATGGTAATTTCAAGTGACTCATGTTTTAAAAAGTAAAACATTTAGTCACCGAAGTCCCTTTTTTGCTCCAATCCATCTGATTCCCTCTCTCTACTTCCACATATTTTACTTTAAAAGAAACATTCATGTAGCATTTCATAGGAACCATAGTTGTGCTTAAATTCAAAACAAAACAAAACTACTCCAGAGAGGTAGACGTGTTAAGTCTGTTGCAGCAAAAACAAGGAGTCTTGTAACACCTTAAAGACTAAACATTTTATTTTAACTTAAGCTTCTATGGACCAGATCTATTAATACAAATTTACCATGTTCCGGATGTTATATTTAGACTTTTTTTAAAAAAATGATGTAAAATGGAAAGTGTTACTTCATTTGCAAAGAATGACACTTTGATCTGTGTCTGCAATTTTGGGATTTTGAATTTTGGTCTTTTTGTTCATGTGTGGTTCTGAACCCTAGCATGCTTCAGATTTTGTTCCATGGAGAATCCTACTAATTGTGCTTGTTTCTTATGTTCCAGGTCTCCCCACACATGCATAGATCATTCCACTTATTTTTCAATCTCCAAATGTAGCGGCATTTTTTTCAGGAAACACATGGCAGGTGGGAGGAAGCACCATGCCAACAGGAACAAAGGAAGAGAACAGGAACGGTGTACTGGCAGTTTATTTAAGAAAGTGGGTCCTGACACGTTTCAAGGGGAACTCTTCTTCAGGGAAAGTGGTTCACAAAGTACAATGGTCAGCTTCCAAACAGCATCGTGTTTTCTAAATCACTGTCCCTGAAGAAGAGTTCCACTCGAAACGTGATGGGACCTACTTTTTAATAAACTGCCAGTGCACCGTTTCCATGCTTTTCTTCCATTTTTTTCGGGAAAAAGATTGTCCCTCTGAAATTTCCTGGAATTGATTTGCTTGATTCTGGAAATGTTTTTGAGGAGTTGAACTGGTATAGACACAGTTTAAATTTTTAAGAACTGTAATATAAATGTATATGCAGTAATTGTAAGGCTGCATCAGAGGTTTGCCCAGATCACCTGGCTAAGCTTTCTTCATGGTTCTTCTTCCTTCCTCCTTTTCTCATTTTGTCTTTGGCACACTGCTTATTTTCCAGTAAAATAAAGAATGAAGATGGATTATTCAAAATTGATAACAGTAATGGACCATCCTGTAATGTTTTATTGAATTTGAGTTCTGTAAATTATGTGGTGGAGGGAAATTTGCCTGCTTAAGTATAACAGAAATTGCCACTGTGTTCGTATAATTCTTTGTAGTGTAATTTAAGAAAAAGCACTACCCGGATCACTGTTTGAGTAAAAGGTAAAAAGGTGCTATTACACTATCATGACAGCTCTCCTCTCGCTAATAAGCGACAAAGATAAATGTGTCTGCTTCTAACTTATTTGGCAGGGCTCCAAACTTGCGGGTGGAGTTTGAAAATAATCTTCCACCTGGATATGAGATTTAACCCTCTGCAATGGAGACAGCATACAAGGATGTTCTGCATATTTGGGGAGAAGGTTTCAGCAAATTGCATTTTTCTTTCCAGAGCTTTGAAGTTCTGTGAGACTGATAAAATCTATCTGAATCAGTGATTATGTTCAAAGAACAGACAAACTGGGGGGCAGACAGGCCATGTTTCAGTTCGTATTGGCAGACACTTTCATTTATCTTCCATTTTAAAGAATTCATAATTAGCCTTTGAAAGCGCTGATATTTATTGAACATTTTTCTGCAATTACTAATGAAGTATGCTTGCGACAACTTGTAAAGATTCGTTGTTTTTTGTATGGTGCTGTGGCTTAAACTGACTTTTGTTGCTGTAAGGGGTGAAAACAGAGCTCACGTACTAGTACATTTTAAGAATGTTTAATACATGGCAGAAGTTAACAGAATTATTTTATAACAAAGTAATTTTTATAGGCAAATTATTTTGACTATATTAATAGAGTAATAGTAGTTATGATATACAGGTGGATCTCATTATCCACAGGGTGCCATTTCTGCGGATAATGAAATCGAGGATATCAAGATCTTAAGTCAAAGGCAGCTGGGGGGTTAGGTTACTGGAGGGCAACCCCCCCCCCAAAAGGCAGGAATTAGAGAAATACTGTACCGTGCCATGCTCTGCAGGTCTTCATCTTTCAAGCAATGCCCCCCAAACCCCTTAATTTCATCAATTTTTCCATGGAAAATCACAGGAAAAATTGTGGCTTTTTGAGGAAAGAGACACAAAATGGCTCCAATCAGCAAAATGGTGGCTGCGAATGACCTCTGAGGTCATTTCTGAACACCTAGAAACTGGATAGCCAGATTTTAAGTCATTTAAACCCACATGGCCTAACAGTGGATATGCAAAACCGTGGGCTAGGACCGCGTATAACAAGGTCCATGTGTAATCACCATAGCCGTTTGGTGCTGGTGTATTTTCACTTGCTTGTGTGTGTTCACACAGTTTCAAGGTTTGGCTCACACTAGCAGAACAGGCTAAATATGGTGAGTGTAGACAAGCATCAAATAAATCAGGATGGGCATTCTTGAGTGCTTCTACTATGAAACAGCAACTTGTGGGGAGACAGAGCAGTCACAAGTGACAGCCTGTAGGGGGAAAATTGCATTGACAAAATAAGTGATTTTAACATCAAAATCCCTGAATTCCATGGGAATTTTGCTATAAGACAGAGAGGAGCAACAAAAGCTGCTTTAAAGAGAAGAAACTGGAGAAAAATGAATGGGAAGGAAGTAACAGCCATTCAAATAGATTTATAGTATTGACTGGAAGAGAAAAGTAAGCCCAAACACTTGGGGAGCTACTTCAGATAGGCCTGGGTTACTTAATTCTCCCCCTGAAATAAATTCTAGGCATTTGCCTAGATATGAGTGATAGTCCAATGACTAGTTCTGGTGCCTGAGCTGTACCAGCTGGTTCAGAGTTGCTGACTCAGAAGACAATAGACGGAGTGGTGGTTGTGTGGCTGTCTACTTTGGAGACCAGCAAATCAGGAGGGAGAGGAATAGACAATTATCCTCAATATCAGCCTTAAAGGGAAGAAATGTTACAGGATAGATTGGTTCTTTGATGTTTGGGAATAGGCAGATTTTTACATATGGATGCTAGTATACTTCCTGTACTGTGTGCATTCTTCTTCCACCTTTGTAGCGCTGTGGAAATGTCAGCCATTTTCCTCATCAGTAAATGATGCAGCTATCTCCTGATTAATGCCTGATAAGAGGTTGAGGTTGTGATATATAAATCACAAAGGAATATGGAACCAAACTTATAAGCTTTCATTAGGATCAGAACTGGTGAGATTTGCTGTCCTCCTGGAAATGCTTGCATGAACAAATTAAGTAGGACATGGAATAAATAACCTAATTTTTGTTGATGACAGTCCCAGGAACATGTACTTAGACTCCAGATTCCATTAAAATCAATGGAAATTATTCCCAGATCAACATGGTTTATCAGCCTGCAACTTCTATATATATAATTCTCCTGGGTGTGCCTTGGAATGTGCATCCCAGTGCCTAGCTGATTGGCTGGGGGACGGACGCGCCTGACTGGCTGAGGCGCACCCAGGACGTGGAGGCCATTGGTGGCAGGCCTGGTCTGGCCATGGAGGCCAGCAGTGGTGATGGGCCTGGCCGCGGGTGGGGAGGAGAGGCAGCTGGGCCCGGAAGCAGAGATTGAGGCAGAAGGTGGTGGTGGGGAGAGATAGCCACTGGCCCCAAAGAGCACACAGATGCTCTGTGTGGGGTCAGCTAGTTAGTGATTATTGGAACAGGCTTGGGATGTGTGATATAGTGTATAGGCTAGCATGTTGGAAAAGACTTGGGTTTGAATCCCCATTCAGTTATGAAGCTTCCTTTGTTATTACGGGTCAGTTGCAAACCCTCAGCCTAACCTAATACACAGGGTTGTCGTGAGGATAAAATGAGGGAAACCACCATGTACACCACTTTGAACATTTGGGGGTGGGCGGGCGTGGAAGGCAGAATATACAAGTAAGCAATAAGTGGGAAAGGGAAATCTCTATATACTAAATTAATAATTTCAATACTTTAGTAATTAAAAGTGGCAGTATACTTTTATGCCTGAGTCCCAAAAATAAAACATTTTGGGTATAAGATAAACGGGGGTTCTTACTTCAACAGAGGAAGAATACTGTGTCTCAACTGATTTCAGAAATTCTGTTCATTAGTGATCATCTGTGAATATTTACTATTGGGTGTGTGCCATTTTTTTCATTATTTTCACTGTAATTTTCCTCATAAATAATCCAAACCACCAAAACTATTATTGTAAATGTGGAGCCTAGTGTGAAACTGCTGGTTCTACCACTAGTGATTGTGTGCGTTCTGTCAGAGAAACAGAACTTTTAGACCAACCCATAACCTGTTGTTTCCATTTTTGTGGGAGAAAGAGCTCCCCCTTCTGCATTCTAAAGTGTCCTAAATAACATACCAAGAAATGAGATTCCTAAAGTAAATCAGTTACTTCAAAAGGGAGTGGTTATCTTGTTTGTCAAGCATTCAGTCCACCATTGTTCAAAAAAAATTAGGGTGGCATTTTATTTATCTAATTTATTTATGTAGCAAACTTATTGACCATCTGACTTCCATAGACTTGAGGTGGTTTACATAAATTAAAACAATGAAAACAAGAGGGGAAAGAACACGCACAGACACACACAGAGACACACTCAAAACTAAAAGCATGGCAAAATAGAGAAGTCTCCTGAAAGACCCAAGGTGATAGAGGACTTATGATATATTCCCTTTCTCATGTTATCCGCACAAAAACTCTGTGAGGTAAGCTGATATAATGGTTGACATCTGACTAGTGCTGCGCTACTGCATGGAGAGAATTTTGCAAGCTGTGTAAAGCTACTGTGCTCCATGATTTATTATTTATTTTTCTTTCTTTATTAGATTTGTATACCCCCTTCCAAAATGGCTCAGGGAGGTTTACAATATGATAATTAAGCAGCTAAAAGCCCTGGAAATCAGGGCAACAATTTAAAACAATTTAAAACAGTTAATCATTTAAAACCCTGGAAGGCCAGGCCAAACAAATCGGTCTTAAGGGCTCTCATGAAGGACAGCAATGATCTCAAATTACAAATTTCTGCCGGGAGTGCATTCCACAGCCCAGGAGCAGCTACAGAGAAGGTCCGCCTCTGCGTCGCCACCAGACGAACCGGTGGCAATTGGAGATGGACCTCCTCAAATGACCTTAACATGCGGTGGGGATCATGTAGAAGAAGGCACTTAGATAACTCAGACCTAAACCATTCCGGGCTTTGAAGGTAATAACCAGCACTTTGTATTTTGCCCGGAAACATATTGGCAGCCAGTGTAACTGTTTCAAAACAGGTATCATATGGTCTCTCTGGGTTGCCCCAGAGACCAATCTGGCTGCCGCATTCGGAACTAACTGAAGTTTCCAGACTACGTACAAAGGCAGCCCCATGTAGAGTGCATTGCAGTAGTCAAGCCGGGAGGTTACCAGCTGATGCACCACTGTTTTGAGGTCATCATTTTCGAGGAATGGGCGCAGCTGTTGAATCAGCCAAAGCTGATAGAAAGCACTCCTGGCCATGGCCTCCACCTGAGATACCAGGGTGAGGCCTGGGTCCAGGAGTACTCCCAAGCTGTGCACTTGCTCCTTCTGGGGGAGTGTAACCCCATCCAGCATAGGAAGATCTAACTCACCCCTCAGATTCTGAGCCCCCACCATGAGTACCTCTGTCTTGCTTGGATTCAGCTTCAATTTGTTCTCCCTCATCCAACCCATTACTGCCTGTAGGCAGGCATTTAGAGAATGAGTGCCATTTCCTGAAGATGAAAGGGAGGAGTATATTTGGGTGTCATCAGCATACTGATAACACCCAGCACCAAATCTCCTGATGACCTCACCCAGCGGTTTCATGTAGATATTAAAAAGCATTGGTGACAGAATGGAACCCTGGGAGGACTCCATATAACAGCTCCTGTTTGAGGAGCAACTGTCACCAAGCTCCACCATCTGGAATCTACCCGAGATATAGGAGTGGAACCACTGCAAAGCAGTGCCCGCTATCCCCAGCTCCCCCAGGCAATCCAGAAGGATATTATGGTCAATGGTATCGAACACCGCCGAGAGATCCAGAAGAACCAGCAGAGTCACACTCTCTCTGTCGATTCCCCGGTAAAGGTCATCCATCAGGCCGACCAAGGCTTTCTCAACCCCATAGCCAGCCCTAAAGCCAATTTGAAATGGGTCTAGATAATGATTATGTTGCTAGTTGGAAGACCTTTCTGGGACACACACTATATTGTGCAAAGCATAGCAAAATCTGCCAACATCTTCCACTAGAACTAATCTGGATCGGGTGTACCTTTCTTTGTGTAACAGCATTGCACTCTGCACTACTGTAATGTTAGTCTGGATGTAGGCCAATGACTGGAGATCATCCTATTAACACTGGGGTTGGATGAGAATTTGACCTTGGGTCTCTACAGTCCAAGTCTGACATTCTAATCACTATACCACACTGCCCCCACCTGAATAGCAACTCTGAGGTGCTTTTTGAATCTTGATTATTTATGAATGCATAAATAAGGTGTAAATATTTAACAAATTAAACAGATGTTGAAATATCTTCATTTTCTTTTAACCATTAGCTTGGTCAGCTCCAGCTTAAAAACCAAAACACTTCCCCCATCAGGAACAGAAATTACCTGCAACTTCTGATTGCAAATACAAATAGACAAAAACATCTGTTTGCACCCACTTCTACAGGTATTAGGTATTAATTATAGCTAACAATTAGGAAACTGTATACTATTTCTGAAAATGCTGAAATTTGGGATCCTTATGGATGGAAAATGGGTGGCTGTGGGCAAGTGAGTGGTAGCAATAGTCTTTAGGTCACCCACAGATATATTGTTCAAAAATCTGAAGAAAACTACTAAGGGGACCCCCCAATGGAATGGAACATAAGAACAACCCTGCTGGATCAGGCCCAAGTCCTATCTAGTCCAGCATCCTGTTTCACACAGGATGTGAAACAACCCACGGGCAAGAGGTATGTGCATGCCCTCTCTCCTGCGGTTGCTCCCCTGCTACTAGTGTTGAGAGGCATCATGCCATTGAGACTGGTGGTGGCCCACAGCCACCGGACTAGTAGCCATTGATAGACCTGTCCACCATGAATTTGTCTAATCCTCTTTTAAAACCATCCAAGCTAGTGGCTATCACCACATCCCATGGCAGAGAATTCCATAGATTAATTATGCACCGTGTGAAAAAGTACTTCCTCTTGTCGGTCCTAAATTTCCCAACTCTTAGTTTCATGGGGTGACCCCTGGTTCTAGTGTTGTGAAAGATGGGGAACAAATTATCTATGTCTACCCTCTCCACTCCATGCATAATTGTATACACCTCGATCATGGCTCCCCTTAGTTACCTCTTTTCCAAAGTAAAGAACCCCAGATGCTGTAGTCTTGCCTCATAAGGTAGTTGCTCCAGGCCCCTGATCATCTTGGTTGCCCTCTTCATTTGTGAACTCAGTAAACAGTTGACAGACAAGCAGGTGGTTGGAGGTAATGGGACTCTGTGCTGAGAAGGGAGCAGAGGAGGAAGGCTTGAACCATAAAAAGTGAGAAATTTATTAGTTTGGAAAGTACTCAAGACAATCATACTCTTGTTTTCTTACCAGCCATTTCACAGCTTAGTATTTTTGAGGGGAAGGGCTTTGAAAGTGAGCTAGGACTGAGAACTAGTCCCTCTCTTCTCAACAAGGCACCTGGAAAAGGGGTGGCAGGGGTGGTGGGTGGGGAGAAGTTGCATATAATAAGTCTCAAGTTACATCAGGGACTCCTGTCTTTCTTGCTAACTTTTATCTTTTCACTCTGTTCAGCCAGAGGCCCAGGCAACACTTGGACACCTTGGATGTGCTGCAACGTCCTGTAATAGGTCCATTCTTGTAATATCTAATAACCAAATTTAAAATATGTATTGTACACATTAAAAATATTATTTATTCTTTATATTTTATATCCCGCTCTTCCTCCAAAGAGCTACATACTTAGGTTTCTCTTTCACAACAACCCTGTGAAGTAGGTTAGGCTGAGAGAGAAGTGACTGGCCCAGAGTCACCCAGCTAGTTTCATGGCTGAATGGGGATTTGAACTCAGGTCTTCCCAGTCCTAGTCCAGCACTCTAACCACTATACCATGTTGGCTCTCTGTAACTTCCATTTTGTTGCTGTCTTGGTGGAATTTACATAACATTTTGGTAGCTTTAACAGCATCATGTAAGTTTGCAAAACATCCTGCGGATGTTGACCTACAACTCCCAACATCCCAAGAAACAGTGGCCAATAGTAAAGGATGATGGGAGTTGTAGTTCACACAGAGATAGAAGACCTGTTGTGTAGCCTTGATACAAGTTGTTGCAATTTTTGGATTATAGACTGAAGTCAGGAAGTGAGTAGATAGAGCAATTGATGAAGAGATGGAATTTGGTTGCTCAAACATTTATCAAAGTTGCTAATCAGTAAGGCTCATCTTAATGGTCAAATATTTAACCATCTAGTGTTTAACATCCCTGAAACAAAAATGAATACAGTCCCCTCTGTGTGGTGGCTAGAATCCTGGATTTTGTCAGATAACTTTAGAAGTAGAGAGAGTATGTGTGCGGAATGCTAATTCTTCCAGTTATTTGGAGGGATGAGAAAGGAGAAAATGTTGACACATGGTGATAAATATGTGCCTTAATTAGTTAAGTCATGTTTTTCAGTGATTGCCCATTCATTCACTCAGATTATTTTTCAGATATTGAGTGGGGAGGGAGAAAAGTACTGATATTCTTTGTGTGGGTTTCACTATATTTTTCTACGTAGAGATGCTTTCTGTGCATCAAAGCTGTAGCGTCCTCCAATTTCCAGAAATGACTCTCTCCCTATGTACATTGAATTTATGCTATATTGTGGGCTTTGAATAGAAGTGATGCAATAATGCTGCAGAATTAACTTGGATTTTATTTATTCTTGTCTGTCTTAGAGAGATTTCATGGCAAGTTAAGTCAGTAAAAAAAGAGACCAATTAAGCAGATTCAGTTTGCATTGTGTATAAAGCAGATGCTTAATAAAATTAAGAATACAATTGAGGCTCTCTTCTGTATTACCTAAAGTGTCACTAATATATACCTGTGCAGGATGAATGCCTTTTTACTGTGCACTATCTAAAGTTAGTTAAACAAAGAAATGCACGTTTAACAGTGACAAGGTATTCTATAGAAGGCTGCATATGTAATGTGTGCTTTATGTTGCCCTTCACCCCTTGCTTATTTTCTCTATAGGGCTTGCTCTCAGAAATCCTGCGGAAGGAAGAGGACCCCAAGACCGCTTCACAGTCTTTACTGGTAAACCTTCGGGCTATGCAGAACTTCCTGCAGCTGCCAGAAGCGGAAAGAGATCGAATATACCAGGATGAAAGGGAAAGGAGTTTGAATGCAGCTTCGGCTATGGGCCCCACACCTCTTATAAGCACACCGCCCAGTCGACCGACACAAGTAAACTATTTTCCTAAGAGATTTGTGTTTTGGATGGTATACAAATATGTCAAATAAATAAATATTTCTGGCTTGTAAAGCTTGGTGATCTATGAAAAAGAGAGGGGGCCCCCACTATAGTAATTGGGGAGCAGGATTCGAATTCATCCCCCCCCCCAGCACATAAGCAGTGTTGTGCTCCCTTAGGTTTGCATCTGTTTCATTCTTTTAAAAATATATATAGCCATGCAGACAAGAGCAGACATTCCTGGATTTTGGCTTGAGAAGAGGGGCAATGAAAAAAAGATATAAAAACTGCTACTGCCACTTCCTATGTTTTGCTTTGTTTAGATGGAAAGGGAGTTGGCAGTCTAAAGATAACTTCAAATGAATTACGGGTTTAGCCTGTGAAGGTTACCCAAATGCAAATATTTGAACCCGGGACTCTGAAGCACAAAGCACCTATTCAGAGGCTCATACTACTCCTGAAAACTTAAATTTAGAAATATTCCACAATATTTTGTGGAATTACATGTGGATCATCTTCTTGTTTTATATTTCCGGTTGTGCTTCAGAAAGTGCACTAACTGACCTCCATTCAAATAACATCACACATACAAAATAATGTTTCATGTGTGTACCTGGGGAAGGGTGTGTTTCCATCCTTTGCCCATTCTTCAGCCTCCTGTTCCTCCTGAAAATATGTCCTGTGTGAAATGTTGTTCCACTCATGTGACTTCAGTCTGGATGTCATCCACTGTCTTTGGGGAATTGGCACTTTGTTTTTCTCGTTTAAGGACTGAGGTCTAGTGTTAAGTTATTGATACATTTCTCCTCACACTAATGAGCCTCTTGTCTAGCTTCATAAGTTATGGGAAAGATGAGTTCCCATGAGTTCAACTCCTCAAAAAGCACAGTAATGTGTGAATGGGAAATCCGTGCCTACACACATACTTTAAAACAATACCTTGGATCTTTGGCCAAGATATACTAATTCTGCGTGCCTCTTATTTATTTATTTATTTATTTTAAGGACAGACATCGAAAATTTACAGTCCCTGAAATTGTGAAGCTGGCTGTTTAGTATTTGTAAAAATCAAGTCATAGGCTTCTTGAACCTGCATGGCTTCTTTGCTCCTGGCTGCCGATACGGCGTTGACCTTCAGATATGCATGGCACACACAATTTCTAATTTCATATGCTTTCTTTCTGTGTGTCTAGCACTTGATTAAGATTGTTTAAACACCTTTGAAATCTGAATGTCTGATTGTTCCCTAAACAGAAAATAGTTCTAATTGATGATTTCTGTGCCAAGTCTTATTTTAATGACACACATGAAATGGCCAAAATATAAAATACAGTCTTCCATCCTTAGAAAAAAAACAACCACCATGGAGAGGACAGTTAATGGAAACACTAACACTTAAATATAACTGTACTTCCAGGCGCCACTGTAATAATGGTGTAGTAAACTTTGTCCTGATAAAAAGCTATTCTGAAAGCAACTACATTTATTATACCTCTTGTGCCATTTGCAGAACAGAACTGAAAAGTAGTTTGTTTTGCTTGGAATGAACGACTTTATGAATTTTAATGTACAATGTAATATTAAAAGCTAAACCAGGATTAAAAAAGATTTTTTGTTCCTAAACTAAAACAGTACTTAAGGGAATACATTTATAAAAGGTTTTTTGTTTCTATATCAGCTGGGAAAAATGATGTGAGCTCCCATATTTGTGAAAACTTGTTCATTTGCTTGTTTAATTCTTCATCAGCTTGTGCTTTGTTCAAAAACTATGACTCCAGAATTTTCTACTTTTATAATCAGTCTTAAGTGGGGTGATAGATATATGTGCAGATTCGCTAGAAGAGGTATCTCTTCTCAATAGTTTTGAATTTATTTATTTATTTATTTAGAAACACGAAACTAAAAGTTTATGGTAGTTTCATAGTAATGTTATCAAAGTTTTGTAACTGACTAGTTGATATCTGAATGCACTACTTTTTTTAGATGCAGGCTTTTAGCCGGCATTTGTTTCAAATTTTGTAAAGTGCTTTATGCATTGATGCTGCTATATAAATAAATTTGTATTATGGGTTTTGGTGGTGTACCGATTTAACATTTTTGAAGGTTTTATATCTTTGCTAGCACTTTTCCTTCCAGAGTTTTGTCAGCTGTTCATTTCTGATTCTAACTGGAGGAAAGTGAATTTTTTAAAAAAATATATCTTTTTTGGAAAAGATTTATAAAGTATTCCACACTAAATTGTGACTGATGCTTTCAGTAGAAGTTTGTGGGGGGAACTTTATAGATAGTCTCCAAAAGGTTAATTAGCAATATGATGTAGTGCTCACCAGAGCACAGCAGACTAATCATCCATGTTATTCTTAATGCTTCAAGAGAAGCTGTTGAGAAAGGAAAGGAAATATTTGAGGTTGATCTGTTATACAAGAGTTTGGAGAAATTGGGGGTAGGAGGGACTCTTCTCAAATGACCTGTATCTGCAGTTCATCAGTGTATGCCAAGCAGGCTCATTAACATTTCCTCCTAAAAATAATTTGGCTGCATCTCTTACTCTCCCTTTTTAAAAAGTTGTATGGATTTTTATTTATTATTATATTTTACTATAAACAATGAAACATATTCTTGGTAATCTTTGGATAAGACCTTTTAGAGAGTTGCCTCTGGGGGTGGGGTGCAGTGGCTGACATCATGACTAAATGTACTCGAGGAAGTCCCACCGCCCACCTTCTCATTTTAATCTCAATGGAACTTCTTTGAGCAAATTTAGTCAGGATGTCAGCCACTGTATCTAAGTTACGCAATAGTAACACTCATGAGTTATTCTAAAGGGCTACTTAATGTCAACAGGACTTCAGTCAATTAATTTAGTCAATATTTTGGCAGTGTAATGTAATTATTCTTTTTAACTGTGATTCTGATTTAACCCATTCAGTCCATCCACTTTTAAGAATGTTATCAAACCATTGTTCCCAGTAGTTTTGAGTAAATGGTTGTCTTGGGTAGATCAAGACAAACTCCATAAACATGCCATTTCCATCTTTTACAGTCAATGGCAAGGAGAGAAGCAAACCAAAAAAAGTATCAGGTTTGATGGCAGAGGTAACCTGTGGCAATGTGGGGTGTAGTGTTCAATCCCACCCCTCGCCGGTTTTAAGATACATTGAAACTGTGAAGTACATCCAGAGTTCTTAAACTAGACAGTACAGTATCTCCAAACAAAAACAACAAATATTTATATACTGTTTTTTTGTCAAAAGTTCCCAGTGGTTTACATAGAGAGAAAAATAAATTAATAAGATGGATACTTGTCCCCAAAGGTCTCATGCACTAAAAAGAAACATAAGGTAGACACCACCAGCAGCCACTGGAGAGATAGGGCAGGATAGGGCCAGTTGCTCTCCCCCTGCTAAATATAAGAGAATCACCACTTTTTAAAGGTACCTTTTTTCCCTCAGTTGGCAGGAAATTTCAAAACAAAATTAAATTTGCCTTTGTCTAAGGCAAATCCAGACTGTTGGATATAGGAGACAAAACCCAAATGAACAAGCATAAAATGGGGAAATCATGGCCATATAAGTGATAGTAACAGTAGCAGACAAACTAAGCTGTAAAATTAAGAACTATTTGGGACTTCCATGGTAAATAACTAAGTGAATAATAGTGTGGAAGTATGGCTTAGGTTGTGTCTGAAATAATTTTACCCAAGATGGGAGTCCAGTTCATATACTATAAAGGCATGTAACAGCTGATGAGAAAGCATTCTGTGTAGTATGGTTCTACATTTCTTTGATATTTTATGAAGCACTGATCAAGCATGATCACCCTAATCACATCATTACTTCCCACACCAATGTAGATAGCCCTGAAGGCTACAGTGCTGAAAAGCAGGGGGAAATATGTTGCTTATATTCAAATGTATGAAAGAGTGCCAGAAAAACCAGTTATTCAGCATGTTCTCAGAGGACTGGATATAAAGCAGCAATTTGAAAATACAAACAGCCTTCAGTGAAATATCTGATGAAATACCTTGTAAAAGCCATTCAGCTATGGAAGAAGTAAACTCAGATTTTTAAAAATATCTTGTTTTTTCAACATTTGAAGTCATGACAGGCATTTGTATGGGGCCCAAAACTCTGTTGTATAGCATGTGAATTGTCTGCAGAAATCCCCAGGTTTATTCTCTGGCATCTCCAGTTAAGCATCTTAGGTAGCAGGGCGGAGGGGAGGACTCTACCTGGAGCATCGGGGGCCCCTTCTAGTCAGAGCAGAAAGTACTGGCCTAATTGGACCAATGGACCTTAATGAAAAGTAGCTTCATATGCTTCATATGTTCTAAGGTTCTGATTTCAAGTATCACTTAAGCCACATGGAAGGTGCTCTTTGCTATTCTCATGTAGTCACTCACTATGAAGAGTCTTCAGTAAATCCAGAGGTGGAAGGATTTATGGTGATACGATGAAAAACTTGAAGTTCCATTTCATGAGCAACCTCTTGTGAGACTTTGCCTCGTTATGCATCTTAGCTGGATATATATTTCTTTCCCTTTTACTGCCAAGAGACCATCAGTAGCATGGCTAAATAATATGTCATGGTAGCTAGAAAAGCTACCGTGCTAGGTGCAGGCCTCAGTTTATACACATTGCTATGAACCTTTGTATATTTGAAGAAGTATGCCCCATAGTCAGAGCTACAGTTGCCTGAACAATCCATATTGCAGGAACTTGGTCACCAAACTCATCTGTCTTTTTAAAAATTGCTTGAGAAAGTATTGTATGTCAAAATACAGTCCTTATGATAGGATACAACCCAATGATTCTTCTACCTAAGTACTACTACAAATATTTATATACCGCTCTTATGGTTATTGGAACTGAATTTGGCGAGTGCTAAAAGAGTAGTCCGCTAAAGATTAGAAGATATGGAGATTCAAAATGATTGGGCCTGTTTGCCCAAGTTTTATAAAGCCATAAAGATCAGGGCTGGGCTTTTCCCTGCTTCGTATTTGACCACCACATTGGGCTTTTTCGAGAGCTAGATTCAGTGCTTTCCTATCTGCTTTATTATGCAGGAGATTTCAACACCTTCCCCTGGAGGCTTGATTGTGTTATTGTGATGCCAGAGAAGCTGAAACAGTAGCACATATTTTATTATATTGCAAATTTTATTGGGAGTTCAGACATTGTTTAATTTTTCTTATATTGCCCAGACTGTTAGGCCAATCTGATGATTATTTAGTGAATTTTTTTATTCTCAGATAGAGTTCCTTCTGTCTCTAATGCAGTGGCAAAGTTTTGTTATATTGCTTTTAGAGTGCGTACTTCCCTGACTGTTATGAAGGAAAGTTACATTGTTTTTGCGTTGTACCGTGTTTCCCCAAAAATAAGACACTGTCTTATATTTATTTTTCCTCAAGGAGACACACTATGGCTTATTTTCAGGGGATGTCTTATTTTTATTAAGTGTGGTACAACAATCTACATTTATTCAATTATAGTTAAGTCATCTTCTTCTGGAACATCGTCATAACTCCAGGCTCGGACTGGCCCATAGGTCAACAGGGCATATTCCCGGTGCACCCTACCCATGCGGTGCCCCTGCGCCCCAACTCTCACCCTTAATTACCTATTCTGCTCAAAACCTGGCGCCCTCCCCATAAACATTCTGGCGCCCTCCCCACATACATTCCGGCGCCCTCTCGGTGCCCCCAGTCCGGCCCTGCATAACTCTCATATGATCCATATAAGACCCACAGACTGTTGCTGGTCAGTGTTGGGGAGCAGCAGCTTTACTGGTGTGTGGGGGGGGGGTGAGAGAGACCCACAGACAGGGGTGTAACGATACCGGTAGGAGTGGCAGGCTGCAAGCTGAGGCATACGGTAGAGGGAAGTACGGTAAAAATCTCCTCAGAAAATCTCCTCCTCAAAAATCTCCCCTCCTCCTGGCGGTGGCGGGCAGCGGCGAGAGTAAGCGTGGCGGTGGCGGGAGGCGGCGAGAGTACGCAGGGAAGCGACGCCGGGCCAGACGGCAGGCCTCGGCGTCACTCTGCGCACTCCCGCCCGCCAGTGCGCAGAGCGACGCCGAGGCCCGGCGTCGCTTCCCGGCGTACTCTTGCCGCCTCCCACACCACCGCGCCAGGAGGAGGGGAAATTGAGGAGGAGATTTTCTGAGGAGATTTTTTACCGTACTTCCCTCTACCATATGCCTCAGCTTGCAGCCTGCCACCCCTACCGGTATCGTTACGCCCGTCTGTGGGTCTCTCTCACCCCCCACACACACCAGGGGGATAGGGGAAAAGCTTCAGCAAGCAGCCTACTACTGAGCCAGGAGAGATCACCACTATGTCTTATTTTTGGGGTATGGCTTATATTTCACAACTGCTTAGAAATCCTGCTACGGCTTATTTTATGGGTATGTCTTATTTTCGGGGAAACAGGGTATTTTTGTCATGATTTGGTCAATGACCATAAATAATAAACTGAACTGAACTATACCGATCTTCAACCAAAGTTCATAAAGCAGATTACAAAGAAAAACTGCTTCAGGTTTGCCTGAAGAAAGAAGTCCCTGCAAGGAAACTTCCCTGTCCCTCGTCCCCATGGCACCCACCTGTGCTCCCTCAAAACCCTTCTCTGGAGGCCAGAGAACCCTCATAAATGGTATGAGGTGGGGGCTCTTAGGCTGCAAGTGAAGGAAGGAATTGCTCAAAAGCAGTTGGAGGCATCTTGTGCAAATGGAGCTCACCCACACGGTGCCTCTGTCCAGTTTGGAGTTATTCTTCCTTTCTCCTGCAGACACCCACCCCATTCTGGAGGGTTTCCTATCCATCAGGAGAGGTTTTCCAGGAGGCTACTGTGGAGAGGTGGGGGCTAGAAGTTTTCTTGTAACTTCCTTCTGTAGAAAGCAAGCCCTATGGCTGACATACTAACTAACTGTGGTTATTAGCAGGCTCTGTGGGGATGTGATGGCCCATGTCAACTCACCCAGTCCACCGCCCTGTGTGCTGTTGCACAAGCAAGCAAAACTTCCTAGCTCTCCCACCATCATACCTGGGCAGGGCAGGTGTAGCAGGAAGCATACTGTGGGAGCAGGCAAGTCAGAGTCAAACCAACACAGGGTCAAAAGCCAGAAATCAGTCCATTGAGGCAAGCAAGGTGAAGTCAAACAAGCAGGAGGTCAGAAGCCAAAAGATCAATCTGTTAGGAGCAGGCAGGATTGAAGTCCAAAACCTAGCAAAGGATCATAAGCCAGGGAAACCAAGAATGGGGCGCAGGAGCAGAACGAAGGCAGCACATGTCTACAGCAAAGTTGCTTCAGCAAATTAAATACAGAGCCAGTACTGCAGTCCCACATAAGCCTGGAATGTCTTAAAGGGGCTGCACCCTATTTCTTAAGTGCTGGATGCTGCATAGCTGGGTGCTTCTGGTTCATCTCCAACTAGGGACACAGACAAGGGTTGGCAGGTGCTGGCATTCCCACTGGTAGCTGTGAGGACCCCTCGAAGCCTGCCTCATCCTGTGGGTCCTCTTGGTCAGAGTCAGACCCCGGAGTCACAACCACTTCACCTCGAGAGCCCCTGGTGTCCAGCTCAGGGGTCATGACCCCTTCATCCTGGGACTCCTCCATGTCTGCCTTGAGGTTCGTGACACCCATGTCCCAGAAGTGTTCTATAAGAGATAAAACATGTTGCCGATCCTCAGAGCCTCTGAATGCATGCACTTTGTTAGGGTGTCAGCCACTGTTTTTGTCTTGTGGAAGAGAAGACAATTGAAATATGATTTACCTGGGCAAAATTGTGTCAGCTAGAATAACCATAATACACACCTGGTACTTCCCATGCATTAACTTGTAATCCTTGCAACAATCTGGTATGGTAGGTTAATATTACTGTCCCCATATTGAATGTGGGAGGCTGTAGCTAAGAGAGAGTGGAACTGAGCCTGCTTCTTGAGTTCTTTAGTGAATTCTTAACATTGCTGTAAAAGTTTTCATTGATTCTGAAGAGAAGTTTCTGTTGGCCTCTTTTTACATATTGGGAGATCACTTGTTTTGTTAAATTTCTAATTATTTCATCTTAACACTGAACATATTTGTCTGAAAATAAGATCCATTGACTTTATAGGACTTCTAATTAAGAGCATTTGAAACTGCAAAGTGTGCTGACAGTTGTAGTGCTGCTTAACTGGGCATCGTTCTTTATTTGTTTGCTAATAAGAGATTACATGCACATTTTCTAGGTAAAAACAGCTGCTATTGCAACAGAAAGGAACGGAAAACCGGAAAACAATACTATGAACATTAATGCTTCCATTTATGATGAGATTCAGCAGGAAATGAAGAGAGCTAAAGTGTCACAAGCATTATTTGCAAAGGTTGCCGCAACTAAAAGCCAGGTAAGGGCCTCATCAGGCATCAGCAAGTTAATTTGCTTTTAATGGCTCTCCAGCATCTGTTCTAATATGGAATTTTGTTGGGCTTTATCGTGGAAGAAGACCGAATAAGAGTACAGAGTATGGATTCAGACAGAGTATGGGCACAGTCCTTGAAATGTTAAACATAGTTAACTATAGTAAGGAGCTAACTGTGCTTAATTTCCAGGGAATTTAAGGGCTCTTTCATACCGTCAGCTTTCTCTAGATTTTGTCCTCTTATTGTAACCCGACATACTTGCCTGCAGTATAATGGAAAACTAGCTTTTGTTTGCCATGACAGATACAGTAGCTACCTCATAGACCAAGGATACAGAACTCAAATAACTTGAAAGCCATTTTCCACTTTTATTAATTCAAGATGGTCAAATTGCTGCCCTGAATGCAGAAAAGACTTGGTTGCAATTTACCTTAGGATTTTAAACACTCATTCTCTGTCATCTTTACACTTCTGCCAATCAGTTTGAACACCTCTCTCCTTCTTTCTTCTCCAAGTTTCATAGCACAGTGTGTCTGCTTTCTCTCTGCATCACCTCTGCCCTGCATTCTCTTTCTCTCTCTCCCCCCATTATAGGCATTTCTGCACCCTATATTTCAAAGTCAACCTAAATGAAATTGCAGCAGTTTTAAGTATTAAATATAGACTGCTTCAATCACATAAAACTGGATGATCCAGCTATTTAAAAAAGATCAAGTAGTTCTGATAAGAACTAATCTGCCTGCTTACCTTTCACTCTCCCCACAACTAGTCCAAATTATATAGGCAGTTCGCAAGGTGGTTCACTTGCACCTCAAACATTCACTCATCCACCATCTTGAATTAGGGTGGATGACCTCATTACAAACTATGCCATTGAGGGGTGTGTGCCTATAACTGTTTCAAATTTGGTTCAAATCAAGTGGCTTACAAGTTAGCCCACTTGCAACTAAAATGTTCATGCGTCTGCCATCTTGATTTGGGGTGGATTACATCATTGCAAACTGCACCATTGAGGTGTCCCTATGTGCCACTCACTATAGCCATTCCAAATTTTGGTTCAAATTGGATAGGTGGTCCACAAGTTAGGCCACTTGTTCCTCAGATGTTTATGCACCCACCATCTTGAATTGGGTTGGATGACATCACAAACTTCGCCACTGAGGTATCCCTACAACTGTGCCCAATTTGGTTCATATTGGTCCAGACATTGCAAAGTTGATGGGCAGGGGGCACGCACATATGCACAATGCCAGGTGATCTCATAGCTTAATTTCCTTAAGAAAAGGAGGCTGTAAAAGGACATGCAGATAAGGGAGCTCACTTTTTAGTGAAAACTTGGGTATCACAAAAAATTGGGAAAGGGCTGCAAACAGTGGATATTTTGTATTCCCCCAAGGACCACAAAAATCCAGAGGGAACTACAGTTGGCTCTTTTCTCTTATATCATGAAGCTTGCTATAGATAGATAAAATATTCTTGCACTCAAGCATTTTAAACTTTAGTTCCAAGGTGAATGTATCTGAATAAGTTGTTTATTACAGTAAAATAAAAGTAAACAATTCAAAGTATGCATTGGTAGGAGATAGGTTAGTTTGTGTACATTGCATAGCAAGAATAATGTCAGAAGTGACACACAGTTCAGCAGCAAAAATGTTGTTTTGATTCAACAATATCAAGTGCTTCAAAACTCAGTTTCTAATATTAAGCTAAATTAAATGCAAACAGAAGCATTGGTCTTGGCTTGACAAATTCAGTTAAAATAAATTTCATTGCAGCATTTACTTTTTAAACTGTGTTTTGTAAATAAGGAGATAAGCATCCCCTTGTTGAATCAGACCAACTTACTTTGTGTTGTGTTGGGGAATGTGGGCAAACACACCATTCCCTTGCCATAATTAGGTCTCCCTTCCCATAATTATGTCCCATTTGGGATGGTCAGCAGAGAAGAGGCAATGTGTTTTTGATGAATGTATTTATTTGATTTGGTTTCTATTCCGTCCTTCCAAAATGGCTCAGGGCAGTTTACATTAAAACAAAACTAAAATCAATTAACAATTAAAATCGAAAACTGTAAAAACAACAGAAAACCATTATTAAAACAATTAAAATGGTTAAAAAACCCCTGCACAACCAGGCCAAACCTTGACAGTTTAAAAACAGTTTTAAAATCCTGGAAGGCCAGGCCAAACAGATAGGTCTTAAAGACTCTCCTGAAGGCCAATAATGAACTCAGATTACGGATTTCTGCTGGGAGTGCATTCCACAACCCAGGAGCAGCTACAGGGAAGGCCTACATCTGAGTCGCCACCAGACGTGTTGGTGGTAACTGAAGATGGACCTCCTCAGATGACCTTAACATGTGGTGGGGATCGTGCAGAAGAAGGCGCTTTTTAAGATAACTCAGACCTAAGGCGTTCAGGGATTAAAGGTAATAACCAGCACTTTGTATTTTGCCCGGAAACATATTGGCAGCCAGTGCAACTATTTTAAAACAGGCATAATATAGTCTCTCCGGGTTGCCCCAGAGACCGGTCTGGCTGCCGCATTTGGAACTAACAAGTTTCCGAACTACGTACAAAGGCAGCCCCATGTAGAGTGCATTGAAATAGTCAAGCTTGGAGGTTACCAGTTGATGCACCACTGTTTTGTGGTCGTCCTCTTCAAGGAATGGTCGCAGCTGTTGAATCAGCTGAAGCTGATAGAAAGCACTCCTGGCCATAGCCTCCACCTGAGATACCAGGGTGAGGCTTGGGTCCAGGAGTACTCCCAAGCTGCATACCTGCTCCTTCTGGGGGAGTGCAACATCATCCAGTGCAGGAAGGTCTAATTCATCAAATTCTGAGCCCCTACATTGAACACCTCCATCTTGCTTGGATTCAGTTTCAATTTGTTATCCCTCATCCAGCCCATTACTGCCTGTAGGCAGGTATTTAGGGAATGAACGCCATTTCCTGATGATGATGATGATGATGATGATGATAAGAAGTAGATTTGGGTGTCATCATCATACTGCTAACACCCAGCACCAAATCTCTGGATGACCTCATCCAGCAGAGTCACACTCCCTCAATCGATTCCCTGGTAAAGGTCATCCATCAAGCCAGCCAAGGCTCTCAACCCCATAGCCAGCTCTAAAGCCAGTTTGAAATGGGTCTAGATAATCAGTTTCCTCCAAAACTGCCTGGAGCTGGTCGGCCACCACCCTCTCAATGACCTTGCCCAACCAAGAGAGATTGGAGACTGGCCTATAACTATCCACTGCTAAGGGGTCCAGGGAAGGCTTCTTAAGAAGCGGTCTAACCATTGCCTCCTTCAAACAAGGAGGCACCTTACCTTCCCTCAGTGATGCATTTATGGTATTAACCAGGCCATCTCCAACAATCTCCCTGCTTGACAGAAGCAGCCAAGTTGGGCAAGGATCTAGAGAACAGGTGGTAGGCCGCACCGCCCCAAGCAGCTTGTTCACATCATCAGGAGTCACAGATTGAAACTGATCCAATCTAGTACTGCAAGAGGGATACCTCCTGGATATCTTGCTGGATACCTCCTTCATAGACCCTGCAAAAGTAGTGGAGTACAAATCAGCCTGGATACAGGAATTTTTCCCTGCAAAGAACCCATTAAAAGCATCACAGAATAATGTTTCCAGAGACTGGTTTAAAGCAGAAGGAGCAGAAATCATACTCCTCACAACCCAGGATAGTTCTGCTGAACGCAAATCTGCAGGTGCATGTGCGTGGACCAAAATCTCTTTTTTGCCGCACACACTACTGCCACATAAGCCTTCAAATGGGTCCTAAGCTGCGTCCTGTCAGATTAGCAATAGCAATAGCAATAGCACTTACATTTATATACCGCTCTATAGCCGAAGCTCTCTAAGCGGTTTACAATGATGTAGCATATTGCCCCCAACATTCTGGGTACTCATTTTACCGACCTCGGAAGGATGGAAGGCTGAGTCAACCTTGAGCCCCTGGTCAGGATCGAACTTGTAACCTTCTGGTTACAGGGTGGCAGTTTTACCACTGCGCCACCAGGGCCAAGTTCTCCTCCACTTGCGTTTCAGTTGCCTACCCAGCCACTTCAGCCCTCGAAACTCCTCAGTATACCAAGTGGCCATTTTAGAAGCAGTGTGGAAGGGCTTAAGAGCAATCATGTCTACTGCCCTGGTGAGTTCCCTGTTCCAGGTGCCCACCAGGGCATTGACAGAATCACTGGCCGCACCAGCTTTGAAACCCTCCAAGGCTCTTTCGAGTCCAGCAGCCTTTTTGGATGGACCATTCTAATACGTCCACCACCCCTGGGCCTGCAGGGGTGGATTGTGGCTGTGAAACCAACCTTAAACAGGCAGCAGTCCGTCCATAGGGGAAACCACCGATTACCCCACCCACAGCACATCCTCCTGATCCGAACAAAAGTCTAAATCAAATGTATGGCCGGCAACATCAGTTGGTTCAAAACTAATTGGGATAGGCCCATAGTTGTCATGGCCACTATGAACTCCTGAGCCACACCAAACAAGCCAGCCCCAAAGTGGATATTGAAGTCCCTCAGCACCAAAAGTCTAGGAGTCTCCAACACCAACACCACAACCATCTCCATCAGCTTAGTTATGGAGTCAGTTGGGCAGCGGGGTGGACAGTACACCAACAGAATCCCCAATCTGTCCCTAGTACCCAGCCTCAAATATATATACTCAATATAAGCCAACTGTCTCATAGGGGTCCTGGTAAAGGAAATGGTTTTCTTATGGACCACAGCCACTCCACCACCACCGCCCACTTCCCCTAGCCTGCTCCATGACAGAATAACCTGGTGGGAGAAACTGAGCCCACACTGGACCACTCGTTTCCCCCAACCAGGTCTCAGTTATACATGCCAGATCAGCTCCCTCATCCATGATCAAATCACGGACAATTTCAGTTTTATTCTGAACTGACCTGCCATTGCAGAGGAGCAAGGCCAGACTCTGTGGGTAGTTGGAGCTGCTCCCTAAGGCCTGAGAGCTGCCAAGGCAGTTGGAAGTGGAAACAGTTACTAAATTACCAATTTCCCTTCCCCTGTAATGGCAAACTGCTCTGCCAGCACCAATTCTTCTATTCCCCACCACTACAGTAATAGCTGCCCCAGAACGGCCGGATGCATGCGCACACACACACACACACACCATCCCACTCAAAAGAGCCCAAACACATATCTGCAAAATGGCCTGGCACAACCCAATAAAAATAAAAGACCAGCAACCTCTGATCAATTGCCCCGTCCCCTTTAATTGCCCCTTCCAGCAAGTTCTTCAAATTCTATTTTGTGGTCACACTATGACACAGACAGAATGTTGGGAACTGGCTTTTTTAAGGGGCTGGGTTGGTTTATAAGGGGCACAATTGAATTGCATGCAGGAAGGACGTTGGTGTAGAGAGTGGGCACACATGTCTCCTCCTCCATGCAATTCAGTGCACCTAAAAATGCATGAGGGGAAGCTAAATTGCTCTTCATGCTGTCAGTTGCTAGTGAGAGATTCATGCGCACCTGCTATTAAAGTGGGCCAATTGGCATATCATTGAAACTGGCCTATGGGTAGCTTTTAGAAAGCTAGCACCAGGTCCAGCCCAAGACATTTTTCTGCTGAAGCAGAGCACCAAATGCCATCCCCTTCCTTCCTATTCCTCTTCCTTCTATTAAAATAACACCTTTCCTTGCTTCCAAATTTCTACCTTTGTCTTCCTTTTCAATTAAACTGTCTCTCCCCCCTTCATTTATACCTGTTTAGGGGAGCAAATGTGAAATTTAAGATTTCGGTTTGGTTCCCTATATACAAATTTATGGATAGTAAGCCAGTTCACTTACAAATGTCCCAAAATCAGCTTCATAGCAGGACAAGCCGTGGCTAACACTGACTTTGCCTTTAGCACTGCTATTGTGTGTTAAGCTGATGCCAACAATGAATGTCTGTTGTGACCAGAGCTGTCTTGTGGTAGAGGAGAGCTGGTCTTGTGGTAGCAAGCGTGACCGTGACTTGTCCCCTTACTAAGCAGGGCCTGCCCTGGTTGCATATGAATGGGAGACTAGAAGTGTGAGCACTGTATTCCCCTCGGGATATTCCCCTCAGGGGATGGAGCCACTCTGGGAAGAGCATCTATGTTCCAAGTTCCCTCCCTGGCTTCTCCAAGATAGGGCTGAGAGAGATTCCTGACTGCAACCTTGGAGAAGCCACTGCCAGTCTGTGAAGATAATACTGAACTAGATAGACCAATGGTCTGACTCAGTATATGGCATGTTCCTTTGACCCCCATAATTTCCTTGCTGGTTGGTTACAAACAATCTAGACTCCATTATACATGGCTAGGTGTCATGGCTCAGACTTCAGAATCAGAAGAATCAGAGCAGGAGGACTCACCTGCTAGTGAGCCACAGCAACAAGAATTGGCAGAGAAACCAGACTCTGGAGCTGAAGATTCTCAACAGCTGCCAGACTTGGTTTCTGATGAGGAAGAGCCTGGGATTTCCCCTGTATTGAGATGACATATCAAGAGACAGGCTCAGTGGGACTCACGCAGGTGCAGGAGATCACAAGAAAGAAAGCCAAACTGCTGACTCAGGGAAGCCTGATTGGTTGTTGGTTCTGTGGAACCATATATATTCAAAAATCTCCCATGGCTGAGTTGCTGTTTGCAACTTCGCTGGCATCTTAAAGTGTGCTCTTGCATATTATATCTTTTCCGTGTTCCAGTTTGTCATGTCTGTACTTCCCTGCATTGTTCCCTTTATTCCTTGTTCTGTGTCCTTCGCTTGTTTCATTCCTTGTTTTGTCCTTTCCTTCCACTTATTACTCAGTTATTGTTAGATGGGGGTACCTAGTTTCAGTTCAGGGGACTTTATTCATTTACTGTTATCTTTGCAAGCCTTTTATTTTCCTTCATCCAGTTTCATTGCTGCTTTCTGTTTACTTTCATGGGGTTGTAAATCCTGTAGGGTTAGCTGGGCTATCAGTTCACGACACTAGGACTTCTTGTGTGTCAGTATGCATTAATTTTCACTTAACATAAAATCTTATCAGCCATTCTGTTGACTAGTCACTCAGCTCAGTGACTCCTTTCATGGTCCTGTCTCTTCACCATCTTGAAAAATTTGCTTTTGTCTGCAAAATGCCTACGTAGCAATTCAATCACTCTTGCCTCTAGATCATTTATGAAGAATGCATATAGTACCAGTCAGAGCACAAACCCTTGGGAAACTTCACAGTTTACTTTTGTTGTGTAAATTATTCATACCCTCTGTTTCCTGTTTTTGACCAGTTTCCGATTCATAAGAGGACATGTTCTCTTATCTCATGTTTGCTGAGCTTCCTTAGTGAGGGTCTTGGTCAAAAGCTTTTTCAGAATCCAAGTATGCAGTGTCTATCCATCCCTATACCCAATAATCTTTTAGTGCAGTCATTCTAAGCTTGACGTTTCTGTCATTTTTTTTACAAGTATCTATACTTTTTAGATCCTCTTTAAGGATCACTTTGTATATATACTTCTTTTTTAAAAATTAACTTCCTTTAGGTTCAGTGTTGTTGGGGTTTGTTTGTTTTCACCTTCTTGCCTCACTTGGAGGACATTATCTTAAAGGATGAACCATCCCAAACCAGATGACTTCTGCACCTATTCATACTGCCCCAGAAGTCAGTTTAAAAGCTGCTGTATAAACTTTGCAGTTTTAAGTGCCGGGAGTAAGGTTCCATTAGAATTCTAGTGGTGCCTCTATCAAATCTCTGTTTAATATAACATCTTTTTTTTAAAAAATGAAGTTGCTTAGAAATTTAGTGTGTTGAGTGATGTTAATTGATTGGAGTGATGTTAATTTATTGCTAGAGACAGAAATGGCATGTAAGATTTGTGTCAGTGTAGCTGTCATGCATGTTAGCTGTAAGTAACAATATATTCTTTACAGAAGCAATCTAGTGTTCTTGACACTAGGCTAAAGTTAGGTTAAGGGTATAGAAATTATGAGGGAAGAGTGCAGTTGAATGTACAGTTGATGTGTGAGAGAGGATCTCCTTGCCCAGGAGGTCAGATGTGATACACATCTCTCTAACTGATCAGTCTCTTACAGCTGCCCCAAGGAAAGAATTGTGTTTCAGTTCTAGATGGATTGACAGAATGTGACCTCCTTTTTCTAAAGGCCTTTGTGGGACTGCGGTTGCAGTTGGCTTTGTTCTTTAAGCTTCAACTTTGGATATGTTTGCAGTTGGGAGTCGCTCCATCTTTCGTTATATAGAAAAGATGTTTCTTTTTAAAGTTATATGCTGTAAGGAATACTTAAAAGGATATTTTGGAGAATGTTATATCAAAATGATTAAACTCAAGCTGTGGACTGTAAAAAAATTATAGCTTTACAGGCCACATGCCTGCCTACCCTTCAATCACTGTCAAAGTGATAATTTCTGCAATAATATGTTTCTTTTATTGTGGGATTCTAAACACCAAGTGCTGTTTAAACATTAAACTGAATTGTTTATGTTAGCGCTGTACTCAGTGTGTCATACATCAGGCCACTATAATCTCTCATCGAATGTGAAACTCTGTCATGAATCATGGCTTGTGTATTGGAAATTACTGTAATTTTGATTGGAAATTACAGGGCTCTTGAAATGTTCCTAATTATGATATAATGTTAACCACGACTTCAAACCTGTGTGCTTCTTTAGCTGTCTCTTATTTTCATGCAAAGGTTATGCATTAAGAAGAAATATCCATTGTCAGCACCCCATCATATTATCCATTCTTAGAGTTTTTTGCTTAACTCTGATAGTATATCCACAAAGCCACTGAGTTGCTTGTGATACTTACATATGCAAATACCAGTTTTTTTCTCTGTTATAAAAGTCACATAGGAGATTTTTTATAATTCATTTTAAATTTAGTTTTAAATCTAGTGGGTTTTTAAAAGAGAAAAGGCCAAAGGGAATAACACGATTTCCAAGAAATAGGGAGTTGACATATAGCTGAAAATAATCAAGTTAACAGCAGCAGCATTAGGAGATTTATCACTGAGATTATCTGTAGTCTTGCTTAAAAATACACACAACATAGCACATCCTCCCAGTTATTAATATCCTATTAATATGTAGCTCATACATGCATTTTAAAGGAGAGCCTGCTTAGCATAAGAGCACTTTATGCCAGACTCACCATGACCATTGCTGGCAGTCTATTTTAAGTTTTGATCGCACTGCTGGCATTTTTAAGGTGTGTTGCTTCAATATGAAACTCCTGAGTTTTAGTTGTCAGATAATGGCTTTGATCTCCAATATCCCTAGTTTGTGTGTACATCTGGGTTTGACCAAGCATAGCTCACTTACACAACCCTCCAAAGTTTTTAGTGACTGTAAAAAGGAATTTATCTGGAGTGCAAACCACACATGTGGCACTGCTGAGGAAATTCTATTAAGAAAGCCTAGGAATATGTAATACTCTTATACATGGACCTGGAAATTGTGGTCATTAGCTTTCAAACTCTTACTGTATCCATCCAAAATGCTCTCACAGCATGCAACCTCATGGCATTCTTTGCTATATGATGATTTCCCCACATCAAGCATTTTGTCTCCTGATTAGACAATTGAATTTCTGTGTGCTGAAAAGTTAAGACCTGTTAGAGCAAAAATGTGAGTCCTCCTCTTTAGATAGACTGTAATTCCAAATTCAAGACAGTCTTTTCAGTAATATCAATAGCTGATTACATATTGAGAACAACGATAAAGGCAAGTGAAATGATTTTAAATTAGTTTTAATGAGTTATTTATCTGTTTTTATATTTGAACTGCCCAGAGTCATTTGGGTGAGGCAGTATAAAATCTAATAAATAAATAAAATTTTATAAAGAAAGAGTAAGGCTGAAAGACTTTAATCTCAATTTTTCAGTAGCAAATAATCATTCTTTAAAGACTAATCAGGACTTTTTCTGGCTTTCAAACTCTATACAGTTGCACGATTTACACATGTTAAGTAGACATATTGAATGGGGTGGTGCCATTTGGCATCTCCACTGCCACAGACAATGTGACATAAAGACTACTTCCGTGCAGGGCTCAGACTCCCCCTCCCTGCACTCCGCCCCATGATGTTTGGCTACAATGGATGCAACATGAGACAAGTCACTTAAAAAGGCAGCTTGGTTTAGGCAAAGTTGCTGCACAGTTTTACTATTTGGTAGTGCCATCATTCGCGACAGCTGTTGTTTAGTAATTTGAATAGCACCATATATGATCCTGCCATTTCACAAAAAGTATCCTCTTATTATTTAGTTAATGTCATGATATTGCTTAAATTACACTTCTGTTTATTTCCGGAAATGAATGTTTGATAGTATTTTTATGTTTCCATGAATAACTATTCATCTGGCATATATCATTGGATAATGATTTAAAAAAACAAAAAATTAGATTGGCGTTGACTTGTTTGATCCATGTGCTGCATTGCTGTATCATACCTCCTAATATTAGTTTAAATACCAAATACTGTATTCAGAATAGGCTTTGTTAATAAAATATTGTTTTACACTGGGCATTTAACAGCTGAAAAATTATTAGCACACTAGATAAAACGTCTTTGTGTGAATACTACATAAGAGAAACTTTAAAATGCAAAATGGGCATGATTCTGACAAAGTTATACACCTTTGAGTCCTACTGCTGCATTTGTTGAGCTAAGCACATCCTTTAGCACTTTCCATTGATACTGCTAGGACTGAAAGGTGCTCAGCTTTGGCTGGATCATTACCAATATATATTTCTAAATATGCCTATGCTGCTGAAAGAATGACTTCTAAATATATCATCCTATAGAAAACAGTTCTTGTTGCTAAAATGTAAATACGCCACTGTATTTTGAGAGCAAGACAGTCATTGCCTTCCGTGGTGTCCAAGAGAAACTCACAGGTTTTTATTATGCTCTTTTAAAACTATGATCTGCATGGAACATTCCTATGGAGCACAGAGTGCTGATGACTGTCTAATAGTATTTAATACTTGACTTGGACCCAGGCCTTGTTTTAGAATTTATATAGCACTACATGTACTTGCAACAATCTGATACAGTCAGACTGCTGCATGTTACAGAATATTGCTTAACTTCCGGCCCTTCTATCTTTATCATACCAGTTGGTCAGTCAGTTACTTCAGCTGAAATTAATAGGTACTTGAGGCTTGGTAGTGAACTATATATTCAATACTAGGCTATTGCATGAGCATTTTAAATTAGGATGCTTCATTAGAAATGTTCAGCATTTCCTATTTTCGGGGTTCCTTTTAAAACATTGTACATGTTAGAACTTATTAGAACAGCTTTTTTCAGACTTTTTGTGAAATATTTAACCTTCCATTTTCCATACATGTTCCCTGCCCTTCACTGGGTATACCTGTCCTGATCCTCTTTCCAGTACTTTGTCTGTCTACCCCTCTTTCTCTCTCTCTCTCTCTCTCACTCACACACACACACACACACACACACACACACCCCTACAACAGACCTTTTCTACCCGGCTCCTCCATGGCACTTCATTTCTTTTAGTTCAGTTTAGTCCACAGCAGTCAGGAATTAGCAGCCCCAGTGCAGGTAACCTTAATGTAAAGTTTGTAGGGCCTTCTGTAAGGTGGTATGTAAAATAATTAACTTGGTAGGAATGAATGGCTACGCATTTGCTTTAAAACTGCTGCTCACATGCAAGTATCCTGCTTTGTCCAGACAGGCATATGTTGGAACTAGGCCATTAGGCTTCTGGTACTTATTAGCATGTTTTAATAGTGTAGTGAGGGTGCAAAAAATGTTAACGCACACTTCTGTTTTCAGCATGTACTTTAATTATTGCTGTAATCCTTATTTGTCAACTATATGTTTAACAGTTTTGCAAACTTCTGAACTTTGCAAGGTTCTTCATCATGCACGAGTGTGAAATGAATTTTTACTTGTAAAAATTGAGGGGGACACTTTTTTCAATTTTTTGAGACACTGGAAAGCCTTGACTGTGCTCCCTGTCTGTCTTGAGGAAGTCACAGCTTATGCAATTTATAAATTCATCCATTCGTCTTCTCCTTAACATCAGGTTTTTAAAATCCTGCTTAATATCATTGATTCATTCACTACCACCTCCCAAAAAGAGCTCATTATCATAATAATTAAAGTAGCAAAGGAATCGGGAGTAGTTGAGACTTCCAGTTTTTCTTATCAATCTCACTAACCACCATGAGAGGCTGGCAGTGGGGGGCGCTATGCAGTGTTCCCTCTAAGGTGTGCGCACATGCCTGCACTCACAATTTTTTTAAATGTCCGCTCAGTTAATTTTAGATCCCACTCAGGTTGAAGCAGGAAGGCCCCATTCTGAATGCATGTGTGCACAAACTGCCTGGATACTCCCGCCCAGAACAAAACTCATTCTGCACACAGATGAAAAAAATTAGAGAACACTGGTGCTATCCTTCCCCCAAACAAAAGCAAACATAGGATCTGGCAGAATACCAGACTTAACAGCATCCAGAGAACTCTCTCGAGCAGGGAGCTTTCTCCAGCCCCTCCTCCCTATGCCTGTAACTTCCCAGCTGGAACACCTGCTAATCTAGTACGCAGTCTGGAAGTGCTTCTGGATCCAAACCTCTCCCTGGTATCTCGGATTGAGGCAGTGGCCAGAGGTGTGTTCTATTAGCTTTGGCTGATATTCCAGCTGTGTCTGTTTCTTGAGATAAATGACCTCAGAACAGTGGTACATTTGCTGGTAACCTCCAGACGTGACTACAGAATGCACTTTATGTGGGGCTGCCTTTGTATGTTGTAGAAAAACTGCAGTTGGTGCAAAATACGGCAGCCAGGTTGGTCTCTAGGTCATCTTGAAGATACCATATCCCTCCTATACTAAAAGAGCTACACTAGTTGTCAATATATTTCTGGGCAAAATACAAAATGCTCATCCTAAATAAATAGCTTAGGACTGGGTATTTAAGAGAACTTCGTCTTCACCATGACCCCCATTGCCCATTGAGATCATCCAGAGAGCTTTGTCTACAGTTGTCACCAGTTTGTCTGGTGACCACATAGTGACCGGCCTTCTCTCTTGCTGCCCCAAGACTCTGGAATGCACTCCCTGTTGAAATAAGAGCTTCCCCATCTCTGACAATTTTAAAAATACGTAAACACTTCTCCTCACCCAAGCTCTTTAGTTGGACTGTGATTTTAAATTGCGTTAAGGTTTTTATTTTTTGTGTGTTTGACTTGTTTCATTTTGTTGTAAACCACCCAGAAACAAAGGTTTGGGGTGGTGCACAAATTTGATACATAAATAATCAAGCTACTCCAGCTTCTGATCTTTCATGAGCATTGCGCACTCAAGGAAGTAAAAAATCAGGTTGAAAATGCAGCCCCTGAAACCAAAGGAACTGTATTCTTTCATCTATTTTTACTTCCTTTTGCAGGTGGAGCCAGGCCCATCCCCCCCTAGCAATCAGACTGGCTGGAGCAGCTTGATGAGCAGGCTGTTCCAGCCACTAAGACTAAAACAAGAAGTTGAGGGAGAAGGGGTTGGAGGAAGCTCTTTACTTGGGAGATTTCACTGGCTGTTGTAAGTTTGATCTTCCTGTGCTTGTTTTTGTTTGGGGGCAGGGAGGGGCAAGAGAGGAAAGGGAGGATTGGATGGCAAGAGAAAGAAAAGAGAGGCTTAGGGTGTGTTAGTCATGTGCACCGGACCGCGGAGCTGCGGTTCGGTGCTGGGGTGGGGGGTTCCATTAAGGGCGGGGGGGGCTTTACTTAAAAGTCTTCCTAGTTCCTTCTTCGCGCGTGCGCAGAAGGCTCCCTGCACTTTGCACTCGGCAAGGCAGGGAGCGGGTGGGCGGACGGACGTCTCGCTGCCGCCCGCCCGAGCGCGGTTTCTCCGCCGGAATCTCCGGTCCGGGCGAGATTTAAAGGGGCTTCAGCGGCAGCAGGGGGCTTCGAGGGGGCGGCAGGGAAGCACCCTGCCGCCCCCCGATGTTTAAAATTCCGAGGAGCAGAGCCATAATTGGTAATAGAAGCGGGCGGCGAGGGATCCTGCCGCCCGGATTTCTTACAATATTTACGGCGCCAACGCGGGAAAGGGCGGGAGGGGTAAGTAAAGCCCTCCCGCCCTTAATGGAACCCCCCACCCTAACCCTCCCAAACCAAAACCACCCCTTCTCCAGACCGGTTCGGAGGCCAGTAGAATGGCCTCCGAACTGATCCGTGCACACCCCTAGGGTGTGTGTGAGAGAGGGGGGAGGGGGCAAGGCTTGGTGGAGGAGAGAGAGAACTGGCTTCAGCTGGCACCATCTCTGGATCTAAGCATTACCTGCCCTGCCTCGAACTCCCCACCCCCGCCAAGTCTCAGGAGCCACCACCTGCCACTGTGCATGAAATTCATTCCCCAAGTAGAGAAGCAGATCTGGCGCCATTCATTACAATGGCAACAGCTTCAGTGATTAATGGAATGCTAGAGAAGTTGGGATGAATAATTCTTTATCTTCCCATGTAGCTTTAAAACCCCTACCATGAGCAGAGCAGGGAATTGAATCCTGATTGTTTTTCTAAACCTGTTCCACCTATTCCAAAGCAGTCATGTCATTAGGGCCTAAGATGCATGTAAGGAACACGAGGAAAGAGGATGCTGGTTTCACCCTCCACCATGTGTGTCTGCTAATGTCAAGGATGGGGCACGGGTTTTGCTTCAATCATAATGTTGTTCCCAGGTGCAGCACTTTACTTTTTATCTTAAGAATAAATGGCAGCCTCTTGCTTAGATGGTGTTCTAAGGGACACCATTGGTAAAAGGTAAAGTGTGCAGCCGAGTCGACTCCTGGTGACCACATAACCCTGTGGTTGTCTTTGGTAGAATACTACTACTACTAGAATACAGGAGGGGTTTACCATTGCCACCTCCCACCCAATATGAGATTGAGATATCTCCATATATTGCTGCTGCCTGATACAGGTGTTTCCCATAGTCTGGGAAACATCCCAGCAGGGATTTGAGTGGAAGCTAAATCCTCTTTCTTGATTCTCTTATATTCATAGGTCCGTGCCATGTTTTGATGAATGGGACAGAACTTGAGAATTTGAACAAATTTGCATTGCCATCACCAACCAACAAAATATGTATATACCTCTTTTAAATAGACGTTTCCAAAGTGGTTTACACAGAGAAATAATAAATAAGTGAATAACATGGATCCCTGTCCCCAAAGGGCTCAGAATAAAAAAGAAAGAAACAGACACCAGCAACAGTCATTGGAGGTACTATGCTGGGGGTGGATATGGCCAGTTACCTTCCCCCTGTTAATTAAAGAGAATCACCACATTTAAAAAGTTGCATCTTTGCCCAGTTACTACAGTGCATCCCTTTATGTATGTGTGTCCCTATATATAAATTCAGGTTCGCATAACTTTTGCAAAATGACAGCACTAGTTTTCCAACCCACAAAAGAAATGGGAAAATAGACAATTTTTCACAAATTTTAAACCTTTCCCCTAATCTCCGTAGGACATCAACTGCTTTTGTTGTCCCTAGGAGCTATTATTCACCCATGGGGAACAATGGGGTGTTTCGAGTATCCCCATTGTTCCCTATGGCCAGAACAGTTTTGCATTGCAATTTGCAATGCATTTCACAACCCTGCCTTGAAAAACACTGCAGAAGTACACAGTAAAAGGGAATCTGTCCCAATACAGAACACGCATTTCAAACACAATCCAAAAGTGGCCAAAAAAGAATCACTGACCCAGAATCGATTGTGCCTGCACTGCAGTACCATCATTTGCCCAAGTCACGCTCTCACATACAGTGACTTCTTACTTCAACATTGCAACAGCTGCCACAGCAGCACCTTTACTTAGCAGCCAGCATAGCCATAAGCTCAACTAGAGCAACTTCAGCCACATTTTGACTGAGTACATCTTGCAGTTCAGATTACAGACAGAGCCGAGCAGAGCAGTGAGTGAAGCACAAGTCGCGAGGCCAGACATGGAGCTCATCACAGAAGTCACCAAGAAATATTATGCGTGCACACACAGAGAGAGCTGCCACTGTCCATGGTTTCTCACCACAACACTGTCTCACAAACAAAACAAACCACAACTCAAGGAATGCAGGCACCCAAGTTCTGCCTTTGTCAATCTGAGATCCAGCAAAACCAGATAGTTATAGCAGCAATAGCACAGCATATTATACTGGGTGTGGAGAAAAGAAACCACAAAATCAAACCTTCATGTATGTGTGTCCCTATATATAAACTCAGGGTCGCATAACTTTTGCAAAATGACAGCGCTGGTTTCCCAACCCACAAAAGAAATGGGAAAGTAGACAATTTTTCACAAATTTTTAACCTTTCTCCGAAACCCCCACAGGACATCAACTGCCTTTGTTGTCCCTAGGAGCTATTGTTCACCCATGGGGAACAATGGGGTGTTTCGAGTATCCCCATTGTTCCCTATGGCCAGAACAGTTTTGCATTGCAATTTGCAGTGCATTTCACAACCCTGCCTTGAAAAACATTGCAGAAGCACACAGTAAAAGGGAATCTATCCCAATACAGAACACACATTTCATATACTGGGTGCGGAGAAAAGAAACCACAATATCAAAACTTCATGTATGTGTAAAATCAAACCTTCCTTGATTCCTTTCTCCTCTCCTGATGGATTCTCTTCAAGAGCTCTCTCTGCCTCCCAGTCCCTTTGAATATATCTTTTGAAATTCCCTCCTTTTGTGTTTCCCTCCCCCAGCCAATGGGGGCACAGTTGCCCATGACAACACTTGATTTGTATGATAAGCCAACTAAAAATCAAGGAGATCACAAGCCAATTGGAAGTCAGTGCCAGAAAACCAATCAGCAAGGGAAAAACAGCCCACCAAAATGGTGTGCAAAACAGAAATGTTTAGATTAAAACAGGGTTGTTTCATTCCAAGCTAAAAAAAAAAAAGACCCTTTATTTGAAGGATGTTCTGTTTCGAGCTTTGAAGCAGCCTGCACATCCCTATTACATGGATACTGAGAAGAGAAGTCAAGTATATACATATTAATCAATGCAAAACAATATTAAGTTGAAATATAGGATGCAACGTCTCTCAGCACTGCTCCATATAGGAAAGTGCCATATAGTTTACAGGAATATCTGTTCAAGCAGCTCTTGGTGGCTTTTACCATTAGAGAGAGAGAGAGAGTGTGTGTGTGTGTAAATATATT